>NC_135236.1:203746966-204055508 GCF_051348905.1 Ranitomeya variabilis
ATCTCCCACTATTATTTTTTTTTTTTTACAGGGAGAATTTACCAAAAAAAAAATGGCCCTGTATTACACACTGGTTTTCGGTGGCACACAATGAGAGACAGATGCCACACACAGCACTGGCACAGAGGCAGACTTGCCAATCTTTATCTCCCACTATTTTTTTTTTTTTTTTCAGAAAGAATAAAAAAAAAAAATTATGGCCCAGTATTACACACTGGTTTTCGGTGGCACACAATGAGAGACAGATGCCACACACAGCACTGGCACAGAGGCAGACTTGCCAATCTTTATCTCCCACTATTTTTTATTTTTTTTTCAGGGAGAATTTATCAAAAAAAATTATGGCCCAGTATTACACACTGGTTTTCGGTGGCACACAATGAGAGACAGATGCCACACACAGTAATTGCACAGAGGCAGACTTGCCAATCTTTATCTCCCACTATTTTTTTTTTTTTACAGGGAGAATTTACCCCCCCAAAAAAATGGCCCAGTATTACACACTGGTTTTCTGTGGCACACAATGAGAGACAGATGCCACACACAGCAATGGCACAGAGGCAGACTTGCCAATCTTTATCTCCCACTATTTATTTATTTTTTTACAGGGAGAATTTAAAAAAAAAAAAATCGGCCCAGTATTACACACTGGTTTTCGGAGTCACACAATGAGAGACAGATGCCACACACAGCAATGGCACAGAGGCAGACTTGCCAATCTTTATCTCCCACTATTTAATTTTTTTTTTTTTAAGGAACAATAAAAAAAAAAATAATAAAGGACCAGTATTACACACTGGTTTTCGGTGGCACACAATGAGAGACAGATGCCTCACACAGCACTGGCACAGAGGCAGACTTGCCAATCTTTATCTCCCTGCAGTAATCTCAGAAAAGTATGGCAGGCAGCTATAAAAAGGACTGCTGCACACAAAAGTGTGGACAAACAAACAAGATAGCTGTGCAGAAAGGAAGGAACAACAGGATTTGTGCTTTGAAAAAAGCAGTTGGTTTGCACAGCGGCCTACACACACAGCAACGCAGCTATCAGGGAGCCTTCTAGGGCAGCCCAATGAGCTACAGCGCTGAGGAAAAAAAAATGTAGCTTCCACTGTCCCTGCAAACAAAAGGTGGTGTTGAACAGTGGAAATCGCTATAGCACAAGCGGTTTGGGGGTGAATGTACCCTGCAAAACACTATCCCTGCTTCTGACGAAGCGGCACCTCTCCCTACACTCAGATCAGCAGCAGTAAGATGGCGGTCGGCGGGAACGCCCCTTTATAGCCCCTGTGACGTGGCAGAAAGCAAGCCAATCACTGCAATGCCCTTCTCTAAGATGGTGGGGACTGAGATCTATGTCATCACGCTGCCCACACTCTGCGTTCACCTTCATTGGCTGAGAAATGGCGCTTTTAGCGTCATTGAAACGCAACTTTGGCGCGAAAGTCGCGTACCGCATGGCCGACCCCACACAGGGATCGGGTCGGGTTTCATGAGACGCCGACTTTGACAAAAGTTGGCGACTTATGAAAATGAACGATCCGTTTCGCTCAACCCTAAAGGTGAGTATGTACTGTTTTTTTTTTACTTTTACAATGGTAACCAGGGTAAATATCGGGTTACTAAGCGCGGCCCTGTACTTAGTAACCCGATGTTTACCCTGGTTACCCGGGTGCTGCAGGGGGACTTCGGCATCGTTGACAGTTTCAACGATGCCGATGTCCTTCCCCTGATCGTTGGTCGCTGGAGAGAGCTGTCTGTGTGACAGCTCCCCAGCGACCTAAACAGCGACACTCCAACGATCGGCTCGTTGTCTATATCGCTGAAGCGTCGCTGAGTGTGACGGTACCTTAAGGATTAGCCATCAGTTTTTTAAAGCTATTCATGACAGATAAAAAAACACATTAAAATTGCTGCTTTGAATCTGCAAAATTACAGCTGAAAAAGGGGCAGCACTGCTTACCTGCCCAGGTCTCTGAACAAATGCACTACAGGATGCAGCAAGCCCATGTAGCAACAATCTAGACAACATAGGTGCAAATTACTAAATAGACGGACACTCACAGCCTGCCAATTAATGGAGGGGGTGACAGATTAGTATATGTTTGCACAATAGAGGCCTGTATAGGGCTCTGTTCACATGCAGGTAATGCACAGTGTCTGGTTCACAGCCTATTAGTCATGCCCATACTATTGGATTAGGTAGGCTGTCCAGCACTCTCTACATGCATCCCATGTGAACATCCCTGTATACAAGACCCAAAGTGCTGGGCTTAGCAGCACCCTGAAAAATAAAGTGTGCAAAACACATATATATGTGAGGTATTGGTTGATATTTTGGCCAAGATATGCAAGCTTGCAACCCAATGTCAAGGGTCCTCACGCTTGCGAGTCCTATCACTAAACTAGTAGCAAAGCCACAAAGAGGACTGAAAATCCTCCAAAAATACAGATTAAATTGATTTTTCTTTAAATCGGCACCAAAACCGCATCAAAAAAAGAGGAAAAGGCAGCAAAAGAAAACAGCAAAACTACAATAATATTGACCCAATATTCAAAAGGCATGACATGAGTCTATTAGAGTCGGGAACTTGATCACATGTAGTATAGGTCCTCCATAATACAAAAGAAGTGCGGAAGTGGAATACTACAAATGCTACAGAGCAAAAAAGAAAAATGGAGTAACCATAAACCACAGGGTTTAGTAAAAATAAGAGCCTAATTGACAAATAACACTAAAATATCAAGTACCAAATATTTTTTAGGTTAGAAGAATAAAAAGGAGGAACAAACAATAGAGGGTCAAACCATCATCATAGATAATATATTAGGGTAAGAACCATCCAGTAAATATCAGTTTTGTGGGTGTCCAGTTCTACATGTAGTTTAATAGACATGGATAAAGAAAGTGCATGTGCATGGAGATAAAGTGCAGATATCAAGTATGGAGACATGCGATGAGTACCATGCATAGAATGATATTCTAGTCAAGCCCAACTGTCATGATTCTCAATGGCGAGAGAACATAGCCCAGCATATATGAGAACTAGCTCTTGGAAGATGGAAACTATACTGACCATGAACTAAACCTGCCGCACAACTAGAAGTGGCCGGGTAGCATGCCTACGTTTTTTTATCCCTAGATGCCCAGCGCCAGCCGGAGAACTACCTAATCCTAGCAGAGGAAAAGACAGTCCTGGCTCACCTCTAGAGAAATTTTCCCAAAAGGCAGACAGAGGCCCCCACATATATTGGCGGTGATTTTAGATGAAATGACAAACGTAGTATGAAAATAGGTTTAGCAAAAATCGAGGTCCGCTTACTAGATAGAAAGAAGACAGAAAGGGCACTTTCATGGTCAGCAGAAAACCCTATCAAAACACCATCCAGAAATTACTTTAAGACTCTAGCATTAACTCATAACACCAGAGTGGCAATTTCCGCTCACAAGAGCTTTCCAGACACAGTAACGAAACAGCAGCTGTGAACAGGAACAAAATGCAAAAACACACAAGGACAAAAGTCCAACTTAGCTGGGAGTTGTCTAGTAGCAGGAACATGCACAGAAAGGCTTCTGATTACATAGTTGACCGGCATGAAACTGACAGAGGAGCAAGGTTATATAGCGACTCCCACATCCTGATAGGAGCAGGTGAACAGAGGGGATGATGCACACAAGTACAATTCCACAAGTGGCCACCGGGGGAGCCCAGAATCCAATTTCACAACAGTACCCCCCCCTCAAGGAGGGGGCACCGAACCCTCACCAGAACCACCAGGGCGATCAGGATGAGCCCTATGAAAGGCACGGACAAGATCGGAGGCATGAACATCAGAGGCAGTGACCCAAGAATTATCCTCCTGACCGTATCCCTTCCATTTGACCAGATACTGGAGTTTCCGTCTGGAAACATGAGAGTCCAAGATCTTTTCCACAATGTACTCCAACTCACCCTCAACCAACACCGGAGCAGGAGGCTCAACGGAAGGCACAGCCGGTACCTCATACCTGCGCAACAATGACCGATGAAAAACATTATGAATCGAAAAGGATGCAGGGAGGTCCAAACGGAAGGACACAGGGTTAAGAATCTCCAATATCTTGTACGGGCCGATGAACCGAGGCTTAAACTTAGGAGAAGAAACCCTCATAGGGACAAAACGAGAAGACAACCACACCAAGTCCCCAACACAAAGCCGAGGACCAACACGACGACGGCGGTTGGCAAAAAGCTGAGTCTTCTCCTGGGACAACTTCAAATTGTCCACCACCAGCCCCCAAATCTGATGCAACCTCTCCACCACAGCATCCACTCCAGGACAATCCGAAGATTCCACTTGACCGGAGGAAAATCGAGGATGAAACCCCGAATTACAGAAAAACGGGGACACCAAGGTGGCAGAGCTGGCCCGATTATTGAGGGCGAACTCCGCCAAAGGCAAAAAAGCAACCCAATCATCCTGATCCGCAGACACAAAACACCTCAAATATGTCTCCAAGGTCTGATTAGTCCGCTCGGTCTGGCCATTAGTCTGAGGATGGAAAGCAGACGAAAAAGACAAATCTATGCCCATCCTAGCACAGAATGCCCGCCAAAATCTAGACACGAATTGGGTCCCTCTGTCAGAAACGATATTCTCCGGAATACCATGCAAACGAACAACATTTTGAAAAAACAGAGGAACCAACTCGGAAGAAGAAGGCAACTTAGGCAAGGGAACCAGATGGACCATCTTAGAGAAACGGTCACACACCACCCAGATGACAGACATCTTATGAGAAACAGGCAGATCCGAAATAAAATCCATCGAGATGTGCGTCCAAGGCCTCTTCGGGATAGGCAAGGGTAACAACAATCCACTAGCCCGAGAACAACAAGGCTTGGCCCGAGCACAAACGTCACAAGACTGCACAAAGCCTCGCACATCTCGTGACAGGGAAGGCCACCAGAAGGACCTTGCCACCAAATCCCTGGTACCAAAGATTCCAGGATGACCTGCCAACGCAGAAGAATGAACCTCAGAGATGACTCTACTGGTCCAATCATCAGGAACAAACAGTCTACCAGGTGGGCAACGATCAGGTCTATCCGCCTGAAACTCCTGCAAGGCCCGCCGCAGGTCTGGAGAAACGGCAGACAATATCACTCCATCTTTAAGGATACCTGTGGGCTCAGAATTACCAGGGGAGTCAGGCTCAAAACTCCTAGAAAGGGCATCCGCCTTAACATTCTTAGAACCCGGTAGGTAAGACACCACAAAATTAAACTGAGAGAAAAACAACGACCAGCGCGCCTGTCTAGGATTCAGGCGCCTGGCAGACTCAAGGTAAATTAAATTTTTGTGGTCAGTCAATACCACCACCTGATGTCTGGCCCCCTCAAGCCAGTGACGCCACTCCTCAAAAGCCCACTTCATGGCCAAAAGCTCCCGATTCCCAATATCATAATTCCGCTCGGCGGGCGAAAATTTACGGGAAAAAAAAGCACAAGGTCTCATCACGGAGCAGTCGGAACTTCTCTGCGACAACACCGCCCCAGCTCCGATTTCAGAAGCGTCGACCTCAACCTGAAAAGGAAGAGCAACATCAGGCTGACGCAACACTGGGGCGGAAGAAAAGCGGCGCTTGAGCTCCCGAAAGGCCTCCACAGCATCAGGGGACCAATCAGCAACATCAGCACCCTTCTTAGTCAAATCAGTCAATGGTTTTACAACATCAGAAAAACCAGCAATAAATCGACGATAAAAGTTAGCAAAGCCCAAAAATTTCTGAAGACTCTTAAGAGAAGAGGGTTGCGTCCAATCACCAATAGCCTGAACCTTGACAGGATCCATCTCGATGGAAGAGGGGGAAAAAATGTATCCCAAGAAGGAAATCTTTTGAACCCCAAAAACACACTTAGAACCCTTCACACACAAGGAATTAGACCGCAAAACCTGAAAAACCCTCCTGACCTGCTGGACATGAGAGTCCCAGTCATCCGAAAAAATCAGAATATCATCCAGATACACAATCATAAATTTGTCCAAATAATCGCGGAAAATGTCATGCATAAAGGACTGGAAGACTGAAGGGGCATTTGAAAGACCAAAAGGCATCACCAAATACTCAAAATGGCCCTCGGGCGTATTAAATGCGGTTTTCCACTCATCCCCCTGCTTGATTCGCACCAAATTATACGCCCCACGGAGATCAATCTTAGAGAACCACTTGGCCCCCTTTATACGAGCAAACAAATCAGTAAGCAGTGGTAACGGATATTGATATTTAACCGTGATTTTATTCAAAAGTCGATAATCAATACACGGCCTCAAAGAGCCGTCTTTCTTAGACACAAAGAAAAAACCGGCTCCTAAGGGAGATGACGAAGGACGAATATGTCCCTTTTCCAAGGACTCCTTTATATATTCTCGCATAGCCGCGTGTTCAGGCACAGACAGATTAAATAAACGACCCTTAGGGTATTTACTACCCGGGATCAAGTCTATGGCACAATCGCACTCCCGGTGCGGAGGTAGTGAACCAACCTTGGGTTCTTCAAAAACGTCACGAAAGTCAGACAAGAATTCAGGAATCTCAGAGGGAATAGATGATGAAATGGAAACCAAAGGTACGTCCCCATGAGTTCCTTTACATCCCCAGCTTAACACAGACATAGCTCTCCAGTCGAGGACTGGGTTATGAGATTGCAGCCATGGCAATCCCAGCACCAAAACATCATGTAGATTATACAGCACCAGAAAGCGAATAACCTCCTGGTGATCCGGATTAACACGCATAGTCACTTGTGTCCAGTATTGTGGTTTATTACTAGCCAATGGGGTGGAGTCAATCCCTTTCAGAGGTATCGGAGCCTCCAATGGCTCCAAATCATACCCACAGCGTTTGGCAAAGGACCAATCCATAAGACTCAAAGCAGCGCCAGAGTCGACATAGGCGTCCGCGGTAATAGATGACAAAGAACAAATCAGGGTCACAGATAGAATAAACTTAGACTGTAAAGTGCTAATTGAAACAGACTTGTCAGGCTTCTTAGTACGCTTAAAGCATGCTGATATAACATGAGTTGAATCACCACAATAGAAGCACAACCCATTTTTTCGTCTAAAATTCTGCCGCTCGCTTCTGGACAGAATTCTATCACATTGCATATTTTCTGGCGTTTTCTCAGTAGACACCGCCAAATGGTGCACAGGTTTGCGCTCCCGCAGACGCCTATCGATCTGAATAGCCATCGTCATGGACTCATTCAGACTCGCAGGCACAGGGAACCCCACCATAACATCCTTAATGGCATCAGAGAGACCTTCTCTGAAAATCGCCGCCAGGGCGCACTCATTCCACTGAGTAAGCACAGACCATTTGCGGAATTTTTGGCAGTATATTTCAGCTTCATCTTGCCCCTGAGACAAGGACATCAAGGCCTTTTCCGCCTGAAGCTCTAAATGAGGTTCCTCATAAAGCAACCCCAAGGCCAGAAAAAACGCATCCACATTGAGCAACGCAGGATCCCCTGGTGCCAATGCAAAAGCCCAGTCTTGAGGGTCGCCCCGGAGCAAGGAAATTACAATCCTGACCTGCTGTGCAGGGTCTCCGGCAGAGCGAGACTTCAGGGACAAAAACAATTTGCAATTATTTTTAAAATTTTGAAAGTGAGATCTATTCCCCGAGAAGAATTCAGGCAAAGGAATTCTAGGCTCAGACATAGGTGCATGAACAACAAAATCTTGCAAATTTTGTACCTTTGTGGCGAGATTATTCAAACCTGTAGCTACACTCTGAAGATCCATTTGAAACAGGTGAACACAGAGCCATTCAAGGATTAGAAGGAGAGAAAGAGAGGAAGGCTGCAGTATAGGCAGACTAGCAAGTGATTCAATTAAGAGCACACTCAGAACTAGAGGAAAAAAAAAAAAAAAAAAATTGTAGCAGACTTCTTTTTTCTCTCCTTTCTCAGCCAGTAATTTAACCCTTTTTTTTGGGCCGGTCAAACTGTCATGATTCTTAATGGCGAGAGAACATAGCCCAGCATATATGAGAACTAGCTCTTGGAAGATGGAAACTATACTGACCATGAACTAAACCTGCCGCACAACTAGAAGTGGCCGGGTAGCATGCCTACGTTTTTTTATCCCTAGATGCCCAGCGCCAGCCGGAGAACTACCTAATCCTAGCAGAGGAAAAGACAGTCCTGGCTCACCTCTAGAGAAATTTTCCCAAAAGGCAGACAGAGGCCCCCACATATATTGGCGGTGATTTTAGATGAAATGACAAACGTAGTATGAAAATAGGTTTAGCAAAAATCGAGGTCCGCTTACTAGATAGAAAGAAGACAGAAAGGGCACTTTCATGGTCAGCAGAAAACCCTATCAAAACACCATCCAGAAATTACTTTAAGACTCTAGCATTAACTCATAACACCAGAGTGGCAATTTCCGCTCACAAGAGCTTTCCAGACACAGTAACGAAACAGCAGCTGTGAACAGGAACAAAATGCAAAAACACACAAGGACAAAAGTCCAACTTAGCTGGGAGTTGTCTAGTAGCAGGAGCATGCACAGAAAGGCTTCTGATTACATAGTTGACCGGCATGAAACTGACAGAGGAGCAAGGTTATATAGCGACTCCCACATCCTGATAGGAGCAGGTGAACAGAGGGGATGATGCACACAAGTACAATTCCACAAGTGGCCACCGGGGGAGCCCAGAATCCAATTTCACAACACCCAACAAGCGTATCACAGCCTGAGATCCAGCAATATGTCTACCAAATGTATATTAACCATGTCACATGGATACAGTTTAACACTTACACATATCAAAGTACAGGGTGGGCCATTTATATGGATACACAAATAAAACGGGAATGGTTGGTGATATCAACTTCCTGTTTGTGGCACATTAGTATATCGGAGGGAGGAACTTTTCAAGATGGGTGGTGAACATGGTGGTCATTTTGAAGCTGACAATTTTGGATCCAACCTTATTTTTTTCAGTGGGAAGAGGGTCGTGTGACACATGAAACTTATTGAGAATTTCTCAAGAAAAACAATGGTGTGCATGGTTTTAATGTAACTTTATTCTATCATGAGTTATTTACACGTTTTTGACCACTTACAAAATGTGTTCAAAGTGCTGCCCATTGTGTTGGAATGTCAATGCAATCCGCTTCTCCCACTCTTGACACACTGATAGCAACACCGCAGAAGAAATGCTAGTCTAAGGGGGTCAGATTCCTTGTAGGAATACTTGGACCTGAAACCCATAATGTGGTGGTGCACCATCTTGCTGGAAAAACTCAGGGAATGTGCCATCTTCAATGCATAAAGAGGGCAACACATCATCATGTAGCAATTTCAGATATCCAGTGGCATTGGAGTTTCCATTGATGAAAAATAGGCCCCACTATCTTTGTACTCCATATACCACACCATACCATCAATTATGGGTGTCAGGTCCAAGCATTCCTACATGAACAGCTTCCTGGAAAGTGGATTGGTCGTTGTGGGCCAGTTGAATAGCCACCAATGTCTCCAGATTTGACCCCCTTAGACTTTTATCTTTGGAGTCATCTGAAGGCAATTGTCTATGCTGTGAAGATACGAGATGTGCAGCATCTGAAACAACAGATATTGGAAACCTGTGCTGGCATTTCTTCTGCATTGTTGCTATCAGTGTGTCAAGAGTGGGAGAAGAGGGTGCATTGACAATCCAACACAATGGGCAGCACTTTGAACACATTTTATAAGTGGTCATAAATTTGTAAATAACTCATGAAAGAATAATGTTACGTTAAAACCAAGCACACCATTGTTTTTTTTGTGAAATTTTCAATAAGTTTGATGTGTCACATGACCCTCTTCCCATTGAAAAAAATAAAGTTGGATCCAAAATGGCTAACTTCAAAATGCCATGGTCACCACCTATCTTGAAAAGTTTCCCCCCTCCCATATACTAATGTGCCACAAACAGGAAGTTGATATCACCAACTATTCCCATTTTATTTAGGTGTGTCCATATAAATGGCCCACCCTGTAGAATTGAATGCCCCCCACAGCCTCGATCAGCATTTTGCTACTGCCACCTTCCCTTGAAAAAAGTGGTAACAAAATGCGCATTGTGGCTGTGTGGGGAATTACATTCTAAAAAAAAGCCTGCTTCAAGTCGTGCATTGTTTTCATGCAAAACATTGATTCAATGGACCATGTAAAGATTTTGGCCATAACTGATGCAGTCGACAATGAAATGCAACTTGCACAACATCAAATCCAAAGTGTGGACAATGGTCTCTGCCATTTGGAAGCAGATATGGCATTATTCAATTAAATTATAGTAGCTAGGTATTTTCCATCGAGGCTGAGCGTAAAAGGCAGTACAATCCAGGTGATTTATTTAGGATCAATTGTGGAGAATTTGGACATTTATTAGTCCAGTTTCTACAGAAACATATTATGAAACAAATGTTTCTTCAGTAAACAAAATGCCAAATGATTATGCAACAAAGGGAGAGAAGGAAGAGTGCAGAAAGCAGCAGATAAGGTTGACAATATAGATGACAACAACAAGGCACCACCTGTGCATGTTGACTAGTTACCAGAAAACTGATCATGAAAAGGAGGAGGAGAGCTTAAATGTTGCTCATTTTGTGGTCAGTTTGTGTTCCTCTCATGAGCAGGTGATGCTATTGAATGTGCTGATGAACAATATACACTCACCGGCCACTTTATTAGGTACACCATGCTAGTAACGGGTTGGACCCCCTTTTGCCTTCAGAACTGCCTCAATTCTTCGTGGCATAGATTCAACAAGGTGCTGGAAGCATTCCTCAGAGATTTTGGTCCATATTGACATGATGGCATCACACAGTTGCCGCAGATTTGTCGGCTGCACATCCCAAAGATGCTCCATACAAGGCAGGATGGATCCATGCTTTTATGTTGTTTACGCCAAATTCTGACCCTACCATCCGAATGTCGCAGCAGAAATCGAGACTCATCAGACCAAGCAACGTTTTTCCAATCTTCTACTGTCCAATTTCGATGAGCTTGTACAAATTGTAGCCTCAGTTTCCTGTTCTTAGCTGAAAGGAGTGGTACCCGGTGTGGTCTTCTGCTGCTGTAGCCCATCTGCCTCAAAGTTCAACGCACTGTGCGTTCAGAGATGCTCTTAGGCCTACCTTGGTTGTAACGGGTGGCGATTTGAGTCACTGTTGCCTTTCTATCAGCTCGAACCAGTCTGCCCATTCTCCTCTGACCTCTGGCATCAACAAGGCATTTCCGCCCACAGAACTGCCGCTCACTGGATTTTTTTTCTTTTTCGGACCATTCTCTGTAAACCCTAGAGATGGTTGTGCGTGAAAATCCCAGTAGATCAGCAGTTTCTGAAATACTCAGACCAGCCCTTCTGGCACCAACAACCATGCCACGTTCAAAGGCACTCAAATTACCTTTCTTCCCCATACTGATGCTCGGTTTGAACTGCAGGAGATTGTCTTGACCATGTCTACATGCCTAAATGCACTGAGTTGCCGCCATGTGATTGGCTGATTAGAAATTAAGTGTTAACAAGAAGTTGGACAGGTGTACCTAATAAAGTGGCCGGTGAGTGTACATGGCTTATTTTGAAACAACAGAGACTGTACACTACAACAGATTAGTCCTTTGGCAATGTGAAAAAGAATTCCAACACTCAAGTTAACAGTGCAAAGAAATCTCCACAACCACAATCACCTCCAGAGCTTTTAGGCCCAGTTGAGTCTCCAGCACCAACATCAGTTACAAAATTACCTACTCTCAAGCTGACAGCAAAAGAAGCAGACCTTCCCTAGAAGACCAGCTGGTTGAGCATTGCCTCTGCTCTTTTTGCTGACTCCATCACTCTCTCCCTCTAATAACATCAGCCCTGTCTCAGAGTACCCCCTACCACCACAGCTTGCAAAGACAGCAACACAACTAGACATTTGAATCGTGACTTTTATCTCCTACTGCTTCATGTCATCATGTCATTTTTTCTGCAGTCACTGCAAAAGCAAAACATTTTTTCCCTGATTTATTATATTGCAGTAAAACTCTGCGGTTTCCCGCGATTGCTGAAAAAATGCATCACAACAGCAAAGTGTGAATGGTGCATTAGGCCACATTCAAATGTCCATGTGTCACTCACGATCCTTGATTCTCAGGCAAGCCATGGGTCTTCCAACCCGAACTTAAAAGTCACGTGGGCATATACAGTATGATGCTATTAAGTTCAGGTCAACAGACACACTGCCAGTTTGTGCATTTCAGTACATGCCTGGCTCTCATCACTCGGATGCCTGTATCCGGCCTTACCCTTAGTCAGTTAGATAAATTACCAATTGGTGAAAAAACATTGAGCATTTCTATAATACAATGAGAATATGTAGAAGAGAACAGAGAGAGGGAAGTAGAGCCACAAAGGGAAGATGCAGTGACCGATGTTGGAGAAATGCTTGCGGAGGAACAAAATCTGAAAGGGCACACCATCACCTAAAAAAAATGCATCCTAGTGTGTGGACTCTAACTGATGTCAATTGAGGTACAATCAGTGCCTTAGTCTAAACTGTTTTTTTATAGGATCTATGTAAGTAAGAATCTCCTTTTTTGCTGCCAGAATGCATCTCTCACTCCCACCACAGGAAACCATTACCCTCAAATACAAGAATAGATGTATTTGACAATTTCTACTAACTTATATAAATTGGTTTGTCTAACACAAATTGCTTTTCAATCCCCTGATCACACCTAAATGCATTACCACTGATGAGTAGGGATTTACTGACTTGCCTTTAAGTTGTAGGCAATAGGAAGAATGATATACATGTTCTTTGAATCATTGGCTAAATTACACAGCATTGTTCAACAGTAAATTGCTATTGAAATCTCTCTTAGAGCACTTGTTCCAGAATTGGGTGTGCACTGTGCAGTCATGCTGACATCTTCATGATTCTGACAAGATAAATTGCTCTTGTTAATAGAACAGTATTTCACATAACCTGAAGCAGAACACAGAAAATGGTGGTGTATGGGGCATTATATGATGTGATTTGCAAGTTCAAACTTCTTATTGCCTGAAAGTATAAAACACAATATTTGAAAAAAAAGTACAATTTAAAATGCAAGACTACAATACAGAAATTATCAACCTTATTTTGACACTAGCATCTGAATGATGTTTATTACTGTATCAACATAACAATAGCATAGTTAACCTGTAAACTTGAGTTCTACATTACACTAAAGTCATTCTCTTCTTTGATCAATCTATACTAAAGTGAAATCCTATAAAATATCCAAAACTCCTGAGCCAAGGGTAAATCAAGTAAACTGCTTGTAGTCGAGAATACAACTATTACGCCTAAAAAGGAAAAATACACATACTATAAATAGTTAAGAAGCATATAGCTTCACTAACAACATATAAAAACATTTAAAAGCATATATATGTGCTTGTAGACACTATCATACATATACCAATCAAGTCGTGAGCAGTTAAATTTGCAGTGATCCTATGAATCAAAATATATTTAAAATAATGAATCCAAAATACAGCAAATGTTGTATCATTTTGTGGGACCAAAAAAATAGTACAAGAGGGAAAAGAATGAATCCCCTAAAAGGGTGGACGGCCTTAATGTGTAGATTCTTTTCTACTCTAAGGCAATGCCACTAATGACAGAGGTAGATATATACGATGAAAGTGTTTAGTCACACTATATATAACTATGCAATAATATACAAAAAGTTATAGAAAGTGAGTTTGCAAAAAGTGACTAAAGAAGTGAAAAAGGAGTCAAAGATATATGTAGCTGGCGCACTACTGTATTGCCAAATACCAAGGAAGGGGTGCAGCAGAGTGGCTAAAGAATGACTGACTGAAACAAAAAAAGAGAGAAAAAGTAGCCACACATGAAATCTGCACACCACAAATAGAATGTATGAAAAAGGGAACAGCTTTATTGATACAAAATATTAAAAACAACATAAAACCAATACACATACAACCGTCCACCCTCAAGTCTGCTCACAATGCACAATGTGTATATATATATATATATATATATATATATATATATAATCATAAGATCCCACCTGGCATGAGTCAATGATATAATAATGAGAAGAAATGCTGGGTATGCTGAGCACACCACTGCTCACTGTAAAGGGGGATAAAAGACCTCTAGGCCTAATGCCTAGACTGGCCGGATCACAGCCCCAGCGCCCACAGCAATATCCCAAAAGAAACCAGCAATGAGGTAAGTAACTTAAACAGCCGGTGGGAAGAGCAAGACCAGTGGGTGGAAAGACCCAACGCGTATCACGGTATCCAAAGACCGCTTCGTCAGGGGAAGTCACTTCCCCAGGGGAAGTCACTTCCCCACTGGTCTTGCTCTTCCCACCGGCTGTTTAAGTTACTTACCTCATTGCTGGTTTCTTTTGGGATATTGCTGTGGGCGCTGGGGCTGTGATCCAGCCAGTATTCTCCAGCACTATCACATTTTGTGAGTATTTGTTTACATTGGTGGCCGTTGCACACTGTTACTGGGGTCCTGCATTTGGATTTGGGTTGACACCCACGTGGGTACAGACAGTAGTGTACTAGGTGCTCCATGGCATTAGGCCTAGAGGTCTTTTATCCCCCTTTACAGTGAGCAGTGGTGTGCTCAGCATACCCAGCATTTCTTCTCATTATTATATCATTGACTCATGCCAGGTGGGATCTTATGATTACATATATATATATATATATATATATATATATATATATATATATATATATATATACACATTGTGCATTGTGAGCAGACTTGAGGGTGGACGGTTGTATGTGTATTGGTTTTATGTTGTTTTTAATATTTTGTATCAATAAAGCTGTTCCCTTTTTCATACATTCTATTTGTGGTGTGCAGATTTCATGTGTGGCTACTTTTTCTCTCTTTTTTTGTTTCAGTAAGTGAAAAAGGAGTATTGCATACAAAATGCTGCATACTACGTCATAGATGACTATGACTCTATAAGCATAAAAAGGGTGAACCAGTCCTGATGGATATAGCAAAAATTAATAGTGGAACTAAGATGGTCTTTGGAAGGATATATATGTATAATTTCCAAATTGAAAAAAATGATGTCCTCATGAAGGAGCCTTGTTGCTCCAAAATGCGTTGAATAAAGACACTCTTTCATTGAATTACCTATTTTTGGATTTTCTATCTGTTAAGTGGAGCAAAGAATAATCTACCCTTTCATCCCATTTTTTTCACTTTGGTTGGTCATGAGGAGACTGGTGGATCTGCAGCAGCTTCATTACTATGAGCCTATGTTAGGGGCTCAATCTGGTGAGTAAATTTGAATAGAATTTATCTCCTTATACCCAGATAAGACCGTATTGTGCTTTCATTTTTTTCCAGCTTTTTACTAAATTCCAAATTGGGGAGAACCCCAAAGAAACCTTCACTGGAAGACCAAAAAATTTAACTTTTATTTCTATTAATTAAAATAAAGAATATGCAAAGGCTATAAAATGTTTTGTCCCTAATCTGTCTCAGAAGTCTGTAGTTATTTTATGCAGTATTCCTGCTAATTTATATTTAGAAAGTGTATAGCACCCAGCATGCTAATACACATTGGTAGAATAGGACAACAAATTTTAGCACCAACGTCTCCCCAATATGTTTCACAACACTAGCGGAGTAATGAGGGAATGGGACAGAGGCTACTGATGGGTCCTCATAAAAGACCACATAAGGACAAAAGATATCAAACAGTAAACATAGTAAGACTGAATCAAACAAATCACATTAACATTACATACCTTAACTTTTTCGCTGGTGGCATTATTAATTAAGTTTTATGTTTCTAAACTATTTATGGTGTGTACAGCCTTTCAGTATAGGCATAACAATATCTACTAGCTAAATGGTTCCCATGATAATATTATGATAGCAAAGTCTCCTCCTATATGGACTCCCACTATAATCTGTGAGAAAACCAGACAGTGAAGCAGCTATTTTAATTAAATTAACAATTGACAAACCAGCCATGTCTAGCTGGATCTACTAAACTGATCATCTACTGTGTATGGTGGTGTCTCAACTTTCCCTTAACAGTCAATATTGCATAAAATAAAGATCATGCTATTGGATTTGACATGACCTCAAGCAGCTTGGATTGTGAACCTCTCCACTCTTCCTCCAGACTCTGGGACCTTGATTTCCAGTGTCTAGTGTGAAGTATCCACAATCAATGATGGTTTTGGGAGCAATGTCATCTGCAGTTGTTGGTCCACTGTGTTTTATGAAGAACAAAGGCAGCACAGATGTTTACTAGGAAATTTTAGAGCACTTCATGTTCCCTCTGCTGATAGGCTTTTTGGAGGTGGAAATTTCATTCTCCAGCAGTACTTGGCACCTGTCCACACTGCCAAAAGTACCAATTCCTGGTTTAAAAACAACAGTTTCGCTGTGCTTGATTGGCCAGCAAACTTGCCTGATCCTAACCCCAGAGAGAATATATGGGGTATTGTCAAGAAGAAAATGAGAGACACCAGACTGAACAATGCAGATGAGCTCAATGCTGCTATCATAGCAACCTGGGCTTCCATAACACCTCAGAAGTGCCACAGGCTGATCGCCTCCATACCACGCCGCATTGATGCAGTAATTAAAGCAAATGGAGCCCCGATCAAGTATTGAGTGTATTTACTGAACATACATTTCAGTAGGCCAACATTTTGGATTTTAAAATCATTTTTAAGCAGGTGTTATAAAGTATTCTAATTTACCAAGATAATGACTTTTGGGTTTTCATTGGCTGTAAGCCATAATCATCAATATTAACAAAATAAATACTTGAAATAGATCACTGTTTTTTTTTATAACTTTATACACTGCTCAAAAAATAAAGGGAACACTTAAACCACAGAATATAACTCCAAGTAAATCAAACTTCCGTGAAATCAAACTGACCACTTAGGAAGCAACATTGTTTGACAATCAATTTCACATGCTGTTGTGCAAATGGAATAGACAACAGATGGAAATTATTGGCAATTATCAAGACACACTCAATAAAGGAGTGGCTCTGCAGGTGGGGACCACATTCCACACCTCACTACCAATGCTTTTTGGCTGATGTTTTGGTCACTTTTGAATGTTGGTTGTGCTTTCACACTCATGGTAGCATGAGACGGACTCTACAACCCACACAAGTGTCTCAGGTAGTGCAGCTCATGAAGGATGGCACATTCTTGCGAGCTGTGGCAAGGAGGTTTGCTGTGTATGTCAGCGTAGTGTCCAGAGGGTGGGGGCGCTACCAGGAGACATGGAGGGGGCTGTAGGAGGATAACAACTCAGCAGCAGGACCGCTACCTCAGCCTTTATGCAAGGAAGAACAGGAGGAGTACTGCCAGAGCCATGCAAAATGACCTCCAGCAGGCCACAAATGTGCATGTGTCTGCACAAATGGTTAGATTAGAAACTGACACCATGAGGATGGTCTGAGTGACCGACGTCCACATATTGGCTTTGTGCTCACAGCCCGACACCATGCAGGAAATTGGCATTTGCCACAGAACACCAGGTGAAAGCAGGTTCCCCCTGTGACAGACGTGACAGAGTCTGTAGATGCTGTGGAAAGTGATCTGCTGCCTGCAACATCCTTCAGCAAGACTGGTTTGGCAGTGGGTCAGTAATGGTGTGGGGTGGCATTTCTTTGGAGGGCCACACAGCCCTCTATGTGCTCGCCAGAGGTAGCTTGACCGTCATTAGGTACCGAGATGAGATCCTCAGACCACTTATGAGACCATATGCTGGTGCCATTGGCACTGGGCTCCTCATAATGCAGGACAGTGCCAGACCTCATGTGGCTGTAGTGTGTCAGCAGTTCTTGCAAGATGAAGGCATTGAAACTATAGACTGGCCCTCCCGTTTCCCAGACCTGAATCCGATCGAACACATCTGGGACATCAAGTCTCGCACCATCCACCAACGTCACGTAGCACCACAGACTGTCCAGGAGTTGGTGGATGCTTTAGTCCAGGTCTGGGAGGAGAACCCTCAGGAGAACATCCTGTAATAATTATAGGGGATAACTCAGGAGACTCTTTGCGTGCAACAAGACAACTACAGGACACAGTTTTATAAGTGGTAAAGTCTATATTATCACACGGTGATTCAAACAGGTGCAGAGAGAAACTCAAGTCCACAACACTTGGTGCAAATATTAAACGCAGCTTAGCAGTCTTCAGAGAAAAATGCAATCAAGCAGAAAGTCTATGAAGAACAGTTATTCTTGAGGATACTTGACACGAATAAATCCTTGTCTTAGTCCAGACACAGATAGATATGCTTATAGGCAGTTCAAATCATATCTTAGCTCAACCAGGGAGGCCTGGTTAATAGTCTCAGGTTAATGCAAAGCAGCAGCAGCTTACATGTCCAGCAAATGCAGATGAAGTAAACACGAGCAGCAGATGAAGGAGGATTGCTGGAAACTTGTTTATGCAGCAGGAACTCAGAGCAGAGTAGCAGGATCACCACACAGGTTCACAGGAGCAGGAGTATAGCCAGGGAGTAATCATAGATCAGGAGCTGGATGCAAGGCAGAATACTCTAGCACAGACTGAAGGCTGGGGTGGAGTTTTATAGCAGGAAGACACAGTGCACATGAGACCAAAGACGCCATCTTTGAAGAGGGCAGTAATGCATAAAAGGTAAAAAAATGTTCAGAGTCCTGACACATCCGCTGCCTCATCAGGAGCATGCCCAGGCATTGTAGGGAGGTCATACAGGCAAAAGGTGGCAACACACACACAACTGAACATCATTTCCTTGTCTTGAGGCATTTCCACTGACATTGAAGCCTGTAATTTGATTTTCCACTTTGATTTTGAGTATCATTCCAAATCCCGACCTCCATGGGATATTCATTTTGATTTACATTGATCATTTTTATGTTTTATTGTTCTCAACACATTCTACTGTGTAATAAATAAAGATTTGCAACTGAAATATTTCATTCAGTGATCTAGGATGTGGTATTTTAGTGTTCCCTTTATTTTTTTGAGCAGTGTATAATATTTGAGTTTCACTTTTTGTATTGAGGAACTGAAATAAATTAACTTTTTGGTGATATTCTAATTTTTTAGAGATTCACCTGTACATCTTTGTTGGAAAAGTTTCAGTTAAATTTGTCTTTCATCCATTAAAATCCTTGGTGTTTGTATACATATGAGTCCAAGTTTTATTAAAACTTTTGTAATAAACCTATATATATATATATATATATATATATATATATATATATATATATGGTATGTTCATCCAGCTCTCCTATGAAGCGCACATAATACATCACCCAGCTTTGCGCATAGACTTTCCCCTGCTCCTAGCATTGTGATGGTATGTTCATCCAGCTCTCCTATGAAGCGCACATAATACATCACCCAGCTTTGCGCATAGACTTTCTCCTGCTCCTAGCATTGTGATGGTATGTTCATCCAGCTCTCCTATGAAGCGCACATAATACATCACCCAGCTTTGCGCATAGACTTTCCCCTGCTCCTAGCATTGTGATGGTATGTTCATCCAGCTCTCCTATGAACTGCACATAATACATCACCCAGCTTTGCGCATAGACTTTCCCCTGCTCCTAGCATTGTGATGGTATGTTCATCCAGCTCTCCTATGAAGCGCACATAATACATCACCCAGCTTTGCGCATAGACTTTCCCCTGCTCCTAGCATTGTGATGGTATGCCTTTCAGCTAACCCCCAACTTACTCTGTGATATTTATGACCTTGTTTACTTAGTCTTGATTGTATGCATCTGGTCGACCCTTAATTCTCTGACCAAGATGAGCAGAGACCACTCCTCTCTGCTCCACACCTGACCGCACTTAGTTTTCCATATATTGCATAGCACAAGTCTGCAGGACTTTAGTCTGCAGTGTGATTTCTAGAAGTGTGTTCTAAAAGTGTGGATTACATTAGAATTAAAACCTGAATTGAACCTGAAGGGAACTGAAGGTAACTGGCCAGTCACTGCAAACAATGTTTCTGTTTGTTTTCACTTTTACCCCTATAATCTTTCACTTTCTGCAACCTCCCCCAATCCCCACACCAAGTAAGGAACTGTTCATCTCCTCTTCAATCCTCCCCATCCATCTCACCTCCTCCTCAGAACTGTTCCTTAACATACAATCCTCTGTCTCAAAGCACAGGCAGCCCCCTCACGCTCTCTCCTGCTCCCACCTGCTAACACTATCTCTGCTCCTTCTCACTGCTGGTGATATCTCTCCAAATCCTGGTCCTCCTCACCATATTACCACAGTCATTTCTACCTCCCATCCACGCTCCATCACAAACTTCCGTAACCTCTCTAACCTTATACCCATTCGCCCAGCCCCCGCTTCCCCAGTCCCACTAACAGGAGCTCTGTGGAACGCTCGCTCTGTCTGTAACAAGCTTTCCTACATCCATGATCTTTTTGTTACTACCAAACTTTCCTTCCTCGCCATCACCGAAACCTGGCTCACCCCTTCTGACACGGCCTCCCCTGCTGCACTCTCTTACGGTGGCTTCCACCTTTCTCACACACCCCGCCCCAGCAGCAAGCATGGTGGAGGAGTTGGTTTTCTCCTGTCAGATAACTGCTCCTTCACCCCAATCCCACTGCCACCCTCTGTTACCCTCCCTTCCTTTGAGGTGCACTCTGTGCGCATCTACTTCCCCTCCAACCTCCAACTGGCAGTCATTTACCGCCCCCCAGGGCCAGCCACCACCTTCTTTGACCACTTCACCACCTGGCTACTTCATTTCCTTTCTGCGGACATCCCCACTATCATCATGGGCGATTTCAACATACCCATTGACACTTCCCTCTCAGCTGCCACTAAACTTCTATCTCTCTCTTCCTCCTTCGGCCTCACTCAATGGTCTTCTGCAGCCACTCACAAAGATGGTCACACACTGGACCTCATCTTCACCCGCCTCTGCTCCCTATCTAACCTCTCTAACTCGCCTCTTCCTCTCTCTGACCACAACCTTCTCACATTCTCATCTCTCTCCACTCCATGTCTAGAGTCCCCACCCCACAAACTTTCACACCCTCGCAGAAATCTTAAACATCTTGACCTACATTCATTCTCTGAATCCCTCCTCCCTCTCACAGACATAAGTTCCATACACAATGCGGATGACGCTGCCGCTCTATATAACACCACAATAGCTGTAGCTTTGGAATCTGCTGCCCCACTTACACATACCAAATCTCGCAAAATGAACAGACAGCCCTGGCACACCAGCCTGACCAAAGAACTGAGGCAAGCTTCCAGGGCTGCTGAGCGCAGATGGAAAAGATCCCACTCCAACGACCACTTAATCGCATTCAAACAGTCCCTCACTACTTTCAAGACCGCACTCGCCACAGCTAAACAAACCTACTTCTCATCTCTCATATCCTCCCTGTCTCACAACCCTAAACAGTTATTCAACACCTTCAATTCTCTCCTCCGTCCCCCAGCACCTCCTCCCTCCTCACTTATCTCTGCTGAAGACTTTGCCTCATTCTTCAAGCAGAAGATTGATAACATCAGAGACAGTTTTGGTCAACAAGCCCCAGAGCCCTTCCTCCCAACTTCCCTACCCTCCACCTCCAAAACCAACTACTCCACCATTACAGAAGATCAACTCGCCACTCTACTCTCAAGATCGCATCTCACCACCTGTGCACTTGACCCGCTCCCAACCCACCTCATCCCAAACCTCACCACAATCTTCATCCCAACCCTAACCCATCTCTTCAACCTATCACTAACAAATGGTGTTTTCCCCTCAAGCTTTAAACATGCCTCCATCACACCTATCCTCAAAAAGCCCTCTCTTGACCCATCCTCTGTATCTAGCTATCGCCCTATATCACTTCTCCCCTATGCCTCAAAACTACTGGAACAACACGTCTACCTTGAACTGTCCTCCCATCTCTCTTCTTGCTCCCTCTTTGACCGCTTACAATCTGGCTTCCGGTCACACCATTCCACTGAAACTGCCCTAACTAAGGTCACCACTGACCTTTTAACCGCCAAGAGCAAGCGACACTACTCTGTTCTCCTCCTCCTCGACCTGTCGGCTGCCTTTGACACAATGGACCATTCCCTATTATTACAGACCCTCTCATCCCTTGGCATCACAGACTTGGCCCTATCCTGGATCTCATCATACCTAACAAACCGGACATTCAGCGTCTCCCACTCACACACCACCTCCTCACCTCGCCCCCTCTCTGTCGGAGTCCCACAAGGTTCAGTCCTTGGGCCCCTGCTCTTCTCCATTTACACCTTTGGCCTGGGACAGCTCATAGAATCTCATGGCTTTCAGTATCACCTCTATGCTGATGACACACAGATCTACATCTCTGGACCAGATATCACCTCCCTACTAACCAGAATCCCTCAATGTCTGTCCACTAAACCTTCAAAAAGAATCTGAAGACCCACCTCTTCCGACAAGCCTACAACCTGCAGTAACCACCGATCAACCAACCGCTGCACGATCAGCTCTATCCTCACCTACTGTATTCTCACCCATCCCTTGTAGATTGTGAGCCCTCGCGGGCAGGGTCCTCACTCCTCCTGTACCAGTTATGACTTGTATTGTTCAAGATTATTGTACTTGTTTTTATTATGTATACCCCTCCTCACTTGTAAAGCGCCATGGAATAAATGGCGCTATAACAATAAATAATAATAATAATAATAATATATCACTCTATTAAGCTTCTCATTTTCTATACCATACTATTCACGGTTCAGACAGCATGTACAATATCACAGTCTCCCTTTAATTCAGAATTCCCCAACAAGTTATAGCAAAACATTTTTTTCTGAAATAACTCCTTTGAAGAATGAAACATGGAAAATCTATTAGTTGTCTGAACAGAAACCACAACCACAATTAATACAGTGGGTACGGAAAGTATTCAGAACCCTTTACATTTTTCACTCTTTGTTTCATTGCAGCCATTTGGTAAATTCAAATAGTTCCTTTTTGTCTCACTAATGTAGATTCTGCACCTCATATTAACTGAAAAAAACAAATGTAGAAATGTTTGCAAATTTATTAAAAAAGAAAAACTAAAATATCACATGGTCATAAGTATTCATGCCCTTTGCTCAGACACTCATATTTACTGTAAGTCACATGCTGTCCATTTCCTTGTGATCCTCCTTAAGATGGTTCTAGTCCTACATTGGAGTCCAGCTGTGTTTATTTAAACTGATAGGACTTGATTTGGAAAGGCACACACCTGTCTATATAAGACCTCACAGCTCACAGTGCATGTCAGACCAAATGAGAATCATGAGGTCAATGCAACTGGCCAAGGAGCTCAGAGAATTGTGGCAAGGCACAGATCTGGCCAAGGCTACAAATTAATTTCTGCAGTGCTCAAAGTTTCTAAGAGCACAGTGGCCTCCATAATCCATAAATGAAGAAGTTTGGGACCATCAGAAGTCTTCTTAGACCTGGCAGTCCAGCCAAACTAAGCAATCGTGGGAGAAGTGCCTTGGTGACAGAGGTAAAGAAAAACCCCAAGATCACTGTGGCTGAGCTCCAGACATGCAGTAGGGAGATGGGAGAAAGTTCCACAAAGTCAACTATCACTGAAGCCCTCCACCAGTCGGGCCTTTATGGCAGAGTGGCCCGACGGAAGCCTCTCCTCAGTGCGAGACATATGAAAGCCCGCATAGAGTTTGCTAAAAAAAACACATGAATGACTCCCAGAGTATGAGAAATAAGATTTTCTGGTTTGATGAGATGAAGATAGACCTTTTTGGTGATAATTCTAAGCGGTATGTGTGGAGAAAACAAATGACTGCTCATCACCTGCCCAATACAATCCCGATATTGAAATATGGTGGTGGCACTATCATGCTGTGGGGTTGTTTTTCAGCTGCAGGGACAGGTTGACTGGTTGTCATTGAAGGAAACATTAATGTAGCCAAGTGCAGAGATATCCTGGATGAAAACCTCTTCCAGAGTGCTCTGGACCTCAGACTTGGTCAAAGGTTCACCTTCCAACAAAACAATGACCCTAAGCACACAGCTAAAATAGAAAGGAGTGGCTTCAGAGCAACTCTGTGACCATTCTTGACTGGCCCAGCCAGAGCCCTGACCTAAACCCAATTGAGCATCTCTGGAGAGACCTGAAAATGGCTGTCCACCATCCAACCTGATGGAACTGGAGAGGATCTGCAAGGAATAATGGCAGAGGATCCCCAAATCCAGGTGTGAAAAACTTGTTGCATCATTCCCAAGAATACTCATGGCTGTATTAGCTCAAAAGGGTGCTTCTACTCAATACTAAGCAAAGGGTCTAAATACTTATGACCAGTTGATATTTCAGCTTTTCTTTTTCAATAAATTTGCAAAAATTTCCACATTTCTGTTGTTTTTTTCAGTCAAGATGGGGTGCAGAGTGTACATTAATGTGAAAAAAATAATTTTTTTTGAATTTACCAAATGACTGTAATGAAACAAAGAGTGAAAAATTTAAAGGGGCCTGAATACTTTCCTTCCCAATGTATAAATTATTTGCTTGAGTAATTTAGTGTCCATTCTGGTGTTGAAATCAATTGGGTTTAGTCTGCCCTTCTCCAATTGAATTGAATACCCTGAAAGGGTCGTGAGAGTTTTGAAGGGCTTTCAATGAGTTGAATAGTTAGGAATTGAAGTAGTTGGGGCTGTTGTGAGGCTTCTTAGTTTTAATATCTCTCCTCTGCTCTGTAAACTGAGATATAAGATATTGGTCTGGTGCAGTTAAGGTACCTTCACACTGAACAACTTAACAACGATAACGATAGCGATCTGTGACGTTGCAGTGTCCTGGATAGCGATATCGTTGTGTTTGACACGCAGCAGCGATCTGGATCCCGCTGTGATATCGTTGGTCGGAGCTAGAAGGCCAGCACCTTATTTCGTCGCTGGATCTCCCGCTGACATCGCTGAATCGGTGTGTGTGATGCGGATTCAGCGATGTCTTCACTGGTAACCAGGGTAAACATCGGGTTACTAAGCGCAGGGCTGTGTGACAGCTCTCCAGCGACCACACAACGACGAAACAGCGACGCTGCAGCGATCGGCATCGTTGTCTATATCGCTGCAGCGTCGCTTAATGTGACGGTACCTTTAGTCTCTCTCAAAAGAAAAAATAGTGCTTATCATAGTGATTATATTAACTCAGTTACTATATGCTTCGTCTGTGAGTTCAATGTGAATTGGAGATAAGATATTTAAAGCCATGGGGGTCATGATGAATAAGTTTCTATGGGTCTGCAAGAGTGTTTGTATGAAACTTAGACATTTTCTGAAATCTGAGAGTGAAGGAAGATTGGGTCTACCATTTATCAGAGGTAATGATGAGCAAATGTGCTCTGTAATACTCGGATATTACTTGAGTATCTGGTTGCTTGGATATGCTCTGCACTCATCGAACTTTGGCTAGTGTCGGATCAGGGACAGACATACCGCATGTGCAGAGAGTCCTGATGCACTGGGACTCAGAGGTGGAGGGGGTGACCCAGTAGGTCGGCTAACGCTGAGGGCAATCTGGCCTGTTTATCTGCCCCAAGGCTCTGGGGGCCCATGGCCAGATTGCCCTCATGTGCAGGAGCAATCCCTGCAGTTCCACTGCCTACAGGAGAGTATGGCAGCGGAGCTGCAGGGATCTGTCTGTCGCTTCCTGCCCACGCTTCCTGTCTAACACAGCAGCATGGCTGGATGACCTCATCATTCAGCACATGGCTCCGTCAGAGAGAAAGCTGCCGGCGACTGAAATGCTGCAGGGGCATGCTGCAGCTGCGGGAAAGTATATTCTTTTTATTTGTTTAGGTGCACACATAGGGTGCCATGTATTCTGCTATCTGTTCTATCTGATTGGGCATTGTTTCCCTTTTGTAACATGGCCGCGTTTCTATTTCCGGTCCTTTAAGGTAATACATTACCTACATAGCGGCGTTCTTTGTTTCATCATGGCCGCTTAGATACTTCCGGTCATGCGCAGGGGGTTATCGCTGTACTTCCGGGTCGCGGCCAGGGATCTGATCGCATGGGCCCGTGCCTTCCGATGCCGGTCAGGCGCTCGTGCTGCGTGTTCTCCCTGCGCATTGGTTACTCATGACCGGGAGTAATATATAAACCAACTGTGTTAGCTGACTTGACACGCCCCCTGAAGAAGGATACCGCCGAAACGCGCGTCGGGGTGGGTCTGTAGCGGACGCTCTCCCCGCACTGGCAGTTGGTAAGATCCCTTCTAATGTATTTTGGATTGTTGCCGTTTTGGGCACTCACTGATGGATGCTCCTGAATCACATATATGACAGGGTTAATGATTTCTATGATGGAATTGTCGGTGAGCAATGAACATTTTCCTACTGTGTCTTGCCTGTCTGCCAGTGTGTGGTGCTGCGGTCTGTCTACATGCGTACTGTATATGGAATCTGGTTTTTAACCCACTGTTTCCTTTTGCCTTGTTGTAACATATATTTATTCAATAAAGATTGTTATTCAATTTGGACATATTTGCACCGATTTTTTTTTTTTGGTAGTTTTTGGGTTAGCAATTATTTGCTGTGTCCTGTGACATCCTAAACAAGTGCTAGTTGCCTCTCACACATATATATATATTATAAAAAGTCATCATGAGGAGAGGTTTTACTGGACTTTGCTTGTTTTGTTTTCCTTGTCTTTACTATATATTCTCTGTGTTATGCACAGGTTTCTTGGTTTACAAGATGGACTTTAGAGCCAGAGACAAGACTTGGCTCAGCGAAGTGGAAAAGGTTTTTGGCAATAGTGGGTTGGCTACCCAGCAGCCGGTTGATAGAACTTGGGAAGAAAAACTCCACGACATTAATGATCTCATACTTAAGAGATCACGTATATGGTGGAATCTTTTATTTCTTGAGAGATATGTAGCTAGCGGAATGATTCCTAGAGGACTGCGGGTTCGAGTCATTCCTTCATATCCTGTGGAAGACTCCGATTTTGTTACTAAATGGGAGGAGGCTTGTAGTAAATGTTCTGAGGTGTTTTTACAGTTACTGATTGGTTAAATACAACTAAAATCAGTGAACTGGATACACAGATTGATGCCCTTCAATTAGAGATACGGTCCGGATGTCCTCCTGAAAGGATCATGAAATTTGAGGCGGAATTGGAGAAATCTATTGAAAATTTAATCAAGAAGATTCAAGATTCTCAGATGATTAAATTCAGTAGGGATTCAAGGGACTACCAGACTAATAAAGTATATATGTGGAGAAAATCTGTTAGTGGGCCTATACGTAGGAGTGCATCAAACACCTCATTGTCATCCATGAGTGGGCATTCTGACATTTCTGGTGCTTCCGTATCCACAATTGGATCCGATGTGAGACTCCGGGATCATTCATTTCACCCCTACAAAAGGAATACAGCACCATCTAAAATGCACCGTGATAATAAGGTGATTAATTTGAGTGATTTGACATTATCTGATGTTGATTTGAATCTGTTAGAGAAGGGGCTTTCATATGTACCTACGTCCTGTTTTGACTTATTTTCAACAATTAAGGATTTACACATCTTTGCACGGTTGTTGCTCTTTAAGAGATATTTTTACAACAACGCATTAAATTCCCTTTTTCCAACAGAGGAGGAACAAGAGGCCCTAAGAATCCTTGAAGAATTAGCCATTGAACACGTGGGAGAAGGAGGTAAGGTTCCTCCATCTATCCGCCCACGCTCCAAGAAATTCCCCCCACTATCTACCTGTGCAAACATTGAGTTGTTTGTCCAGGTGGTGGTGGCGGAGCTATATAAAATTCCAAAATTTTCAATTAAAGACAACCTTTCTAAAAATGAGAGGAGTAGGTTAAGATATCTTCAGGAACTACCTAATGTCATTCTTAAACCTGCTGATAAGGGGGGTAATGTCGTCCTCTGGCCCAGAGAGATGTACGAGAGGGAGGCATTTCGACAGCTTAACAATACAACATGTTATAGGAAACTTGCCTATAACCCCCTCTCGGCCTATTCATCCCAACTTGAAATAATTATCCAAAGGGCATTGGATGACGGCATTATAACCAAAGATCTTGCATTGGCCTTGGTGGTCCCTGAACCTACGATATCTACTTTATACTTACTCCCCAAAATTCATAAAAGCTCCGCCACGCCACCTGGTAGACCGATTATTTCTGGGGTGGGGAATTTCTTGGAAAATACCAACAAATGGATAGATTATTATCTTCAACCTTTAGTTATTGGCCTCCCTTCCTTCCTCAAAGATACGGGGGATTTTCTGCGCAGGGTTGACGGACTGTATCTTGAGGGTGATACTCTGATGGCTTCGGCAGATGTGGAATCACTATATACGAACATCAAACACAGTGACGGTCTAGTGGCTGTGAAATATTTTTTGGACATGTCATCTTTATCCATCGGTATTCGTACACCTGCTGGAGCTGTTAGAGTTCGCCCTCACCCACAACTTTTTTACATTTAAGGGGTGCTTCTACCTACAGCTCCAGGGGACCGCCATGGGGGCGGCCTTCACGCCGTCCTATGCGGTTCTTTTCCTGGGGTTGTGGGAGAGGGACCTTTTCCTGTCAGACAAATTGGGGTCGATTGAGCGTGTCCTGTTATGGACACGCTACATCGACGATATCTTCTTTGTCTGGCAGGGCACTCCGTTCGACCTTGCGCAGTTCATTGAGGTACTAAACAGTAACGACCGTAATATCCATTTGACATTTTTTTCGAGTGATAACACACTCGATTTTTTAGATGTGACTATAAGTCGGGATCCCGGTGGCATGTTACAGTCAGATGTATTTAGGAAAAAAACTGCCACAAATACTCTGCTTCATGCCACATCGGGTCATCCTAGGCACATGATTAGGTCAGTCCCCATTAGCCAATTTCTCCGCATCAGGAGGATTTGTTCCACTGATGCTGATTTCGAATATAGGGCTGAGGAACTAAAACAACGCTTCTTCGCAAGGGGATATAGCCGTCGTGTGCTCAAAAGGGCGTATCATAGGGCTAAACATTCTTCTAGACATGATCTTCTCTATAATAACTCAAGTCTCCAACCCTCTCTCAATAAACAAGTGACACGTTTTGTCACTACTTTTAATTCCCAGTTCGACAGGATTTATTCCGCTATTTTAAATGCTTGGCCTATACTCAAAGTGGATGCAACTCTCGCCAAAATTATTCCGGATAAACCATCGGTGGCATATAGACGGGGTAAGAATCTGCGTAACCTTCTGGTCTCCAGTCATTATGACAAATACCATAAAATGACATTTCTGGATAGATTTCCTAAAAGGGTTGGCTGTGTTCCGTGTGGTGGCTGTGTCGCCTGCCCAAACGTGGACCGGGCTGATACGTTCAGTAATGCTGATGGCACTAGGACCTATAAAATCAATCATCATATAACCTGTACCACAAGGTATGTGGTATATTATGCCACAAGTCCTTGTGGTTTGATATATGTTGGCCTTACATCAAGACAGCTTAAAGTCCGTGTCAGGGAACACGTTTTGGGCATTGAGGCGGCGGCCACTCACACGGAGCCGGCCACCCTTAAAACCATCCCCCGCCACTTTAAGCTTTTACACAATTGCAATAGTGCTCTTCTTCGAGTACGTGGCATTGATTGTATTAAAATCAATATACGTGGGGGAAATCTATCTAGACGTCTTAGTCAGATGGAGGCCAGATGGATTTGGCGATTAAATACGATACATCCACATGGCCTTAATGAATGTCTCTCTTTCGTCCCTTTTCTATGAATTGGCTGGTCATGGGTGGGGCTATGTTCATGGTTCTCTGTACAGTCTGCTTTTTAATCTTTTTTATTTATTTGTATTGACTTTTTTATCTCTTTTCTATTTTTATAGCAGTATTACGCCTGTTGTCTTGTCATCTATTTGTTATCCAGTTTCGGTGTGGTGTATGAATATCGTTGGACCTACTACCAGAGCGGCCTTTATGAATTATGACACCTTCATGTTTACCATCTTTTATGTGCACCTATATCTATAAAGGATGTATTTACTATATGTGTTGTCGTATGCTTTAATGTTTGTTACTCCAGTAGTATTGATGTATGCTTTATAGTAGTCTTCCCATTTCCCCTTTTTAATTAATAATTATATAGTATCATTCTTTGTTTAGAGATATATATATATATATATATATATATATATATATATATATGTAATTTAATTATTTAATATTATGAGTGATATGTATATTATACTATATGGGAAATAGAGTTAATTATACTGTGGTCATGTTGGTACTGTGGGATATGCCATATACTATGGATGTTTATTTGTTAATTGTGCATACAGACTATACACATTTTATATGCAGCGTCATTTGTCATTATTTACCATCGCTATCTATGGGTTGTATGTTTCTTATATATATTCTTTTTATTTGTTTAGGTGCACACATAGGGTGCCATGTATTCTGCTATCTGTTCTATCTGATTGGGCATTGTTTCCCTTTTGTAACATGGCCGCGTTTCTATTTCCGTTCCTTTAGGGTAATACATTACCTACATAGCGGCGTTCTTTGTTTCATCATGGCCGCTTAGATACTTCCGGTCATGCGCAGGGGGTTATCGCTGTACTTCCGGGTCGCGGCCCGGGATCTGATCGCATGAGCCCGTGCCTTCCGATGCCGGTCAGGCGCCCGTGCTGCGTGTTCTCCCTGCGCATTGGTTACTCATGACCGGGAGTAATATATAAACCCACTGTGTTAGCTGACTTGACACGCCCCCTGAAGAAGGATACCGCCGAAACGCGCGTCGGGGTGGGTCTGCAGCGGACGCTCTCCCCGCACTGGCAGTTGGTAAGATCCCTTCTAATGTATTTTGGATTGTTGCCGTTTTGGGCACTCACTGATGGATGCTCCTGAATCACATATATGACAGGGTTAATGATTTCTATGATGGAGTTGTCGGTGAGCAATGAACATTTTCCTACTGTGTCTTGCCTGTCTGCCAGTGTGTGGTGCTGCGGTCTGTCTACATGCGTACTGTATATGGAATCTGGTTTTTAACCCACTGTTTCCTTTTGCCTTGTTGTAACATATATTTATTCAATAAAGATTGTTATTCAATTTGGACATATTTGCGCCGATGTTTTTTTTTTTTGGTAGTTTTTGGGTTAGCAATTATTTGGTGTGTCCTGTGACATCCTAAACAAGTGCTAGTTGCCTCTCACACATATATATATTATAAAAAGTCATCATGAGGAGAGGTTTTACTGGAATTTGCTTGTTTTGTTTTCCTTGTCTTTACTAGCTGCGGGAAAGTGCAGAGAGGTGTGTGATACTGTGTGTGTGCCTGTCGGGGAACGTGCAGAGTGTGTGTGGCTGGCTGCAGGGGAACATGCAAAGTGGTGAGTGGTGCTCTGTGTGTCTGTCTGCTGGGGAATATGCAGAGTGTGTGTTTGGCATCCGGGGAATGTGCAGAGTGGTTCTGTGTGTGTGTGTGGTGGACAGGGCAATGATGAAGGTGATGGAGAAGGCAATAATCAGGGTGGTGGGGGAGAAAGCAATGGTAGAGGTGGTGGAAAGGGCAATGATGGGTGTGGTGGGGGAGAAGGAAGTAATGGAGGTAGCGGAAAGTGCAATAATGGGGATGATGGAGGAGAAGGCAATGATGGAGGTGGTAGAAAGGTCAATGATGAGGGTGGTGGAGGAGAAGGCAATGATGGAGGTGGTAGAAAGGGCAATAATGGGGTTGATGGGGAGAACAATGGTGGAGGTGGTGAAGAGAGTAATGATGGAGGTGATGGAAAGGGCAGTGATGGAGATGATGGGGAGGGCAATGACTAAGGTGGAGGAGAGGGCAATGATGGGGTGGGGTAGGGCAATTATGGAGGTGGTGGAGAGGGCAATGACAGGGGTGGTGGAGAAGGCAATGATGGGGGTTGTGGTGGTTGAGAAGACAATGGTAGAGGTGATGGAAAGAACAATTATGGGGTGGAGGGAGAGAACAATGATGGAGGTGATGGAGATGGCAATGATGGGGCAGTGGGGGAGAACAATGATGGAGGTGGTGGAGAGGACAATGATGGGGTGGTGGGGGGAAAGCAATGGTTGAGGCGGTGGAAAGGGCAATGATGGAGTGGTGGGGAGAAGGCAATGATGGAGGTGGTGGAAAGGGCAAGGATGGGGTGGAGGGGGAAAACAATGATGGAGGTGATGGAAAGGGCAATGATGGAGATGATGGGGAGGGCAATGATTGGGGTTGTGGAGAGGGCAATGATGAAGGTGGGGAGAGGGCAATGATGGGGGATAGGAGAGGGTAATAATGGAGGTGGTGGAGAGGACAATGATGGGGTGATGAAGAGGGCAATTATTGGAGTGGTGGAGAGGGCAATGATTGAGGTGGGGACCAACACTGCACACAGATACAGGGACATAGCCTTATTACGTATAGCACAGTCCCTTAGTACATAGTGTACTCACTTATGCATAGTGCAGCCCGTATTGCGTATCATCCTCTCTAATTATATATAGTGCCGCCCCTTATTATATAACTTCCACTGCTGTTATGAACAGTGCTGTCTCTTACATAGTTTATTCTTGTTATTTTTGTTATTCACAGCGCCCTCTTTTATTACATTAAACTCTCTTACTAGATATAAAATGACTGCTGATGGAGCAGCCTGTGAACAGAAGACCAGTCCATCAGCTCCTCCATTAGAAAAGAAGCTTTCCCATAACACATCAGACATCATTGCATTATATATCTAACAAGAGAGGACGGTATGTAATAAAGAACTGGGGTCTATATAATGATATGTAAGGGGAGAGAGAAAGCTTTGTTGCCATAAAAAGAGGGGGGCCCAGACACGTTTCTTGCACAGGGGCCCCAAGCTGTCAGTGTCTGCCCCTGGCTCAGATTGAATGCATGAATCCCCGCCCCATGCTTGGCACCTGTTACACAGCCAATAAGGATGCAAGGATTGCCTATCACTGTTATAGTATAGCCATCTTAGTAGTGATATTACTGTCATCAGAGGTTTTAAAAGACACCATTGAACACAGTTCTAATTGCAGGAAGAGAGTAGTTGCCCAGGATTATGTGCACAGTTTTAGGAATCAAAGTCATTTTGCGGTAATACTTTTCTGAATCAACGTACTAAAAGTCCATCTTAAAGGGAACCTGTCACCCCCCTCAGGCATTTGTAACTAATAGAGCCACGTTGTGCAGCACAAATGCTGCATTCTGACAAGGTGGCTCTTTTACTTATGCTCCCTACATACGCTGAAATAAACGTTTATAAAATGTCCCCCCTCATACCCTGAAATCGCCAGGAAGGCGGGACTTTCCTTCCTAATCAGATGCAGCACAGTAGTCACTCCAGGCCTGTGCACGCCGGGCGCCGCCTCCTCTTGCTTCATTATTGTCCCCGGCGCCTGCGCTGTAAGTACAAAGGGCAGCGCAACTGCGCACGCCCGAAAAAAAACTTAATGCGCAGGCGCCGGGGACGATAATGCTGCAAGAGAAGGCGGCGCCCGGCGCGCACAGGCCTGGAGTTCGCTGTGCTGTGTGAAATTGCTGTACCACCACTTTGAGGACGTGAGCTGTTGTGATCCGGTGACCTTGGAGCCGCATGAAACTTTCTTTGGAGTAGGTGGAAACTATACTGACCGCAGATCCTGAACTAACACCGCAACTAGAAGTAGCCGTGGGGTGTGCCTAACAAACCCTAGACACCTCGACACAGCCGGAGGACTAAATACCCCTATAGATGGAAGTAGGAATACTACCTTGCCTCAGAGCAGAACCCCAAAGGATAGGCAGCCCCCACGAATATTGACTGTGAGTAGGAGAAGAAAAGACACACGTAGGCAGAAAACAAGATTTAGCAAAAGAGGCCACTCTAGCTAAATAGGAAAGGATAGGACAGAATACTAGGCGGTCAGTATTAAAACCCTTCAAAAAATATCCACAGCAGATAATAGAAAAAATTCCACAATCTAACTAAAGACGTGGAATGAATATCTGCAACCCCAGAGAATCCAACAAGACTGAGAAAATACTGACACAATCTAAGCTGGACAAGAAAACACAAAAGAATAGCATTGAATCATGAAGCACACAGAAAAAAAACCAGACACTTATCTTTGCTGATTTGGCAGAAAGGCAGGAGGAACCAGGCAGAGGTCCAACACCTCCCAACAACAATTGACAACTGGCAAGGACTAATGAATCCTGCACACCTAAATACCCCAGTCAGAACTGCAATCAGCAGAAACACCTGACCAGGACTGCAACTCAGGGACAACTGCATTACCACCTACCACCACCGGAGGGAACCCAAAAGCAAAATTCACAACAGTGAGCCATGCAAGGCTCGAGTGTGAAGTTGACAAGGCTGTGATAGTAGCGGAGAAATTGCTGTACCACCAGGTTGAGGGCATGAGGCATGCAAGGCATGTGTGTGAGGTTGCCGTGGCATAGGGCCGCAAAAGGTTTGCACCGTTATCACACATAACCTTCCCAGACTCCAGGTTTAGAGGAGACAGCATTGCTCTAACTTGACATATATTAGCCTGAGGTGGAATTTGGTTTAAAATGACACAATGAATTATATTTACTTATATTTTTGTCTATTAGCAGCCAGCTGTACCCACTTGGTGCTACGCTACCTAGACACAAATGGGTTAATGTATGCTATTTTATTTGTTCCATAAAGGTTCTGAATATATTGTATATGCGGTTATGCTATGAAGCTGTTTTTGATCCATCTGCTTTTTGTTGTTATTTCTGGTACAGTTGAGTGCAGTGCACCGTTGTACAATTTGCAGTTGGGTCTTCTCAGCTATGCGCCACATATGCTTTTTGTCTCCGTTGCCATGGTGGCCATGCATTGTATGCATCTCTCCGCTTTGCGGTTCACGCATGCGCAGACCCGCTGATGGCACCAAAAGCCCTATTCGTGATGACCAGAAGACATTGGATGTTGATGTTGATTACCGTGGTGCAGAAGTTCCATGTCTCCTAGCTAGTGTGTCATGTATGCATTCTGACCTTATGGCAGCTGACATGCATCTGCATGTGGCGTGCGGCTCATGGTCATCATTAGTGTTGAGCATTCCGATATTGCAAATATCGGGTATCGGCCGATATTCGCTGTATCGGAATTCCGATACCAAGTTCCGATATTTTTGCGATATCGGATCCCGGAATTGGAAGTTCCCATAGTGCAATAATGCACTATAATTAAGTCTGGGCGGTGCGTAGGTGGTGCGTGGGCGGAGACTGCGTGTCTCTGTGCGGGCGGGGTCTGTGCGGGACCGTGGGGGGTCTGTGCGCGCCTGCCGGGGGTCTGTGCGGGCTGCCGGGGGGTCTGTGCGGCCTGCCGGCAGTCTGTGCGGGCCTGCCGGGGGTCTGTGCGGCATCTCGGAGGTCTGTGCCGTCTGCTGGGGGAATCTGTGTGGCCTGCTAGGGAATCTGTGAGGCCTACCGGGGGTTTGTGCGGCGTCTCGGAGGTCTGGTCGGCCTGCTGGGGGGCCTGTGTGGCCTGCTGGGGGGTCTGTGCGGCCTGCCGGGGGTCTGTGCGGCCTGCCGGGGGTTCTGTGCGGCCTGCTGGGGGTCTGTGCGGCCTCTCAGGGGTCTGTGCGGCCTGCAGGGGGTCTGTGCGGCCTGCCAGGGTGTCTGGGCGGGCTGCCGGGGGGTCTGTGCAGGCTGCCGGGGCCTCTATGCAGGCCTCTCGGGGGTCTGTGTGGGCCTGCCGGGGGTCTTTGTGTCTGTGCAGGCATCGTCCGATGGAACTACAAGTCCCATTAGACGATGCAAGTTTTTGGTGTGGTTTTTGATGCAGTTTTTGATGCAGTTTTTGGTGCAGTTTTTGGTGCAGGTTTTTAGTGCGGTTTTTGATGTGATTTTTGATGCAGTTTTTGGTGCAGTTTTGATGCAGTTTTTGGTGCAGTTTTTGATACAAGTTTTTGGTGCGGTTTTTGTTGCTGTTTTTGATGCAGTTTTTGGTGCAGTTTTTGATGCAGGTTTTTGGTGCAGTTTTTGATGCGGTTTTTGAAGCTGTTTTTGATGCAGTTTTTGGTGTGGTTTTTTTATGCTGTTTTTGATGCAGTTTTCGGTGCGGTTTTTTATGCAATTTTTGGTGCCGTTTTTGGTGCTGTTTTTGATGTAGGTTTTTGGTGCGGTTTTTCATGCTGTTTTAGACGCAGGTTTTTTGTGCGGTTTTTGATGCAGTTTTGATGCAGTTTTTGGTGCAGTTTTGATGCAGTTTTTGATGCATTTTTTGGAAATAAATAAATAAACGGAAAATGTGCATGATTTGAATGGAAACATGCATGAAAAAATGGATTCGGAGGTCGGATTCATCATTTCACATCTCAGTTTTATACGGTTTTTGCCGGATCCGTCGCTGTGCGTTTTTCGCCGGACGGAAAAAACGTTCCTTTGTATGTGTTTTCCATCCGAAGGAAACAGCTTTATTGACGGACCCGGCAAAAAACAGATGAAACATGTGGCCATCAGGCGCAATCCGTCGCTAATAAAACTCTATGAGAAAAAACGGATCCGGCAGCAAAAAACGGATCCGGCAGAAAAAAAAGGATCCGGCAGAATAAAAAAAGGATCCGGCGGAATAAAAACGGATCCAGCGGAAAAAACTGATCCGGCGGAAAAAAACAGATCTTGCAAATGTGCTCGCAGGATGCATTTTTTACCCATAGACTTGTATTAGCGACGGATGGCAACGGATGGCCACACGTCGCGTCCATCGTGCAACGGATCTGTTGTGTTTTGGCGGACCGTTGGCACGAAAAAACATTCAAGTGAACGTTTTTTTGTCCGTCGCGTCTGCCATTTTCTACCACGCATGCGCGGCCGAAACTCCGCCCCCTCCTCCCTGGACTTCAGAATGGGCAGTGGATGCATTGAAAAACTGCATGTGCTGCCCACATCGTGCACAAATTTCACAACGTGCGTCGGTACGTCGGACCGATGCATAGCGACAGACCCGTACCGACGCAAGGGTGAAAGAGGTCTTAATGAGCGTTGAATTTAAAAAAAAAAAACAGAAAAAAACAGCGTGATCTCCCGTGCAATTTTCTACGCCAGAGGGGAAAGCCGATGGCCAGGGGCCAATATTTGTAGCCTGCTATGAATATCAGCCTGCAGCTGTCTGTGTACCCTTTACTGGCTATTAAAATAGGGGGACCCTCCAAAAAATGACATGGGGTCCCCCTATATTTTATAGCCAGAAAGGCTACGCAGACAGCTGCGGGCTGATATTCATAGCCTAGAGAGGGGCCATGGATATTGCCCCCCCGGCTACAAATGCCAGTCCGCAGCCGCCCCGGAAATGGCGCATCTGTAAGATGCGCCAATTCTGGCACTTAGCCCCTCTCTTCCCACTCCCATGTAGTGGTGAGATATGGAGTAATAAGGGGTTAATGTCACCTTGCTATTTTAAGGTGACATTAAGCCGGGTTAATAACGGAGAGGCGTCAATAAGACACCTATCCATTATTAATCCAATAGTAATAAAGGGTTAATAAATCACACACACATTAAGAAAAAAGTATTTTAATATTCTTAATTTAACCATACTTACCATACTTCAGCACCTGCAAAAAACGTAAAATAATAAACCGTATACTACCTGTCCGCCGTAGGCCAATTAATAACGAGTGTCCCACGACAATCTCCGCTATAGAACAGTGACATCGGGTGATGTCACTGCTCTATAGGACCGTCAGTGACACACTGACAGGAGACAATGGCTCCTGCAGTGCATCACTGAGGGTACTATAGTTCAAAGTCTCACTTTATGGCAATTGCTGCGTGGGAAAATTTCTCACACAGCAATGGCATAAAGTGAGACTAGGGACTATTTTTTATGGCGGCGGAGGAATACGGTGCAGAAGGATACTTTCCTCCCATCATTGTGTTCCTGGAGCCCCTGGAGAGCGGTCGCATCAGCTGATGCTGCCGTTCTCCACAGGAGCTCGTCGTGGGACACTCGTGGATTTCTACGGACAGGGAGTATATTGGTTGTTTGTTATTTTAATCTTTTTACAGGTGACACTAGCTTCGGGGAACAAAGTGACAAGTAATGATGAGTATGTAATCTATGTGATATGTACAGTATGTCTATATGTATGTAATGTATGAATGTAGTGTATGTAGTATGTATGTAGTATGTATGTAGTATGTATGTAATGTATGTAGTATGTATGTATGTATGTAGTATGTATGTAGCATGTATGTAGCATGCAGTATGCATGTAGTATGTATGTAGCATGTATGTAGCATGTAGTATGCATGTAGTATGTATGTAGCATGTTTGTAGTATGTATGTAGTATGGATGTAGTATGTTGTATGCATGTTGTATGTATGTAGTATGTTAGTATGTAGTATGTATGTATGTAGTATGTATGTAGTATTTATGTTTTATGTATGTAGCATGTATGTAGCATGTATGTAGTATGTATGTAGCATGTGTGCAGCATATATGTAGCATGTATGTAGCATGTATGTAGTATGTAAGTAGTATGTAGCATGCATGTAGTATGTATGTTGTATGTAGTATGTATGTAGTATGTAGCATGTATGTAGTATGTATGTAGCATGTATGTAGCATGTATGTATGTATGTAGTATGTAGCATGTATGTAGTATGTATGTAGCATGTATGTAGTTTGTATGTAACATGTATGTATGTAGTATGTATGTAGTATGTATGTAGTATGTAGCTTGTATGTAGCTTGTATGTATGTAGTATATATGTAGTATGTAGCATGTATGTATGTAGTATGTAGTATGTAGCATGAATGTAGTATGTATGTAGCATGTATGTAGCATGTATGTAGTGTGTATGTAGCATGTATGTAATATGTATGTAGTATGTATGTAGCATGTATGTAGTATTTTTTATTACATTTAACGCATTAGCCAGATGATGGGACTACTACTGTCCCATCATTGGCTAATGTGTCAAACACCGTCAATGAAGCAGGCATCGTCCGATGGGACTTGTAGTCCCATCGGACAATGCCTGCACAGACACAAAGACCCCCGGCAGGCTCACACAGACCCCCGAGAGGCCCGTACAGACACCCCGGCAGGCTGTACAGACCCCCGAGAGGCCACACAGACCCCCGACAGGCCACACAGACCCCCCGGCAGGCCGCACAGACCCCCCGGCAGGCCGCACAGACCCCCTGGCAGGCCGCACAGAGCCCCAGCAGCCAGCACAGAGCCCCAGCAGCCCGCACAGAGCCCCGAGAGGCACGTACAGATCCCCGGCAGGCCCACACAGACCCCACCCGCACACACAGACACGCACAGTGTCCGCCCACGCACCACCCACGCACCGCTCACACTCTTCCCTCCTCCAGCACAGGATGTAGAAGGACAGAAAGGGCTTATTTATGTTCCGATATTTGTGTTCCATTGACTTGCACTGGTATCGGGTATCTGTATCGGCAATATCCGATATTTTTGGGATATCGGCCGATCCAATCCGATACCGATACTTTTGGATATCGGAAGGTATCGCTCAACTCTACTGTTGATATAGTTGAAGAACTGTTTGAGATTTGTTTTACTCTCCTTAGCAATGTGCTTCTCTGTTTCCTTTTTGGCAGCTTTAATTAGTTTTTTAGATAAAGTATTTTTCCCCTTATAGATTTTTAGAGCTTCAACGGTGCAATCCTGCTTTAGTAGTTTAAATGCTTTCTTTTTACTGTTAATTGCCCCTCATACTTCCTTGTTTAGCCACATTGGGGTTTTCCTATTTCTTGTTCTTTTATTCCCACAAGGTATAAACCACTTACAGTGCCTATTTAGGATGTTCTTAAACATTTCCCATTTACTTTCTGTATTCTTATTTCTGAGGACATTGTCCCAGTCAACCAGATTACGGGCATCTCTAAGCTGGTCAAACTTTGCCTTCCTAAAGTTCACTGTTTTTGTGACTCCCTGAAAAGTCCCCCTAGTGAAAGACAAGTGAAACTGAACAATATTGTGGTCGCTATTCCTAGATGCCCGACGACCTGCAGATTTGTTATTCTGTCAGGTCTTTTAGATAGTATTAGGTCCAAAAGTGCTGCTCCTCTGGTTGGATTCTGCACTAATTGTGAAAGATAAATTTTCTTGGTTATTAGCAGAAACATGTTGCCTTTATGGGTTTTGCAGGTCTCTTTTTCCAGTTATTATCCGGGTAGTGAAAGTCTCCCATAACAAGGATCTCATTATGGATTGCAGCTTCATCTATCTGCCTTAGTAGTAGACTTTCCATGATTTCTTTTATATTTTGGGGTTTGTAACAGACCCCAATAAAAATTGTGTTACTATTTTTTCCTCTATGTATTTCGACCCATATGGACTCGACATCCTCATTCCCTTTGCTAATATCCTCCCTTAAAGTGGACTTTAGACAAGACTTTACATAAAGACAAACTCCTCCTCCTCTCTGATTTTTACGATCCTTTCTAGACAGACTGTAACCCTGTAAGTTAATTGCCCAGTCATAGCTTTCAGCTAACCATGTCTCGGTTATTGTAGGTGGTGGAGTTCAAGCTTTCAGCTTTGCCATGTGTAGGAGGAAACATTCTTTTATGTGTCCACAATTGCGGGACGGAGAGCTGGCTGCTGTGCTAAGAGAGGACCGAGTACGGAGAACAGGACAAACTGCTGAACTGTGAGTGGGGTGCAGGCAGAGATGCTATGATGGATTAAGAAAGACGTGTTGTGCTAGGTGACACAAAAGCAGCAGTCATGTCTACTTCCGTAACAGCTGACCAGCTCTCACTCACCCCGACTGTGGTGGGTAGTTTCTGTGACCAGAGACCAGTGTGTGAACACTTGGAATGGTGGTGGAGGAGGAAGAAGCTGCAGATGGGATTGATGGGATGGCCGGTGGTTGGCAAGCCTGGTAGTCCATATTTTAGTGCAGTAAGATTCCACACTATGGCATGTTGACCGCGCATGTAGCGTTTCATGCATGTAGTTGTCAAATTATTGCAATTTTTTCCTCTACTAAGTTTTTTTTGCAAAATTGGCAAATAATGTGTATTGGGGAATCCTTTGCAGTCTCATAAAACTCCTAGGCTAGGCAACCCTTGCTGCCCCTGCGAACTGCACACTCGCGTTGCTGGCCACAAATAAAGTTGGGGCTGAGGATGCAGTGCTTGTCATGGTTGCGTCACTTCATATCTGTGTGGGATGCCACATCATGGCTGCAACACTATATTAGGTCTAACAATTTTTAAGTGGAAATCTGGCCTTCTGATTTGCCACTGAAACACAATTTTAACACAAACAGTAAGGAGTAGCTAATTGCGACTAGTGGCTGCACCACTATGATTTTAAAGTGGAAATCTGGCCTTCTGATTTGCCACTGAAATACAGTTTTAGCACAAATGATTTGGAATAGCTAATTGGTCCTCCTGGCTGCAACACTATATTACGCCTAACAATTTTTAAGTGTAAATCTGGCCTTCTATTTAGCACAAACAATTTGCAGTAGCAAATGGGGCTTCCAGAGACTGCCACACAATATTTGCACAGTCTACTTCGATGCTGGAAGATCGATTTCACACAGGACAAGTTCACTTTCAGCTGCAACAGTTCTACCACAGAAGAGACCTCTCTGCACTGTGACACTGAGCAAAGCTCAGCTGTTAAAAGAGAAAAAGAATTTTGCCGCTCCTGTAACCTCTTCAAATGCTCCTTTAACCCCTCCACACCCCTCCCCTCACCACACATGTGCCTCGTTCCATCCGCTCATCATACAGCACCATTATCCTAGCCAAAATCATACAAAAGCATTAGTGGAGACACGATGATTTACCGAACTGTGACCAATTTTTGCTGAATTTGAGCAAAAGTGCTTGTGAAAGCGAACATGAATTCGAATGTGCTACGTTCGTGTCGAATTTGAAATTGGCGAACATGTTTGCTCAGCTCTACTCCACACAATGGAATAGTGTATGGCTGAGAAATGTAGCCCATTAAAATGTTTCAATGATTTTCGGGTGTGTTATATTACACAGAAAAGGACTTCAAAGCATATACAGGTCCTTCTCAAAAAATTAGCATATAGTGTTAAATTTCATTATTTACCATAATGTAATGATTACAATTAAACTTTCATATATTATAGATTCATTATCCACCAACTGAAATTTGTCAGGTCTTTTATTGTTTTAATACTGATGATTTTGGCATACAACTCCTGATAACCCAAAAAACCTGTCTCAATAAATTAGCATATTTCACCCGGCCAATCAAATAAAAGTGTTTTTTAATACCAAACAAAAAACCCATCAAATAATAATGTTCAGTTATGCACTCAATACTTGGTCGGGAATCCTTTGGCAGAAATGACTGCTTCAATGCGTGATGTTATGGAGGCCCAGGATGCTTCAATAGCGGCCTTAAGCTCATCCAGAGTGTTGGGTCTTGCGTCTCTCAACTTTCTCTTCACAATATCCTACAGATTCTCTATGGGGTTCAGGTCAGGAGAGTTGGCAGGCCAATTGAGCACAGTAATACCATGGACAGTAAACCATTTACCAGTGGTTTTGGCACTGTGAGCAGGTGCCAGGTCGTGCTGAAAAATGAAATCTTCATCTCCATAAAGCATTTCAGACGATGGAAGCATGAAGTGCTCCAAAATCTCCTGATAGCTAGCTGCATTGACCCTGCCCTTGATGAAACACAGTGGACCAACACCAGCAGCTGACATGGCACCCCACACCATCACTGACTGTGGGTACTTGACACTGGACTTCAGGCATTTTGGCATTTCCTTCTCCCCAGTCTTCCTCCAGACTCTGGCACCTTGATTTCCGAATGACATGCAAAATTTGCTTTCATGCTTCTCTGTAGCCCAGGTCAGGCTCTTCTGCCGCTGTTTATGGTTCAAAAGTGGCTTTACCTGGGGAATGCGGCAACTGTAGCCCATTTCCTGCACACGCCTGTGCATGGTGGCTCTGGATGTTTCCACACCAGACTCAGTCCACTGCTTCCTCAGGTTCCCCAAGGTCTGGAATCGGTCCTTCTCCACAATCTTCCTCAGGGTCCGGTCACCTCTTCTCGTTGTACAGCGTTTTCTGCCACATTGTTTCCTTCCAACAGACTTACCATTGAGGGGCCTTGATACAGCACTCTGGGAACAGCCTATTTGTTGAGAAATTTCTTTCTGGGTCTTACCCTCTTGCTTGAGGGTGTCAATGATGGCCTTCTTGACATCTGTCAGGTCGCTAGTCTTACCCATGATGGGGGTTTTGAGTAATGAACCAGGCAGGGAGTTTTTAAAAGCCTCAGGTATCTTTTGCATGTGTTTAGAGTTAATTAGTTGATTCATAAGATTAGGGTAATAGGTCGTTTAGAGAACCTTTTCTTGATATGCTAATTTATTGAGACAGGTTTTTTTTGTTATCAGGAGTTGTATGCCAAAATCATCAGTATTAAAACAATAAAAGACCTGACAAATTTCAGTTGGTGGATAATGAATTTATAATATATGAAAGTTTAATTGTAATCATTACATTATGGTAAATAATGAAATTTAACACTATATGCTAATTTTTTGAGAAGGACCTGTAATAATCGATGGATCAAAATATATTCAATTTTTCCAGCACGCGCAAAAGAAACTGTAGCTATATATTTGCCAATAGGCTGCACAGGTCTAATCCCTGTCTACAGATTGGTTTCTGTCACTCTTCCTGCTCTTTCATCTCCCTAGCTAAATGCAGATTGTATATATTGCTTACGACTAGCCCTTAGAAGGGCTCTAAGCATGACTCAGCTTCAGCAGCAGTATCTGCACTACAGGCCTCTGATTCATTACACTGGCCTAGACAAGCAGTCTCTCTCTCCAATACGAAGTGTCACAGAGCTGTGCAATGGCTTCATTGTGCCGAGCAAGGTGGAGCCTGTCCGTTTATGATCCCTGATGATGTCAGACAGACAACTAATCACAGTAATGTGACAACCAAGATGGCTATGGTATTACAGTGACTCACAGGCAATCCCCGCATGCTTAGTGGCTGCATAACAAGCACCAAAGATGTGGGGTGGGAACTCAAGTTTGAACTAGAGCACTGCCCTTTGCTTGCCGAGTAACAAGCACATTCGAGCACCGTGATACTCGAGTGATAACCAAGTTTCACTGAGCATGGTCGCACATCCCTAGTTTTCACCCATCCCTAATCAGAGGTTATAACATAACTGGACAATTGCAGGAACCGTTGAAATAGAAAAAAATCATCCCTCATATAGGAATTAGAGTATTTACAGTACAATAAAAGTGGCATCTATTTTTTAATTGATTGAGTCTGGGAATCTGAACCGAGGTAGACAGTATTTATAAGCCATTACCTAATTGTTATGCATTAAAAGAAAGTTGAATTATGTGGACAAAATACTAGGACTAATGAGTTTAGTTAGATTTACACATTTTTGGGGATTTAAGTTTGTAGATTACATGGATAGCACATTTATTTAACCCCTTAAGGACCGTTGATATGCATTAAAACAGCGGTAGCTAAGAGTACTTATTCCCTCACTGCCATTTTAAAAATGGCAATGTCGAATAAGGGAATAGCACTGTTGAGCAGTGGCATTTTCCACGGCTGCACCTGGACCAATATTGCCCCCCTTATCTGCCTGAAGACTAACCACATCTTTACTATTTTTTAACTTTCAAATGCAGATATCTCTCCTTTATTCAATTTTTGGAGTATTTCTGGATATATGAGCATGCATTAACATCTCTTATTACCAAATCATTGAATAACTTAATTGCATTACCTGAGGCTATTGGAGGCATGTAGGTATAAGAGACGCCTCCTACTAAACGTTTTTCCTGAGTTTACTTTTCTGCTACTGCCGGGGTTGCATCTTCCTCACTGAAACTTAGTAATAACAATGCATTTATTGTTCACAATAACATGACTGGTGGACTCCTTCACTTTAGAGTCCAAAAGGGCAATAAAAGATGGAATTTCTCCAGACTTTGTTGCACTGTTAGAACCCACTGCAGAGGAAAAAGATTTGTGTATGTGAATTTTGCGTACAGCTTTAAACAGATCTATCTTGAAATCCACCACATCAAACCTTTGAGAATACAAAAATTAAGACCTTTGGATAGCAAAGATAATGTGTCCTTATCCAGGGAAAGGTCAGTGAGATTAATAATGTTCAAATTCTCATTAGATGTTTCATTTATTTACAGGATACTTGTTGTCTTTTTATGCCCTTGTGTCCACTGGTGCTTCCTGTCGCCCCTTCTTTTCCTCTGTTTCTCAAAGGTAAAATGACCCTTGGTAAACTCTCAGGAACTGAATTCTATTGTTTTGGCTGTCCTGCCTCTTCTGAAGCACTGGAGTCGGATTCAGTATTCCAATAACGTGTTGTAAGCCAGCCCGTTGCCTCTTGATGGATTTGGCACATCTTACTTTAGCGCACATTTTATCACGACTGTAGTTCAAAATGTGCCAGAATGCTTTTGAAAGTAAAACATTTTTTAACACAAGCATTTATGCAACAAAGAAAAGATCAAGATAAATCACAATCTTCATTAAAAACAATTAGGACATCTTTATTACAAATTCATTAACACTCAATCGTAATACATAGAACAAACACTGACATGTTTACGGCGCTTTTTCATGTCCTTAGTTACAGAGTATAGTACAATATAATAGAGGATTTAAAAACAAATCACAAGTAAAGATACTAATCAATAATTATATATACAATAATTGATATAAGCAAAATATAGTAAATGTTTCTTACATATATGAGCATTGTTGCAATATCATAATGAACAACATGCAATTTTTTAAATTCAAAAAGTTAATTTATTTGTTGTGTTTTATGTTTTTCTACAGTGTTTTATTAAATCTGTTTTATTTTCTTTGCTAATACTGTATATATACTTAGATGTTCATTTTTTATTTTTTTTCCCCTGTACATCCCACTTAAAAGATTACAGGCTTTACACTCTGCACTATATATAACAAGGTGTAAATCGCAGTTAATGAAACTTCCAAAGGTGTGACTGCGATCATGCGGCATTTCCTTTTTTTTTTTTCTTGTCTGCAAAATGACATATACATTTGTTATCCCAACTGCCAAACAAACCTTTTTATGATAATCAGGTAGTTTTTTGGATGAGAATTCTTTACATACTTGAGCAGTGAATGTTACCTAAAGGCTTGTTCACATGTTTTCTGTTTGCCATATTTTTCCCCGTACTTCATCCCATCCAATTTAAGATCTAAAAACAGCTTTGTAGCTCTAGCTGCAGAGAAAGTAAAATGTAAACTCATAATTGCTATTCAGATTACAGATAATATCTGAAATGGTTGCTACTTCACGATATCAGATGATAAAAATATTATCCACATAGCAACCATACAAGATCCGAAACTATACCAGATCAACTTCTAACTTGGTACAGTAGGTGTGTTTTTATTACAATCAAGCGCTATAGATGTGTCCTTGATATATTTCTTGATATAATTTGTATACAGATAAGATTGATTAGTATTATGCTGCCAGGACTGGCTAATATGAAGCAGATATAATTCTGACTTACAAAGTAATTGCTTTTATATTCAGCAGCAGTCATGAGTGCATCATTACATGCTAAAATAGGTATAAATATGTTTTCTCGTAATAGCACACTATTGCCTTCTGCTTTATGAGCCTGCCATTATAAATGAGATTGAAAAATAAACATTAACAGAAGCTGATCTGGAAAAAAACATTTATGAAATTTGAGAATGGTGTAATTGCATACAAGATAATGTTTCAACTGTCCTTGCCCGCTAGAACCCTGTACAACATTCATCTTCTACTTGTGCATTGTAGTCTCCCTTGAAGAGCAGATATACTGTACATTTCTGAGACCAATACATAGTTAAGATGAGTAAATCTGTTGAAACTTGACCTTGCAAGTGTTCCAAAGCCTCTAATTGTTGTGAAAATGTGTATAAAACACTGTGTATTAGTAGGGACTGGCAAACCTCAACGGTAAAGTTCGGGGTCTGTACCGAACACTTAGTGTCTGTGCACAGACCCCGAACACAGACTTCTCCAGGAAGTCTGGGGTACTGTTATTCGGCAGCCCAAACAAAGCTTGTTGAAGGGCTGCAGCACAGCCACTCAGCAAGCTTTACTTTGAGGGCACGTCAGGCTCAATCACAGCCATGTCCACATTTCATAAGCTAAATCCTTTGTGCAAGCTGTGTGCTCTAGCCAGCAGTATACATTTCAGCATCTAAATCCTGTGTGCTAATTGTGTGGTTCAGAAATCAGTCCACATTTGAGCATATAAATCTTTTGCACTAATTCTGTTGTCCAACCACACTATGTCAGCAAATAAATATAGATTGTTAATTTACTAACATGTGACTGACAAGTGTGGGCCTAGGATTGTGAAACAGCTGGTTAAAAGAGGGGAAGGGTACATCCAACAAAAGTGGGAAAAAGCACGGTTGTGGTGGAAAGGGGACTAGGCTTGGTGTTCGAGGTCTGGTAATATTACTGTAGGCTCTACTGAACAAACACCGCCTTGTCCTATCTAAAGACAAAAAACAACTTATTTTACTCGATTGGCTACTCGACTCTCTTTCTTTGGCAACTGCACAGTGATATGCCTTGTAGATGAGGGCCAGATAGAGCAAGTGCTCCAGTGGATAGCAAGCGCTGCATCAAGGGGCCTCTTTTCCTCTTGTTCCACCTTAACATCATGCATAATACAGTTCTCAAAGTTGGCACCCAAATTACCCTTATTTCCCCTTGCATCGCAACTCTCCAACCAGCCAATGGACTGGTGAACCTCAGACAGGAGAGCAAGCAAAGCAGTTTACACATTCTATTCCATGGGCATCAGAGGTCTGCTCCAAAGATTCACAGAATCCAAGAAGGGGAAACCATCTGTTACCTCCTTTTTTGTTTCACCGAGCACACTGCATCTTTCTCAATCCACAATAGCATCTTCACCTTCACTGCTTCACAGTCCACTGGAGCCCATGCTCTTTCTGGCTCTCATCTACAAGGTGTACCTCTGTATGGCTGACAAAGAAAGCGAGTCGAGTAGCCCATCCAATAACAGATGTTGTCAGTTGTCTTTGGATAGGACGAGAAGGTGCTTGTTCAGTTGAGATTTCAGTAACATTACCATCTAACCCACGTACACGTCAAACCCCCCTTATTCCCCATTCTACCATGACCTCTCTTTTTCCCACTCATGTTGGATGTACCCGTCCCCTCTTTTAACAAGCTGTTCCACTATCCTAGTCCCAGACTTGTCAGTCACCTGTTACTAAATTAACAATCAGTATTTATTTTTTGAGATAGTGTGCCTGCACAACAATAATAGTCCAAATGCTTTAGATTAGGAAATGGGGCCTGGTGCCTGCAGAACAATATTAACTCAAATGATTTTGATTATGTGGACTCCTGCCAGCATCCCAACTTTACCTCAAATAATTTTTACTAGGAAATGGGGCCTGATGCCTGCACCCCAATATTTGCCCCAATGATTTTGATTAGGAAAAGAGGCCACCTGCCTACACCCCAATATTATTCCAAACTATTTGAATTAGGAAATAGGACATGGTGACTTAACCCCAATATTAGCACAAATTACTTTGACTAATAAATGTGACTTCCTGAATCCTGACCGCAACACAGTATTAGCCCAAACGATTTGGATTAGGAAATGTGGACTCCTGCCCAGCACTATTAGCACAGACTAGTTAGATGCGGGAAAGTCAATTTCATAAAAGAACAGGATCCTATGTAACTATTTGACAAATTGCAGCAGCAGGAGCAGCTTCTGTGATGTTACACTGACAAAATGGCACAAACAAAACATGTCCACTTTCTATATGGATAAGGACATGTAACTTCGGCAGCCAATGACAGAATCCCTTGTGTATGGACATCATGGATGCTTTCTGTGCCCTGATTGGCTGCCATAATGTACACACATACAGATAATTTAAAAAAAATGTATACTCCACTGAGACACAATCATTTTCCAAACCTTTTCCAAATTTTGCCAACTTTAAAGAAAAATGCTCAACTTAATTGCAAAACCTCCAAAAATTCAAGAATTAACACAGCAGAAAATGGGCAGCAGAGCTCACCTGCCAAAGTCTCCAAACAAATGCACTCTCAGGATGCAGCAAACCCATGTAGTAAAGATAGGGGCAACACAGATGCAAAGTACTGGTAAGACAACCACTTACAGCCTACCAATTCATGGAGGGGGTGACTGCTTAGTATATGATTACACAAAAGCGGCTTGTATAGGGTACTGTTCACATACAGGTAATGCACAGCATCTGGTTAACAGCCTATTAGATCAGGCGGGCTGCCCCCTCCATGAATCGGTAGGCTGTGAGTCTTTGTGTTATCAGTATTTTGCACCTGTGTTGATGCCATCTTTACTACATGGGTTTGCTGTATCCTGAGAGTACATTTGTTCAGAGACCTGGTCAGGAAAGCACTGCTGCCCCTTTTCTGCTGGATTAATTCTGGAAAAATGCTTAGGAATCCAAACACGAACCCGAATATGCTACTTTCATGCCAAATTTGAGATTAGCGAGTGTTTTCCGAAAGAGTTCATTGATCTCTACTAGTGCTGAGCATTCCGATACCGCAAATATCGGGTATCGGCCGATATTTGCGTAATCGGAATTCCGATACCGAGTTCCGATATTTTCAGTATATCGGATACCGGAATCGGAAGTTCCCACAATTCAAAGTGCCCGAATTCAGCCAATGAGGAATGATTAGAAGTGTGGGCACATCCTGTTCTGCATGGTGGGCATGTAAGTACTGGCATGGCTGTGATTGGCTGCTGAAATGATGTCATGATGCACTATAAAAGTCGCTGCCGCCATTTAGGGCTCACACTGCTGTGAATTCAGTTAGGGACAGGATGCTGTGTTCTGACTGAGGGCCAGTTTAGAGATAGTGATTTGCTTCATTGTGCTTTACCCAGGCTAATTTAGCAACCGCTGTGTGAGATCCTTGGTTTTGCCTTGCAGTGCTGTTCACAGCTGTCTCCAAGGTTTCTGTGTGTGTGAATGCAGCTCACTCTGTAGTCTGTCCGCAGCCACAGCCGGTTGTAGTCAGCTCAGAGTGCGTCACAGCCTCATACTGTTCTATCCATTGTCCTTTTTTGCAATTAGAGCAGCCCGCTGCACATTTTTTCAAATATTTCCTATTAGTGGCTTTCCATCCGTACCCAGCAAAATTGTGGAAAAACACTACATAGGATTACATAGAGGAGGTTTTTTTGGCCTTGCAGTGCCGTTTACGGCTGTCTGCATGGTCTCTGTGTGAGTGCACATCGCTCTGTAGTCTGTCTGCAGCCACAGCCGGTTGTAGTCAGCTCAGGGTGCATCAGTGCCTCATACCGTTCAATCCATTGTCCTTTTTTGCAATTAGTGCAGCCTGCTGCACATTTTTTCAAATATTTCCTATTAGTGGTTTTCCATCCGTATCCAGCTAAATTGTGGAAAAACACTACATAGGATTACATAGAGGAGTTTTTTTGGCCTTACAGCGCCATTTACGGCTGTCTGCATGGTCTCTGTGTGAGTGCACATCACTCTGTAGTCTGTCCGCAGCCACAGCCAGTTGTAGTCAGCTCAGGGTGCGTCACTGACTCATACCATTCAATCCATTGTCCTTTTTTGCAATTACTGCAGCCTGCTGCACATTTTTTCAAATATTTCCTATTAGTGGCTTTCCATCCGTATCCAGCTAAATTGTGGAAAAACACTACATAGGATTACATAAAGGAGCTTTTTTGGCCTTGCAGCGCCGTTTACGGCTGTCTGCATGGTCTCTGTGTGAGTGCACATCTGTTGTGAATTCCGTCTGGGCTCCCTCTGGTGGCCTTTAGCGATACTGCGGGTCTGGAGATGGGCTCAGCTGCCTCATTTCCTGCTTTGCTGGTTCCTATTTAATTCCACCTGCACCTTTGTTTGTTGCCTGCTGTCGTTGTATTCAGTACTGGTTCTGATCTCTCTGGACTTCCTTGTGACCTGTCTCCATCCGGAGAAGCTAAGTCTTGCTAGTTCATGTTTGCCATTTTGCTCTTGAAAATGTGTTTCATTATATGATGAGTTTAGTCCAGCTTGCTTATGTGTGATTTTTTGCTTGCTGGAAGTTCTGGGGTGCAGAGTGCGCCCCTCACATCGTGAGTCGGTGTGGGGGTTCTTGTATTTTCTGCGTGGATGTTTTTGATACTGACCGTATAGATCCCTTGCTTTCTTCTGACTATTTAGTGTTAGCGGGCCTCATTTGCTTAAACCTGTTTTTCATTACTACGTTTGTATTTTCCCCTTAACTCACAGTTATTATTTGTGGGGGCTGTCTAAACTTTGGGGTCATTTCTCTGAGGCAAGTGAGGCTTGGCAATCTCTCTAGGGGTAGTTAGTTCCTCAGGCTGTGACGAGGCGTCTAGGTTTTTAGGTAACGCTCCACGGCTGCCTTTAGTGTGTATTGGATAGGTTCAGTGTTGCGGTCAGTATAGTTTCCACATCCCCATTGCTCGTCCTAATATTCTGGTTTACCTATCAGGTCAGTTTGGTGATCCTACCACCGGATCATAACACACATCGCTCTGTAGTCCGTCCGCAGCAAAAGCCGGTTGTAGTCAGCTCAGGGTGCGTCAGTGCCTCATACAGTTCCATTGTCTGTTTCTCAATTAGTGCAGCCTGCTGCACATTTTTTCAAATGTATCCTATTAGTGGCTTTCCCTCCGTATCCTGCTAGATTGTGGAAAAACACTATATAGGATTACATAGAGGAGCTTGTTTTGGCCTTGCAGCACCATTCACGGCTGTCTACACAGTCTGTGTGTGAGTGCAGCTCACTCTGTAGTCAGTTCTGAAAAAAAAAAATAATAAAGTTCACCAAACACACCACTTAACAGTTGTGTAGGCCACATTAGCTCATATTAAAGTCTAGTCAACACTTTAGAAATATAGTGTTTCTTATACCTGTTAGGAGCTGTTCAGGAATAAGCAGTCAACCGAGCTGAAGAAGGCAGGGAGTAAGGCATGTGGGCGTAGGTGCGGAGAGGGAATAGGACATGGGGATTCTGTGCCTGCTGCGGGCACCGGTGACTCATCATCACCCAGTTTCAGCAGGGAACATTCCTTCATGCGCAGCTTTGTAGGAGATCTCCGTACACCGCTGTTGCGTGAAGAACAAATTGAAGCCGTTGTCGGATGGATGGCAGCTAACACATCGACTTCAATTAGTGCCACATCCTCTCAGGCACAGAGCACTGGAGAGAACCCATCTGTTTCTTCACCACCTGCCAAATTGCCCAGGCAGTCAGAGAGCCCAGGACAGGAGCCATCTCTACTTCTGTTCTCTGAATCTCTTGGCTTGGAAACAGGGGGCCAGCCAAGCAGCATTGGAGAAATGGAAGAAGAGGCAGTATGCAGTGATGCCCAACAGCTTTGTCTCTCTGACTCTGAAGAGACGGGTGGGCCAGTGCCTCCGGTCACCACACCGAAGTACGCATCTGATGATGAGACTCAGGTGCCACTTTCTGGTGCGTACTGTGCTGCCGAGACTACCCAGGAGAAGCAGTTGGTGGAGCAGCTCTGAGGAAGAGATTCCCCGAACGGGCAAAAGAGGGAGAGGGATGGGGAAGACTGCGGTTCCTGTAGCCTCCACTTCGGCACCCATTAGGAGCATGCCTCTTCCAAAAGCCAAAACGGGCGCTCCCAAGACTTGCAGTGCCTGGTCCTTTTTTGATACAGTTGGAGATGACATTTGCTTTGTCAAATGCAAGTTGTCATCAGAAAGTCAAAAGAGGGAAAAATGTCAGCAACCTCAATACCACAAATATGTGGAAACATGTGCGAACCAAGCACGCAGTGGAGTTACAAAAACACACTGAAGACATAGGCCAACCAACTGCGGCACCTACCACCTCTTCTGCTCGTGTTGTTGCCTCTTCCTCCAGCTAACACACAGCTGGTTCGGCTTCCTTACAGGATCGCCATGCAAGAACCTCTGGCACTGTTGTCCAGAGACCCACTGTAATTCCACCCACAGCACCACGTTCCCAGTCATCCTCACACTCCCATCCCAGTCTACAGCCATCGGTAGCACAGGCATGGGAGAAAAGGCGGCCATTCTCGGCAAACCACCCCCGAGCACAGGCTCTGAATGCTGGCATTGCAAAACTACTGTCCCTTGAAATGCTGTCATTCAGGCTGGTGGAGACTGACAGCTTCCGAAACTTGATGGCATTGGCAGTCCCACAATACAATGTGCCCAGCCGCTTTTATTTCAGCAGGCAAGCTGTCCCTGCCCTGCACAAGCATGTGGAGGGACACATAAAACATGCGCTACTGAACGCCGTCAGTAGCAAGGTCCACCTCACCACCGATGCGTGGACCAAGCACCATGGACAGGGGTGATACCTTTCCCTCAGTGCCCATTGGGTTAATGTTGTAGAGCCGGGTTCAGATCATGCAAGTGGCTCAGGACGTGTTCTGCCAACTCCAAGGATTGCAGGAATCCAGTCTGTATGCATTGACTCCTCCTCATACTTAAGTCCCTCAGAATCATCGGTGCAGGAGCCGTCACAGTCCACCTCCACATGGACCCGTGAACGCTTACCTGTTACGACCGATATGAGCACAGCCATGGCCAAACGTCAACAGGCCGTATTGAAATTAATTTCTTTGGTGAATCGAAGCCACACAGCACAGGAGCTCTGGAATGCCATCAAGCAGGAGAGCGACGTGTGGTATGTGCCAGTGAATCTCCAGCCAGGCATGGTAGTGTGTGACAATGGCCGAAATCTGGTGGCAGCTCTGGGCCTAGGCAACCTCACTCACTTCCCATGTCTGGCACATGTGCTCAACTTGGTCGTACAGAGTTTTTTGAGGGACTATCCGGATCTTCATGCACTGCTGCACAAGGTCCGCCTAGAGTGTGCTCACTTGCGGCGTTCCAGCACGGCAAGATCGCGCATTGCAGCTCTGCAGCGCCGATTTTGCCTTCCGGAACATCGCATCATATGTGACCTACCTACCAGGTGGAATTCCATGTTACATATGTTGGAGCGGTTGTGTGAGCAGCAGCCAGCAGTAATGGAGTACCAGCTGCATCAGGCGCAAAGAAATCGCACTCCGCGCCATTCAGACTTCACAACCACTGAGTGCGCTACTATGAAGGATGTCTGCCAGGTTTTGCATTCCTTCGATGATTCCACGCAGATGGCAAGTGCAGATGATGCACTAGTCAGCATGACTGTCCCCCTTATCTGCCTGCTTCAACAAACACTGCAAGCGCTAAGGGATAATGTTGTGGAAGAGGTGGAGGATGAGGAGTCACCAATTCCATCAGCTTCTGGACAGTCAGCACTACGTGGTTCCTCACAAAGGCCTAGGCAGGCAACACTTTGTGAAGACGATGAGGAGGAGTCAATGGAGGAGGAAGACATTGGTCCAGAGGAGGGAGTTACACAATTCTCCAGTAGTCAGTGTGTAGAGCGAGGGTGGGGTGATGCAGAGCAGGCAGAGATCACGCCTCAAGCAGGGGACAGCATTTCTTGGCCAGTTGGCAGTCTGCAGCACATCGTTGATTACATGTTGCAGTGCCTGAGAAACGACCACCGCATCGCCCACATTCTCAACACGGCTGATTATTGGGTGTACACCCTCTTAGATCCTCGCTACCGGGACAATGTACAAAGCCTCATATGTTGTGAATTCCGCTCTTGGGCTCCCTCCGGTGGTTGTAAGTGGCATTTTTGTGAATTCTGTTCTTGGGCTCCCTCCTGTGGTTTTGAGTGGTATGGCTGCTTCTGGGATTTAGCATCAGCAGCTGTTTTCACTGATCGTCTTTCTGGCTCGGCTATATTAGTCTGGCCTGTTCCCTCATTCAATGTCAGTTGTCAATTGTTCCATCCTGGAGTCACGGCTCTTTGGATTTCCCTGACACTCTGATCAGTTCAGCAAAGCTAAGTCCTTGCTTGTCCTTTTGCAGTTCACTTGTTGTGGACTTTGTTGTTCAGCACTTTCTATGTTTTGCTCATTTGTCCAGCTTATCAGTATGAACCTATTCCGCTAAGCTGGAAGCTCTGGGCAGCAGAGTTTGCCCTCCACACCTTTAGTCAGGTGTGGAGATTTTTGCATTTCTCTGCGGTGGACTTTTTCTAGTTTTTATTACTGACCGCACAGTGTTCTGTCCTGTACTAATTCTATCTTCTAGCTAGAAGTGGCCTCCTTTGCAAAATCTTGTTTCATACTACGTATGTCATTTCCTTCTCCTCTCACAGTCATTATTTGTGGGGGGCTTTCCTATCCTTTGGGGATTTTCTCTGATGCAAGATAGCTTTCCTGTTTCTACCTTTAGGGGTAGCTAGTTCTCCGGCTGTGACGAGGTGTCCAGGGAGTGACAGGAACATCCCACGGCTACTGCTAGTGTCTGTGCTAAGATCAGGAACTGCGGTATGTATAGTTACCACCTGCTCAGAGCTAGTCGCATATCGCTCCTACATCACCAGACCATAACACTCATAACACCGTTGAACCGGGAGTGTAAAATGCGGGAGTACCAAGACACACTGGTGAATTCCATCATCTTCTCCAGTCCAACTGAGAGCAGTGCTGCTAGTGCTTTACAAAGCAGCTCAGTGCGTTGAGGCAGTGGAGGAAGCTCTGCACAAAGAGGGAGCAGAAGCAGTGCCTCCGCACAAGGCAAGACCAGTATGGCCCAACTGTGGCACAGTTTTGTGTGCCCGCCACACATGTCTACACCATCACAGACTGCTCCAGTCAGCAGGAGGCAACGTTTCCGTCAGATGGCTTGCCCTCTTATTGTACTCCCAGACGGCTCTTCCCCCTTCAAATTTTGGGTCTCTAAGCTGGATACATGGCCAGAGCTAAGCCAGTATGCATTGGAGGTGCTGGCTTGCCCTGCTGCTAGTGTATTATTGGAACGCGTCTTTAGTGCCACAGGTGGTGTACTAACAGACTGTTGCATGCAACTATCCTCCGATAACGTTGACCGGCTTACTTTTCTGAAAACGAACAAGGCCTGGATCTGGCAGGAATTTGCCACTCCTCTTCCAGACTAAAATAATTGGTTGGCTACAGTATCCACGTCTCCTGTTGCGTTCATGTTTCTACCACCTGAACTGTAATCCCTGGGCTCCAACACCGCCATTTGATGCTCAGAAGTGCCGTCTGCACAGTCAAAACACATGACCCAGTGTTATTGGGTTTCAGTAACGTCAGCTGATCCGCAGCTGTGTAGCCGGCAATGTGTCCTGCGACCGCCACGCTGACACAACTACTGGAATGTAAGGGAACTTGTCCCCCCCAGGTGTTTGTTACTGAAAGAGCCACCTTGTGCAGCAGTAATGCTGCACAAGGAAAAGGTAGCTCTTTTAGTTTAGTTCCTTGCACACGCAGAACTTAACACTTATAAAATATGTCCCCTCATACCGTGAAACTGTCCCGGAGGTGGGACTTTCCTTCATAATGGGACGCAGCACAGCCGTCATTCCTACCCCCTTGGTGCCATGCGCCGACTCCTCAGCGTTGTTTGAATCTGTTACATAGCCTGCGCTCTTGTGTTATTTCTTGGCCATGCACACTTAGCGCTGCCCGTCTTCTGACATCATTTGTTGTCAGCCTGCCTGCGCCTGTGCGGCCGCGCTGCCTAAAATCCCGCCTCGCAGTCTCATCTGATTTAATCAAACTGCGGGCCTGGGATCCATGGGCATGCGCAGTGCATATCTTCACCACAGGCTCACACTCATATCCCTCTGCCTTCTTCAGACTGTGCACCGTCAGCTGATCCCTAATAGCATGCCACGGCCGTGACGCCACACAGTCTGAAGAAGCCGGAATGAGGGGAGTGAGAGGCGAAGATATGCACTGTGCATGCCCATGGATCCCAGGCCCGCAGTGTGATTACATTAGACGACACTGTGATGTGGGATCTCGGGCAGTGCGGCTGCACAGGCGCAGCCAGCCTGACAACAAATGATATCAGAAGACAGGCAACGCTAACTGCGCATGGCCAAGGTTGAACATAACAGCGCAGGCTCCGGGACAGAATCAAACAACGCTGAGGAGGCGGCACACGGCGCTAAGGGGGTAGGAATGACGGCTGTGCTGCGTCCCATTTTGAAGGAAAGTCCCACCTCCGGGACGGTTTCACGGTATCAGGGGACACATTTTTTAAGTGTTTAGTTCTGCGTTTGCAAGGAGCATAATTAAAAGAGCCACCTTTTCCTTTTGCATCATTAGTGCTGCACAAGTTGGCTCTTTCAGCTACAAACGCCTGGGGGGGTTAAAGGTTCCCTTTCAACTTGTTCCAATTAGGCCTCGGCCTACTGTTGTGAATTTGGTTTTTGGGCTCCCCCGGTGGTCACTGGTGGTACTGGACTTGTGTGCTTCACTTTCTCTGTTCACCTGTTTCCATCAGGATATGGGTGTATCCTATTTAGCCTTGCTGCTCAGTTATTCTAGTGCCGGCCATCAATGTAACCAGAGCCTTTCTGTTGCATGTTCCTGCTTCTAGACTACTATCAGCTAAGTTGGACTCTTAGTCCTAAGTTAGTTTTGCATTTTTGTTCCAGTTCACAGTTATGTTATTTTTCTGTAGCTGGAAGCTCTTGTGGGCCGAAATTGCCACTCCGGTGTCATGAGTTGACACATGAGTCTTAAAGTAATTTCGGGATGGTATTTTAATAGGGTTTTCAGCTGACCGTGAAGTTCCCTATTGTATCTTCTTGCTATCTAGTAAGCGGACCTCGCTTTGCTGAACCTACCTTCATACTACGTATGTCTTTTCCTCTGAACTCACCGTCAATATATGTGGGGGGCTTCTGTCTCCTTTTTGGGGGAATTTCCCTAGAGGTAAGCCAGGTCTGTCTTTTCCTCTATTAGGGTTAGTTAGTCCTCCGGCTGGCGCTAGGCGTCTAGGGATAAAACGTAGGTACGCCACCCGGCCACTGTTAGTTGTGTGGTAGGTTTAGCTCACGGTCAGCTCGAGATTCCATCACCCAGGAGCTAGTCTGTAGTTTAAGTTCTCTGACGTTTCCTTGCCATTGGGAACCATGACAGCCTACACTCTGCTTCTCCTGCATTCCTTGGGCTCCAACACCGCCAGTTGCTGTCTGGAAGTGCTGTTTGCACAGTCAACAGTTGCTCCTCTGTTATTGAGGTTCAGTAACGCCAGCTGCTCCCCTGCTGTGTTGTGGCAATAGCTCTAGCCTGCTCCTCCTGCATTCCCTGGGCTCCAACACCACCAGTTGTTGTCCAGAAGTGCTGTCTGCACAGTCAACAGTTGCTCTTCTGTTATTGGGGTTCAGTAATGCCAGCTGCTCCCCTGCTGTGTTGCGGCACTGTGTCCTGTGAACGCCACGCTGACACCACAACTGAAACTTAAGGGAACCTGTCCCCCCAGGCGTTTGTTACTGAAAGAGCCACCTTGTGCAGCAGTAATGCTGCACAAGGAAAAGGTGCCTCTTTTTTCGTTGTGCTCCTTGCATACGCTGAACCCAACACTTATGAAATGTGTCCTGTTGTGAATCCGCTTTTTGGGCTCCCCTGGTGGTTGCTGGTGGTACTGGTGACTTGTGTGTGCTTTGCTGTCTCAGTTCACCTGCTCCCATCAGTGTTTGGGAGTTTCCTATTTAGCCTTGCTCTCCAGTCATTTCCTTGCCGGTCATCATTGTAACCAGAGCCTTCGGTTGCATGTTCCTGCTACTAGTCTGCTGATCAGCTAAATGGACTTTGTCCTTTTGTTTTGTATCTTTTGTCCAGTTTGCAGTTTTTGTTATTCTCTGTAGCTGGAAGCTCTTGCGGGCTGAAATTGCCACTCCTGTGTCATGAGTTGACACAGGAGTCTTAAAGTAATTTCAGGATGGTTTTTTGAAAGGGTTTTCAGTTGACCGTGAAGTCCTCTTTTGTATCCTTCTGCTATCTAGTAAGTGGACCTCTCTTTGCTAAATCTACTTTCATACTGTGTATGTCTTTTCCTCTTAACTCACCGTTATTACATGTGGGGGGGCTGCTATCATCTTTTGGGGTATTTCCCTAGAGGTAAGCCAGGTCTGTTCCTTCCTCTACCAGGCGTAGTTAGTCCTCCGGCTGGCGCGTGGCATTTAGGAAGTCGTAGGTATGCTCCCTGGCTACTATTAGTTGTGTGGTAGATTTAGCTCACGGTCAGCTCGAGATTCCATCTCCCAGAGCTCGTCCGTTATTTTTGTGTTCTGATGTTTCCCTGCCATTGGGAATCATGACAGTATGACCGGCCTGTGTTAAAGTTATTGGCAGAAGAAAGGAGAGAAAAAAGAAGTCTGTAGATTTTTTTTTTTTCCCTATGCTTGCTCCATAGTTGGATCAGTTGTATTTCAGCTCTAATTACAGCCTTTGCCTTTCTCTCCTTCTAATCCTTGAATGGCTCTGATCTCACCTGTTTAAAGATGGACCCTCAGAGTTTGGCTGTAGGTTTAAATAATCTTGCTACCAAGGTTCAAAATTTACAAGATTTTGTTATACATACTCCGATGTCTGAACCTAAAATTTCTACACCAGAGGTGTTTTCCGGAGATAGATCTCGGTTCCTGAATTTCAAATATAATTGTAAATTGTTCCTTTCTCTCAGACCTCACTCCTCTGGAGATCCTGTCCAGCAGGTTAAGATTGTAATCTCTTTGCTGCGAGGTGACCCTCAAAATTGGGCATTTTCATTGACACCAGGGGATCCTGCGTTGCTCAATGTGGATGCGTTTTTTCTGGCTTTAGGGTTGCTTTATGAGGAACCTAATTTGGAGATTCAAGCTGAAAAAGCTTTGATAGCCCTATCTCAAGGGCAAGATGAAGCTGAGATATACTGCCAAAAATTTCGTAGATGGTCTGTGCTTACTCAGTGGAATGAGTGTGCCCTAGCGGCAAATTTCAGAGAGGGCCTTTCTGATGCCGTTAAAGATGTTATGGTCGGGTTCCCTGCGCCCACAGGTCTGAATGAGTCCATGACAATGGCTATTCAGATTGATCGGCGTTTGCGGGAGCGCAAACCCGTGCACCATTTGGCGGTATCTTCTGAAGAGATGCCAGAGAAAATGCAATGTGACAGAATTCTGTCCAGAAGCGAGTGGCAGAATTATAGGCGTAAAAATGGGTTATGCTTCTGTTGTGGTGATTCTGCTCATGTTATATCAGCATGCTCTAAACGTATAAGGAAGGTTGACAAGTCTATTTCAATTGGCACTTTACAGTCTAAATTTATTCTGTCTGTAACCTTGATTTGTTCATTATCAGTTATTACCGTGGATGCCTATGTGGACTCTGGCGCCGCTCTGAGTCTTATGGATTGGTCCTTTGCCAGGCGCTGTGGGTTTGATTTAGAGCCTCTGGAAGTCCCTATACCTCTGAAGGGTATTGATTCTACGCCTTTGGCTTGTAATAAACCACAATTCTGGACGCAAGTGACTATGCGTATGACTCCAGACCATCAGGAGGTGATTCGCTTCCTTGTGTTGTACAATTTGCATGATGTTTTGGTGCTTGGATTACCATGGTTACAATCTCATAACCCAGTCCTTGACTGGAAAACAATGTCTGTGTTAAGCTGGGGATGTCGGGGGCTCATGGGGACATACCTTTGGTTTCCATTTCGTCATCTATTCCCTCTGAGATTCTGGCATTTTTGTCTGATTATCGTGATATTTTTGAGGAGCCAAAAATTGGTTCACTCCCTCCCCACAGAGATTGTGATTGCGCCATAGATCTGATTCCTGGCAGTAAATTTCCAAAGGGTCGTTTGTTTAACTTATCTGTACCTGAACATGCTGCTATGCGAGAGTATATTAAGGAGTCCCTGGAAAAGGGACACATTTGTCCTTCTTCATCTCCTTTAGGAGCTGGTTTTTACTTTGTATCTAAAAAGGATGGCTCTCTGAGGCCTTGTATTGATTATCGACTCCTGAATAAAATTACAGTCAAATATCAGTATCCGTTGCCTTTGCTGACTGATTTGTTTGCTCGCATAAGGGGGGCTAAGTGGTTCTCTAAGATTGATCTTCGTGGGGCGTATAATTTGGTGCGAATTAAGCAGGGGGATGAGTGGAAAACCGCATTTAATACGCCTGAGGGCCATTGTGAGTATTTAGTAATGCCTTTCGGCCTTTCTAATGCACCTTCAGTCTTTCAGTCCTTAATGCATGATATTTTCCGTGAATATTTGGATAAATTTATGATTGTGTATTTGGATGATATTTTGATTTTTTCTGATGACTGGGAGTCTCATGTTCAACAGGTCAGGAGGGTTTTTCAGGTTTTGCGGGAGAATTCTTTGTGTGTAAAGGGTTCAAAGTGTGTTTTTGGGGTTCAAAAGATTTCCTTTCTGGGGTACATTTTTTCCCCTTCTTCTACTGAGATGGACCCTGTCAAGGTTCGGGCTATTTGTGACTGGACGCAGCCTACTTCTCTTAAGAGTCTTCAGAAATTCTTGGGCTTTGCTAATTTTTATCGTCGATTTATAACTGGTTTTTCTGGCGTTGCTAAACCTCTGACGGATTTAACCAAAAAGGGTGCTGATGTTGCCAATTGGTCCCCTGCTGCTGTGGAGGCTTTCGGGAGCTTAAGCGCCGCTTTTTTTGTCTGCCCCTGTGTTGCGCCAGCCTGATGTTTCTCTTCCCTTTCAGGTTGAGGTCGATGCTTCCGAGATCGGAGCGGGGGCGGTTTTGTCGCAGAAAAGTTCCGACTACTCAGTGATGAGACCTTGTGCGTTCTTTTCTCGAAAATTTTCGGCCGCCGAGCGAAACTATGATGTTGGTAATCGGGAGCTTTTGGCCATGAAGTGGGCATTTGAGGAGTGGCGTCATTGGCTTGAGGGTGCCAGACATCAGGTGGTAGTTTTGACGGATCACAAGAATCTGATTTATCTAGAGTCTGCCAGGCGCCTGAATCCTAGACAGGCACGATGGTCGTTGTTTTTTTCTCGGTTTAATTTTGTGGTTTCATACTTACCGGGTTCTAAAAATGTTAAGGCAGATGCTCTTTCTAGGAGTTTTGAGCCTGACTCTCCTGGGGATTCTGAACCTGCTGGTGTCCTTAAGGATGGGGTGGTTTTGTCTGCTGTCTCCCCAGATCTGCGAAGTGCTTTGCAAGAATTTCAGGCGGATAGACCTGATCGTTGTCTGCCTGGTAGACTGTTTGTTCCTGATGATTGGACCAGTAGAGTCATCTCGGAAGTTCATTCTTCTTCGCTGGCAGGTCATCCTGGAATTTTTGGTACCAGAGATTTGGTGGCTAGATCCTTCTGGTGGCCTTCCCTGTCTCGGGATGTGCGTGTTTTTGTGCAGTCTTGTGATGTGTGTGCTCGGGCCAAGCCTTGTTGTTCTAGGGCTAGTGGGTTATTGTTGCCCTTGCCTGTTCCGAAGAGGCCTTGGACGCACAGCTCTATGGACTTTATTTCTGATCTCCCTGTTTCTCAGAAGATGTCTGTCATCTGGGTGGTGTGTGACCGTTTTTCTAAAATGGTTCATTTGGTACCATTGCCTAAGTTGCCTTCCTCATCTGAGTTGGTCCCTCTATTTTTTCAAAATGTGGTTCGCTTGCATGGTATTCCGGAAAACATCGTTTCTGACATGGGAACCCAGTTCGTGTCTAGATTTTGGCGGGCATTCTGTGCCAGGTTGGGCATTGATTTGTCTTTTTCGTCTGCATTCCATCCTCAGACTAATGGCCAGACGGAGCGAACTAATCAAACCTTGGAGACTTATTTGAGGTGTTTTGTGTCTGCTGATCAGGATGACTGGGTTGCCTTTTTGCCGTTGGCAGAATTTGCTCTTAATAATCGGGCTAGTTCTGCCACTTTGGTTTCTCCTTTCTTTTGCAATTCAGGGTTTCATCCTCGTTTTTCATCTGGTCAGGTGGAATCTTCGGATTGTCCTGGAGTGGATGCGGTGGTGGATCGGTTGCATCGGATTTGGGGACAAGTGGTGGACAATTTGAAGTTGTCTCAGGAGAGGACTCAGCAGTTTGCTAACCGCCGTCGTCGTGTTGGTCCTCGCCTTCGTGTTGGGGACTTGGTGTGGTTGTCTTCCCGTTTTGTCCCTATGAGGGTTTCTTCTCCTAAGTTTAAGCCTCGGTTCATCGGTCCTTATAGGATTTTGGAGATACTTAACCCTGTGTCCTTTCGTTTGGACCTCCCGGCATCTTTCGCTAATCATAATGTATTCCATCGGTCGTTGTTGCGGAGATATGAGGTGCCGGTGGTTCCTTCTACTGAACCTCCTGCTCCTGTGCTGGTGGAGGGTGAATTGGAGTACGTTGTAGAGAAGATCTTGGATTCCCGTATTTCCAGACGGAGACTTCAATATCTGGTTAAATGGAAGGGCTATGGTCAGGAAGATAATTCTTGGGTAACTGCCTCTGATGTTCATGCCTCGGATTGGGTTCGTGCCTTTCATAGGGCTCATCCAGATCGCCCTGGCAGTTCTCGTGAGGGTTCGGTGCCCCCTCCTTAAGGGGGGGGTACTGTTGTGAATCCGCTTTTTGGGCTCCCCTGGTGGTTGCTGGTGGTACTGGTGACTTGTGTGTGCTTTGCTGTCTCAGTTCACCTGCTCCCATCAGTGTTTGGGAGTTTCCTATTTAGCCTTGCTCTCCAGTCATTTCCTTGCCGGTCATCATTGTAACCAGAGCCTTCGGTTGCATGTTCCTGCTACTAGTCTGCTGATCAGCTAAGTGGACTTTGTCCTTTTGTTTTGTATCTTTTGTCCAGTTTGCAGTTTTTGTTATTCTCTGTAGCTGGAAGCTCTTGCGGGCTGAAATTGCCACTCCTGTGTCTTGAGTTGACACAGGAGTCTTAAAGTAATTTCAGGATGGTTTTTTGAAAGGGTTTTCAGTTGACCGTGAAGTCCTCTTTTGTATCCTTCTGCTATCTAGTAAGTGGACCTCTCTTTGCTAAATCTACTTTCATACTGTGTATGTCTTTTCCTCTTAACTCACCGTTATTACATGTGGGGGGGCTGCTATCATCTTTTGGGGTATTTCCCTAGAGGTAAGCCAGGTCTGTTCCTTCCTCTACCAGGCGTAGTTAGTCCTCCGGCTGGCGCGTGGCATTTAGGAAGTCGTAGGTATGCTCCCTGGCTACTATTAGTTGTGTGGTAGATTTAGCTCACGGTCAGCTCGAGATTCCATCTCCCAGAGCTCGTCCGTTATTTTTGTGTTCTGATGTTTCCCTGCCATTGGGAATCATGACAGTATGACCGGCCTGTGTTAAAGTTATTGGCAGAAGAAAGGAGAGAAAAAAGAAGTCTGTAGATTTTTTTTTTTTTCCCTATGCTTGCTCCATAGTTGGATCAGTTGTATTTCAGCTCTAATTACAGCCTTTGCCTTTCTCTCCTTCTAATCCTTGAATGGCTCTGATCTCACCTGTTTAAAGATGGACCCTCAGAGTTTGGCTGTAGGTTTAAATAATCTTGCTACCAAGGTTCAAAATTTACAAGATTTTGTTATACATACTCCGATGTCTGAACCTAAAATTTCTACACCAGAGGTGTTTTCCGGAGATAGATCTCGGTTCCTGAATTTCAAATATAATTGTAAATTGTTCCTTTCTCTCAGACCTCACTCCTCTGGAGATCCTGTCCAGCAGGTTAAGATTGTAATCTCTTTGCTGCGAGGTGACCCTCAAAATTGGGCATTTTCATTGACACCAGGGGATCCTGCGTTGCTCAATGTGGATGCGTTTTTTCTGGCTTTAGGGTTGCTTTATGAGGAACCTAATTTGGAGATTCAAGCTGAAAAAGCTTTGATAGCCCTATCTCAAGGGCAAGATGAAGCTGAGATATACTGCCAAAAATTTCGTAGATGGTCTGTGCTTACTCAGTGGAATGAGTGTGCCCTAGCGGCAAATTTCAGAGAGGGCCTTTCTGATGCCGTTAAAGATGTTATGGTCGGGTTCCCTGCGCCCACAGGTCTGAATGAGTCCATGACAATGGCTATTCAGATTGATCGGCGTTTGCGGGAGCGCAAACCCGTGCACCATTTGGCGGTATCTTCTGAAGAGATGCCAGAGAAAATGCAATGTGACAGAATTCTGTCCAGAAGCGAGTGGCAGAATTATAGGCGTAAAAATGGGTTATGCTTCTGTTGTGGTGATTCTGCTCATGTTATATCAGCATGCTCTAAACGTATAAGGAAGGTTGACAAGTCTATTTCAATTGGCACTTTACAGTCTAAATTTATTCTGTCTGTAACCTTGATTTGTTCATTATCAGTTATTACCGTGGATGCCTATGTGGACTCTGGCGCCGCTCTGAGTCTTATGGATTGGTCCTTTGCCAGGCGCTGTGGGTTTGATTTAGAGCCTCTGGAAGTCCCTATACCTCTGAAGGGTATTGATTCTACGCCTTTGGCTTGTAATAAACCACAATTCTGGACGCAAGTGACTATGCGTATGACTCCAGACCATCAGGAGGTGATTCGCTTCCTTGTGTTGTACAATTTGCATGATGTTTTGGTGCTTGGATTACCATGGTTACAATCTCATAACCCAGTCCTTGACTGGAAAACAATGTCTGTGTTAAGCTGGGGATGTCGGGGGCTCATGGGGACATACCTTTGGTTTCCATTTCGTCATCTATTCCCTCTGAGATTCTGGCATTTTTGTCTGATTATCGTGATATTTTTGAGGAGCCAAAAATTGGTTCACTCCCTCCCCACAGAGATTGTGATTGCGCCATAGATCTGATTCCTGGCAGTAAATTTCCAAAGGGTCGTTTGTTTAACTTATCTGTACCTGAACATGCTGCTATGCGAGAGTATATTAAGGAGTCCCTGGAAAAGGGACACATTTGTCCTTCTTCATCTCCTTTAGGAGCTGGTTTTTACTTTGTATCTAAAAAGGATGGCTCTCTGAGGCCTTGTATTGATTATCGACTCCTGAATAAAATTACAGTCAAATATCAGTATCCGTTGCCTTTGCTGACTGATTTGTTTGCTCGCATAAGGGGGGCTAAGTGGTTCTCTAAGATTGATCTTCGTGGGGCGTATAATTTGGTGCGAATTAAGCAGGGGGATGAGTGGAAAACCGCATTTAATACGCCTGAGGGCCATTGTGAGTATTTAGTAATGCCTTTCGGCCTTTCTAATGCACCTTCAGTCTTTCAGTCCTTAATGCATGATATTTTCCGTGAATATTTGGATAAATTTATGATTGTGTATTTGGATGATATTTTGATTTTTTCTGATGACTGGGAGTCTCATGTTCAACAGGTCAGGAGGGTTTTTCAGGTTTTGCGGGAGAATTCTTTGTGTGTAAAGGGTTCAAAGTGTGTTTTTGGGGTTCAAAAGATTTCCTTTCTGGGGTACATTTTTTCCCCTTCTTCTACTGAGATGGACCCTGTCAAGGTTCGGGCTATTTGTGACTGGACGCAGCCTACTTCTCTTAAGAGTCTTCAGAAATTCTTGGGCTTTGCTAATTTTTATCGTCGATTTATAACTGGTTTTTCTGGCGTTGCTAAACCTCTGACGGATTTAACCAAAAAGGGTGCTGATGTTGCCAATTGGTCCCCTGCTGCTGTGGAGGCTTTCGGGAGCTTAAGCGCCGCTTTTTTTGTCTGCCCCTGTGTTGCGCCAGCCTGATGTTTCTCTTCCCTTTCAGGTTGAGGTCGATGCTTCCGAGATCGGAGCGGGGGCGGTTTTGTCGCAGAAAAGTTCCGACTACTCAGTGATGAGACCTTGTGCGTTCTTTTCTCGAAAATTTTCGGCCGCCGAGCGAAACTATGATGTTGGTAATCGGGAGCTTTTGGCCATGAAGTGGGCATTTGAGGAGTGGCGTCATTGGCTTGAGGGTGCCAGACATCAGGTGGTAGTTTTGACGGATCACAAGAATCTGATTTATCTAGAGTCTGCCAGGCGCCTGAATCCTAGACAGGCACGATGGTCGTTGTTTTTTTCTCGGTTTAATTTTGTGGTTTCATACTTACCGGGTTCTAAAAATGTTAAGGCAGATGCTCTTTCTAGGAGTTTTGAGCCTGACTCTCCTGGGGATTCTGAACCTGCTGGTGTCCTTAAGGATGGGGTGGTTTTGTCTGCTGTCTCCCCAGATCTGCGAAGTGCTTTGCAAGAATTTCAGGCGGATAGACCTGATCGTTGTCTGCCTGGTAGACTGTTTGTTCCTGATGATTGGACCAGTAGAGTCATCTCGGAAGTTCATTCTTCTTCGCTGGCAGGTCATCCTGGAATTTTTGGTACCAGAGATTTGGTGGCTAGATCCTTCTGGTGGCCTTCCCTGTCTCGGGATGTGCGTGTTTTTGTGCAGTCTTGTGATGTGTGTGCTCGGGCCAAGCCTTGTTGTTCTAGGGCTAGTGGGTTATTGTTGCCCTTGCCTGTTCCGAAGAGGCCTTGGACGCACAGCTCTATGGACTTTATTTCTGATCTCCCTGTTTCTCAGAAGATGTCTGTCATCTGGGTGGTGTGTGACCGTTTTTCTAAAATGGTTCATTTGGTACCATTGCCTAAGTTGCCTTCCTCATCTGAGTTGGTCCCTCTATTTTTTCAAAATGTGGTTCGCTTGCATGGTATTCCGGAAAACATCGTTTCTGACATGGGAACCCAGTTCGTGTCTAGATTTTGGCGGGCATTCTGTGCCAGGTTGGGCATTGATTTGTCTTTTTCGTCTGCATTCCATCCTCAGACTAATGGCCAGACGGAGCGAACTAATCAAACCTTGGAGACTTATTTGAGGTGTTTTGTGTCTGCTGATCAGGATGACTGGGTTGCCTTTTTGCCGTTGGCAGAATTTGCTCTTAATAATCGGGCTAGTTCTGCCACTTTGGTTTCTCCTTTCTTTTGCAATTCAGGGTTTCATCCTCGTTTTTCATCTGGTCAGGTGGAATCTTCGGATTGTCCTGGAGTGGATGCGGTGGTGGATCGGTTGCATCGGATTTGGGGACAAGTGGTGGACAATTTGAAGTTGTCTCAGGAGAGGACTCAGCAGTTTGCTAACCGCCGTCGTCGTGTTGGTCCTCGCCTTCGTGTTGGGGACTTGGTGTGGTTGTCTTCCCGTTTTGTCCCTATGAGGGTTTCTTCTCCTAAGTTTAAGCCTCGGTTCATCGGTCCTTATAGGATTTTGGAGATACTTAACCCTGTGTCCTTTCGTTTGGACCTCCCGGCATCTTTCGCTAATCATAATGTATTCCATCGGTCGTTGTTGCGGAGATATGAGGTGCCGGTGGTTCCTTCTACTGAACCTCCTGCTCCTGTGCTGGTGGAGGGTGAATTGGAGTACGTTGTAGAGAAGATCTTGGATTCCCGTATTTCCAGACGGAGACTTCAATATCTGGTTAAATGGAAGGGCTATGGTCAGGAAGATAATTCTTGGGTAACTGCCTCTGATGTTCATGCCTCGGATTGGGTTCGTGCCTTTCATAGGGCTCATCCAGATCGCCCTGGCAGTTCTCGTGAGGGTTCGGTGCCCCCTCCTTAAGGGGGGGGTACTGTTGTGAATCCGCTTTTTGGGCTCCCCTGGTGGTTGCTGGTGGTACTGGTGACTTGTGTGTGCTTTGCTGTCTCAGTTCACCTGCTCCCATCAGTGTTTGGGAGTTTCCTATTTAGCCTTGCTCTCCAGTCATTTCCTTGCCGGTCATCATTGTAACCAGAGCCTTCGGTTGCATGTTCCTGCTACTAGTCTGCTGATCAGCTAAGTGGACTTTGTCCTTTTGTTTTGTATCTTTTGTCCAGTTTGCAGTTTTTGTTATTCTCTGTAGCTGGAAGCTCTTGCGGGCTGAAATTGCCACTCCTGTGTCTTGAGTTGACACAGGAGTCTTAAAGTAATTTCAGGATGGTTTTTTGAAAGGGTTTTCAGTTGACCGTGAAGTCCTCTTTTGTATCCTTCTGCTATCTAGTAAGTGGACCTCTCTTTGCTAAATCTACTTTCATACTGTGTATGTCTTTTCCTCTTAACTCACCGTTATTACATGTGGGGGGGCTGCTATCATCTTTTGGGGTATTTCCCTAGAGGTAAGCCAGGTCTGTTCCTTCCTCTACCAGGCGTAGTTAGTCCTCCGGCTGGCGCGTGGCATTTAGGAAGTCGTAGGTATGCTCCCTGGCTACTATTAGTTGTGTGGTAGATTTAGCTCACGGTCAGCTCGAGATTCCATCTCCCAGAGCTCGTCCGTTATTTTTGTGTTCTGATGTTTCCCTGCCATTGGGAATCATGACAGTATGACCGGCCTGTGTTAAAGTTATTGGCAGAAGAAAGGAGAGAAAAAAGAAGTCTGTAGATTTTTTTTTTTTTCCCTATGCTTGCTCCATAGTTGGATCAGTTGTATTTCAGCTCTAATTACAGCCTTTGCCTTTCTCTCCTTCTAATCCTTGAATGGCTCTGATCTCACCTGTTTAAAGATGGACCCTCAGAGTTTGGCTGTAGGTTTAAATAATCTTGCTACCAAGGTTCAAAATTTACAAGATTTTGTTATACATACTCCGATGTCTGAACCTAAAATTTCTACACCAGAGGTGTTTTCCGGAGATAGATCTCGGTTCCTGAATTTCAAATATAATTGTAAATTGTTCCTTTCTCTCAGACCTCACTCCTCTGGAGATCCTGTCCAGCAGGTTAAGATTGTAATCTCTTTGCTGCGAGGTGACCCTCAAAATTGGGCATTTTCATTGACACCAGGGGATCCTGCGTTGCTCAATGTGGATGCGTTTTTTCTGGCTTTAGGGTTGCTTTATGAGGAACCTAATTTGGAGATTCAAGCTGAAAAAGCTTTGATAGCCCTATCTCAAGGGCAAGATGAAGCTGAGATATACTGCCAAAAATTTCGTAGATGGTCTGTGCTTACTCAGTGGAATGAGTGTGCCCTAGCGGCAAATTTCAGAGAGGGCCTTTCTGATGCCGTTAAAGATGTTATGGTCGGGTTCCCTGCGCCCACAGGTCTGAATGAGTCCATGACAATGGCTATTCAGATTGATCGGCGTTTGCGGGAGCGCAAACCCGTGCACCATTTGGCGGTATCTTCTGAAGAGATGCCAGAGAAAATGCAATGTGACAGAATTCTGTCCAGAAGCGAGTGGCAGAATTATAGGCGTAAAAATGGGTTATGCTTCTGTTGTGGTGATTCTGCTCATGTTATATCAGCATGCTCTAAACGTATAAGGAAGGTTGACAAGTCTATTTCAATTGGCACTTTACAGTCTAAATTTATTCTGTCTGTAACCTTGATTTGTTCATTATCAGTTATTACCGTGGATGCCTATGTGGACTCTGGCGCCGCTCTGAGTCTTATGGATTGGTCCTTTGCCAGGCGCTGTGGGTTTGATTTAGAGCCTCTGGAAGTCCCTATACCTCTGAAGGGTATTGATTCTACGCCTTTGGCTTGTAATAAACCACAATTCTGGACGCAAGTGACTATGCGTATGACTCCAGACCATCAGGAGGTGATTCGCTTCCTTGTGTTGTACAATTTGCATGATGTTTTGGTGCTTGGATTACCATGGTTACAATCTCATAACCCAGTCCTTGACTGGAAAACAATGTCTGTGTTAAGCTGGGGATGTCGGGGGCTCATGGGGACATACCTTTGGTTTCCATTTCGTCATCTATTCCCTCTGAGATTCTGGCATTTTTGTCTGATTATCGTGATATTTTTGAGGAGCCAAAAATTGGTTCACTCCCTCCCCACAGAGATTGTGATTGCGCCATAGATCTGATTCCTGGCAGTAAATTTCCAAAGGGTCGTTTGTTTAACTTATCTGTACCTGAACATGCTGCTATGCGAGAGTATATTAAGGAGTCCCTGGAAAAGGGACACATTTGTCCTTCTTCATCTCCTTTAGGAGCTGGTTTTTACTTTGTATCTAAAAAGGATGGCTCTCTGAGGCCTTGTATTGATTATCGACTCCTGAATAAAATTACAGTCAAATATCAGTATCCGTTGCCTTTGCTGACTGATTTGTTTGCTCGCATAAGGGGGGCTAAGTGGTTCTCTAAGATTGATCTTCGTGGGGCGTATAATTTGGTGCGAATTAAGCAGGGGGATGAGTGGAAAACCGCATTTAATACGCCTGAGGGCCATTTTGAGTATTTAGTAATGCCTTTCGGCCTTTCTAATGCACCTTCAGTCTTTCAGTCCTTAATGCATGATATTTTCCGTGAATATTTGGATAAATTTATGATTGTGTATTTGGATGATATTTTGATTTTTTCTGATGACTGGGAGTCTCATGTTCAACAGGTCAGGAGGGTTTTTCAGGTTTTGCGGGAGAATTCTTTGTGTGTAAAGGGTTCAAAGTGTGTTTTTGGGGTTCAAAAGATTTCCTTTCTGGGGTACATTTTTTCCCCTTCTTCTACTGAGATGGACCCTGTCAAGGTTCGGGCTATTTGTGACTGGACGCAGCCTACTTCTCTTAAGAGTCTTCAGAAATTCTTGGGCTTTGCTAATTTTTATCGTCGATTTATAACTGGTTTTTCTGGCGTTGCTAAACCTCTGACGGATTTAACCAAAAAGGGTGCTGATGTTGCCAATTGGTCCCCTGCTGCTGTGGAGGCTTTCGGGAGCTTAAGCGCCGCTTTTTTTGTCTGCCCCTGTGTTGCGCCAGCCTGATGTTTCTCTTCCCTTTCAGGTTGAGGTCGATGCTTCCGAGATCGGAGCGGGGGCGGTTTTGTCGCAGAAAAGTTCCGACTACTCAGTGATGAGACCTTGTGCGTTCTTTTCTCGAAAATTTTCGGCCGCCGAGCGAAACTATGATGTTGGTAATCGGGAGCTTTTGGCCATGAAGTGGGCATTTGAGGAGTGGCGTCATTGGCTTGAGGGTGCCAGACATCAGGTGGTAGTTTTGACGGATCACAAGAATCTGATTTATCTAGAGTCTGCCAGGCGCCTGAATCCTAGACAGGCACGATGGTCGTTGTTTTTTTCTCGGTTTAATTTTGTGGTTTCATACTTACCGGGTTCTAAAAATGTTAAGGCAGATGCTCTTTCTAGGAGTTTTGAGCCTGACTCTCCTGGGGATTCTGAACCTGCTGGTGTCCTTAAGGATGGGGTGGTTTTGTCTGCTGTCTCCCCAGATCTGCGAAGTGCTTTGCAAGAATTTCAGGCGGATAGACCTGATCGTTGTCTGCCTGGTAGACTGTTTGTTCCTGATGATTGGACCAGTAGAGTCATCTCGGAAGTTCATTCTTCTTCGCTGGCAGGTCATCCTGGAATTTTTGGTACCAGAGATTTGGTGGCTAGATCCTTCTGGTGGCCTTCCCTGTCTCGGGATGTGCGTGTTTTTGTGCAGTCTTGTGATGTGTGTGCTCGGGCCAAGCCTTGTTGTTCTAGGGCTAGTGGGTTATTGTTGCCCTTGCCTGTTCCGAAGAGGCCTTGGACGCACAGCTCTATGGACTTTATTTCTGATCTCCCTGTTTCTCAGAAGATGTCTGTCATCTGGGTGGTGTGTGACCGTTTTTCTAAAATGGTTCATTTGGTACCATTGCCTAAGTTGCCTTCCTCATCTGAGTTGGTCCCTCTATTTTTTCAAAATGTGGTTCGCTTGCATGGTATTCCGGAAAACATCGTTTCTGACATGGGAACCCAGTTCGTGTCTAGATTTTGGCGGGCATTCTGTGCCAGGTTGGGCATTGATTTGTCTTTTTCGTCTGCATTCCATCCTCAGACTAATGGCCAGACGGAGCGAACTAATCAAACCTTGGAGACTTATTTGAGGTGTTTTGTGTCTGCTGATCAGGATGACTGGGTTGCCTTTTTGCCGTTGGCAGAATTTGCTCTTAATAATCGGGCTAGTTCTGCCACTTTGGTTTCTCCTTTCTTTTGCAATTCAGGGTTTCATCCTCGTTTTTCATCTGGTCAGGTGGAATCTTCGGATTGTCCTGGAGTGGATGCGGTGGTGGATCGGTTGCATCGGATTTGGGGACAAGTGGTGGACAATTTGAAGTTGTCTCAGGAGAGGACTCAGCAGTTTGCTAACCGCCGTCGTCGTGTTGGTCCTCGCCTTCGTGTTGGGGACTTGGTGTGGTTGTCTTCCCGTTTTGTCCCTATGAGGGTTTCTTCTCCTAAGTTTAAGCCTCGGTTCATCGGTCCTTATAGGATTTTGGAGATACTTAACCCTGTGTCCTTTCGTTTGGACCTCCCGGCATCTTTCGCTAATCATAATGTATTCCATCGGTCGTTGTTGCGGAGATATGAGGTGCCGGTGGTTCCTTCTACTGAACCTCCTGCTCCTGTGCTGGTGGAGGGTGAATTGGAGTACGTTGTAGAGAAGATCTTGGATTCCCGTATTTCCAGACGGAGACTTCAATATCTGGTTAAATGGAAGGGCTATGGTCAGGAAGATAATTCTTGGGTAACTGCCTCTGATGTTCATGCCTCGGATTGGGTTCGTGCCTTTCATAGGGCTCATCCAGATCGCCCTGGCAGTTCTCGTGAGGGTTCGGTGCCCCCTCCTTAAGGGGGGGGTACTGTTGTGAATCCGCTTTTTGGGCTCCCCTGGTGGTTGCTGGTGGTACTGGTGACTTGTGTGTGCTTTGCTGTCTCAGTTCACCTGCTCCCATCAGTGTTTGGGAGTTTCCTATTTAGCCTTGCTCTCCAGTCATTTCCTTGCCGGTCATCATTGTAACCAGAGCCTTCGGTTGCATGTTCCTGCTACTAGTCTGCTGATCAGCTAAGTGGACTTTGTCCTTTTGTTTTGTATCTTTTGTCCAGTTTGCAGTTTTTGTTATTCTCTGTAGCTGGAAGCTCTTGCGGGCTGAAATTGCCACTCCTGTGTCTTGAGTTGACACAGGAGTCTTAAAGTAATTTCAGGATGGTTTTTTGAAAGGGTTTTCAGTTGACCGTGAAGTCCTCTTTTGTATCCTTCTGCTATCTAGTAAGTGGACCTCTCTTTGCTAAATCTACTTTCATACTGTGTATGTCTTTTCCTCTTAACTCACCGTTATTACATGTGGGGGGCTGCTATCATCTTTTGGGGTATTTCCCTAGAGGTAAGCCAGGTCTGTTCCTTCCTCTACCAGGCGTAGTTAGTCCTCCGGCTGGCGCGTGGCATTTAGGAAGTCGTAGGTATGCTCCCTGGCTACTATTAGTTGTGTGGTAGATTTAGCTCACGGTCAGCTCGAGATTCCATCTCCCAGAGCTCGTCCGTTATTTTTGTGTTCTGATGTTTCCCTGCCATTGGGAATCATGACAGTGTCCCCTCACACCGTGAAACCGTCCCGGAGGTGGAACTTTCCTTCATAATGGGACACAGCAGAGCCGTCATTTCTACCCCTTGGCACCAGGCGCCGCCTCCTCAGTGTTGTTTGATTCTGTCCCGTAGCCTGCGCTGTTATTTTCAACCTTGGCCATGCGCATTTAGCGCTGAAGTGCTGGCTGCACAGAGAAAAACACTCGCCACTGTGTCAGTGGGGTTCAGTAACGTCAGCTGTTCCCCTGCTGTGTTGCCGGCAATGTGTCCTGCAAACGCCACGCAGACACAACAGACAATAAGCTGCCTCCAGCGCAGGCTTCGGCCAACACTCTGCTCCTCCTGCTGTCCCTGGGCTCTAACACTGCCAGTTGGTGCTCAGAAGTGCTGGCTGCACAGAGAAAAACACTCGCCACTGTGTCAGTGGGGTTCAGTAACGTCAGCTGTTCCCCTGCTGTGTAGCCGGCAACGTGTCCTGCAAACGCCACGCAGACACAACAGACAATAAGCTGCCTCCAGTGCAGGCTTCGGCCAAAACTCTGCTCCTCCTGCTGTACCTGGGCTCTAACACCGCCAGTTGGTACTCGGAAGTGCTGGCTGCACAGAGAGAAAAACACTCGTCACTGTGTCAGTGGGGTTCAGTAACATCAGCTGTTCCCCTGCTGTGTAGCCGGCAATGTGTCCTGCAAGTGCCACACAGACACAACAGACAATAAGCTGCCTCCAGTGCAGGCTTCGGCCTACACTTTGCTCCTCCTGCTGTCCCTGGACTCTAACACCGCCAGTTGGTGCTCGGAAGTGCTGGCTGCACAGAGAAAAACACTCGCCACTGTGACAGTGGGGTTCAGTAATATCAGCTGTTCCCCTGCTGTGTAGCCAGCAATGTGTCCTGCGAACGCCATGCAGACACTACAACAAAAATTAAAGGGAACCTGTCCCCCCCAGGCATTTGTAACTAAAAGAGCCACCTTGTGTAGCACTAATGCTGCATTTGGACAAGGTGGCTCTTTTTGTTATACTCATTGCACACGCAGAACTAAACACTTATAAAATGTGTCCCCTGATACCGTTTAACCATCCCGGAGGTGAGACTTTCCTTCGTAATGACACGCAGCAACCCCCTTGGCACCATGCGCCGCCTCTTCAGCGTTGTTTAAATCTGTCCTGGAGCCTGCACTGTTATGTTATCTCTTGGCCATGCGCAGTTAGCGCTGCCCGTATTCTGACATCATTTGTTGTCAGGCTGGCTACGCCTGTGTGACCGCCCTGCCTGAGATCACGCCCCGCAGTGTCTTATTTATTCTCACTGCAGGCCTGGGATTCATGGTCATGCGCAGTGCATATCTTCGCCTCTCACTCATCTCCTTCTGCCTTATTCAGACTGGCATAAGGGATCAGCTGACGCCGCACAGTATAAAGCAGGCGTAAGGACATGAGTGAGAGGCGAAGATATTTACTGCGCAAGTCCATGAATCCCAGCCTCTCAGTGTGAATAAATCAGAAGACACTGCAGGGCTGGGATTCATGGGCATGCGCAGTGCATATCTTCGCCTCTCACTCATCTCCTTCCGCCTTCTTCAGACTGTGCGGCTTCACAGCCGTGGCATGTAATAAGGGATCTGCTGATGCAGCACAGTCTGAAGCAGGCATAAGGACATGAGTGAGAGGCGACGATATTTACTGCAAAAGGCCATGAATCCCAGCCCCGCAGTGTGAATAAATCAGAAGACACTGCGGTGCTGGGATTCATGGCCTTGCGCAGTAACAGCGCATGGCCAAGGGATAACACAACAGCGCAGACTCCGGAACACAAAAAAGCAACGCTCAGGAGACTGCGCCCAGCACCAAGGGGGTATTTTTGACAGCTGTGCTTCGTCTCATTGAGAAGGAAAGTTCCACCTCCGAGACGGTTTCACGGTATGAGCGGCAAAATTTTATAAGTGTTTCATTCAGCGTGTGCAAGGAACATAATTAAAAGAGCCACCTTTTCCTTGTGCAGCATTACTGCTACACATGGTGGCTCTTCTAGTTACTAACACCTGGGGGGGTTTAAAGGTTCCCTTTCAATTTGCTTCAATTAGGCTTCGGCCTACACTCTGCTCCCCCTGCTGACCCTGGGCTCCCACACCGCCAGTTGGAGCTCGGAAGTGCTGGCTACACAGAGAAAAACACTCGCCTCGCCACTGTGTCAGTGGGGTTCAGCAACGCCAGATGTTCCCCTGCTGTGTAGCCGGCAACGTGTCCTGCAAACGCCACACAGACACAACAGATATTAAACTGCCTCCAGTGCGCGCTTCGGCCTACACTGTGCTCCCCCTGCTGACCCTGGGCTCCAACACCACTAGTTGGGGCTCTAGGAAGACAATCTTGAATAGGTCCCCCTGGTCCCAGTACCGTCAGCTAGTTCTGGGCATAGCCTTTGGCTTAGGTGCCTCCTTCTGGGTATCCGAGTTCCACCAATGTCAGGTGGTTCTTGGTAGTGCTTTCTGGCACGGGTACCTCCTGCTTAGTAACCAGGTTCCAGTAACGTCAGCTGGTCCTCGGTAGTTCCATTGGCTCTTGTACCTTCAGCCACGCATCCGGGTTCCAGTACCATCAGCTGGTTCTCGGCAGTGTCTTTTGCTCTTGTACCTTCTGCTCCCCATCCTGGTTCCAGTACCGTCAGCTGGTTCCGGGCAGAGCCTTTGGCTTAGGTGCCTCCTTCTGGGTATCCGAGTTCCACCAATGTCGGGTGGTCCTTGGTAGTGCTTTCTGGCATGGGTACCCCCTGTTTAGTAACCGGGTTCCAGTAACGTCAGCTGGTCCTCAGTAGTTCCATTGGCTCTTGGACCTTCGGGTAGCCATCCGGGTTCCAGTTCCATCAGCTGGTTCTCGGCATTTTCTCAGCCTTCTTGTACCTTCTGCTACATTTCCAAGTTCAAGACGCTAAAGATGATGACCCTGAAGACCACCCCTAAGATGACGACGACACCAGAGATGACAACCCCTGAGATGACTACCCTGGAGATGATGACCCTGAAGACCACCCCGATGACGACGACCACCCCAGAGACGACGACCCTGGAGACAACGACCCGGAAGACCGAGAAGCAGAAGAACAAGAAGCTGCAGAACAAAAAGTAGAAGAACATTAAGCATAAGACTAAACATCAGAGCAAAAGATATTAGTTTAATAAAAAGAATATGAAGAATGTAACAAAAAAGAATAATAGGAAGAAGGTGAAGAAGAAGATGAATAAGGTGAAGAAGAAGTTGATGTAAAAGATGCTGCTGCTTAGGATGATGAAGAAGAAAGTGTCGAAGAAGTAAAAAATAAGGTGAAGAGCATGGAATTAGTGAAATATCAATATCTGACAAAATATAAAAAATCTTAACATAGTCAATATCTTTGTAACTCCAAACGTCTTAAAAAAAAAATATTTCCTGCTATTCCATTTGATTGGGCTAAACCTCTATGCCTTTTATGTCCCCTCCACCTCCCCCAATACATCCTACATTATTCTTAGTTGTTTTCCTTCATGTAAAAAGAACCTACAAGGAAAGAAAGGGTTTATTTTTTTTCCGATATTTTGGTCCCATTGACTTGCATTGGTATCGGGTATCGTTACTGGCGATATCCGATATTTTTCGAATATCGGCCAATCCAATCCGATACCAATACTTTTGGATATCGGAAGGTATCGCTCAACACTAGTGTTGAGAGATACCGTCCGATACTTGAAAGTATCGGTATCGGAAAGTATCGGCCGATACCGGCAAAGTATCGGATCCAATCCGATACCGATACCCGATACCAATACAAGTCAATGGGACTCAAGTATCGGACGGTATTCCTGATGGTTCCCAGGGTCTGAAGGAGAGGAAACTCTCCTTCAGGCCCTGGGAACCATATTAATGTGTAAAAGAAAGAATTAAAATAAAAAATATTGCTATACTCACCTCTCCGAGGGAACCAGCAGCGTTGTTTGCTTAAAATTCGCGCTTTTCTTTCCTTACGTGAAGTCCCGGCTTTGTGATTGGTTGCGTCGCAGTCACATGGGCGACGCAACCAATCACAGCAAGCCGTGACGTAATTTCAGGTCCTTAAGGATTTTAAAATTACGTCCCGGCTTTGTGATTGGTTGCGTCGCAGTCACATGGGCGACGCAACCAATCACAGCAAGCCGTGACGTAATTTCAGGCCCTTAAGGATTTTAAAATTATGTCCCGGCTTTGTGATTGGTTGCATCGCAGTCACATGGGCGACGCAACCAATCACAAGCCGTGACGTCACGGGAGGCTGGACACGTGCTCATTTTAAAATGCGCGCTTGTCCAGCCTCCCGTGACGTCCCGGCTTGTGATTGGTTGCGTCGCGGTCAACCAATCACAAGCCGGGAGGCTGGACACGCGCGCATTTTAAAATTCACGTGACCGCTCACGCGACCAATCACAGGCCGCGATGTCATCTAAGGTCTTTCAAGCGCTCATTCTTAGGAACGGAAGCTGCCGGTTACAGCGGTAAGGTCCAGGCTGCGTCGGAGAGGTGAGTATATCAATATTTTTTTGTTTTTATTCTTTATTTTACACATTAATAAGGATCCCAGGGCCTGAAGGAGAGTTTCCTCTCCTTCAGACCCTGGGAACCATATAGGATACCTTCCGATACTTGGTATCCCATTGACTTGTATTGGTATCGGGTATCGGTATCGGCGATATCCGATACTTTTCGGGTATCGGCCGATACTATCCGATACCGATACTTTCAAATATCGGACGGTATCGCTCAACACTATTGATACCTTTTAATAATAGAAATATACAATACAAAAGTCAGCACGCCATATCTTTGTATCTTGACCTCCTGTGTGATTACCAAGCACCTCGCATTTACTAGGGTGAAGCAGCCACAACGAATCCAATAGAAGAACAGGTGTGTCCAGTGAATGGTGAGCCGGTTTAAGCTGGGTGAGGATTCCCTAGCAACCAGGCAACCCCCACATGTACTTATGCTGGCTAACAGATGTAAATCATTCAGCTGTGGCAAGAAAAACTAAATCTCCAACCACTAAAAAATACTCGGAGGTCACCTGAGCATGCTCAGGATATCTCGAGTAACGAGTATATTCACTCATCACTAGTGGCCACAAATGTGCACATATAACATGTCATGCACCATGTGGAGTGTGTCTGCACACACTGAATGCTGTGACAGATGAAGTAAAGAAGTAAAGGAGTTAGTATATAAAAAAGTACTGGACTTGGCACCGATGAGTGTTCAGGCAAATGCCTTTGCGTAGCTGTGTATTTCCTCCTTGTCAGTTATTCGCTAAGAAATAACTCCAGAATTTAGGCTCGCTCAAGCATCAATGTCCTTCTGTAGTGTAACCTGAATTGTCGATTGTGGTTGACATTGTCAGAAGATATACCTTAGCTCACAGCACCTCATGCAAACACAGGGTTAACATTACCCAAGGTTGTAGTGCACGTCAGATCAAATGAGGCCATTATGGAAAAGGTTCAGACATCCAATAATAAAGTAGGGACAGCACTCCACAGGAAGGTGAATTTATATCTCCTTTATTCTGCCTTTTGCTGCGACATTTCGATCCTACAGGATCTTTTTCAAGTACACAATACAATGCAATAACTCCCCTTAAATACTATAATCACAACCCCTTCATTAACCACCACCAATCAGAGAAGCGCAAATACAATTTCACAAATATACATATACAGGATGGGCCATTTACATGGATACACCTAAATAAAATAGGAATGGTTGGTGATATCAACTTCCTGTTTGTGGCACATTAGTATATTCGAGGGGGAAAACTTTTCAAGATGGGTGGTGACCATGGCAGCCAGTTTAAAGTTGGCAATTTTGGATCCAGCTTTATTTTTTAAAATGGAAAGAGCATCATGTGACACATCAAACTTATTGAGAATTTCACAAGAAAAACAATGGTGTGCTTGGTTTTAACGTAACTTTATGCTTTCATGAGTTATTTTCAGGTTTATGACCACTTATAAAATGTGTTGAAAGTGCTGCCCATTGTGTTGGATTGTCAATGGAACCCTCTTCTCCCACTCTTGACACACAGATAGCAACACTGCAGAAGAAATGCTAGCACAGGCTTCCAATATCCATTGTTTCAGATGCTGCACATCTCGTATCTTCACAGCATAGACAATTGCCTTCAGATGACCCCAAAGATAAAAGTCTAAAGGGGACAGATCGGTAGACCTTGGTGGTCATTCAACTGGCCCACGATGACCAATCCACTTTCCAAGGAACTGTTCATGTAGGAATTTTTGGACCTGACACCCATAACACTGGTCAACAGCATTTTTGGTGCCAAAGATATTTCATCGAATTTAGGGTATTTTTGGGGTGCTGATTCTGAATATGTCATCAGTTTTGCCAGATTGGCTCAAGTTTTTGAGATTTTTGGTATCTTATTTATAGCACTTGTTGGTAAATGCGACGCATCATCTCATTAATTTCTTTGGATTAGTACTTGAACTGAGCAGTTCTCAATATAGTTTTGTGTTAATTAGTGTTCTAAAAGTTTGTTCATAGCTTGATTTTTGCACTAACTTTATGTTGTTGTCTGTTTTCCAGTGAAAAGCATGAACTCATCAAGAAGAAGTTGTCTTAACGATCCAGACTCATTCTGTTACATTTGTGGTGAATACACACTGCCAAAACATAGAAGAAACATAACAGACTTCGTAAAAAAAGTGTATTTTGCCTATTTTGGGGTTATGCTTGGGGACCAAGACAAGTTTTGGGCACCACACATAGTGTGCAAAGCATGTATCGAATTATTACGAAAATGGAGCAAAGGACAAAGAAAAAGCTTCAAATTTGGTGTTCCAATGGTGTGGAGAGAGCCAAAAAATCATCATGATGACTGTTATTTATGGTAAACACAGGTACAGGCACATCTTCACAATGAGGGACAGGCCTTCTTGCAGATTCCATGTTACTCCCATTTTCGTTTCTTATGCTTATTGAATCCTTGCACTTGCACTGCACAGAAATAACAGTCATCATGATGATTAAAATATTTTGGACACCAGAAAAAAATTTTTTTTTTGTTGACCTGTGTAATTGATGGTATGGTGTGGTATATGGGGTACAAAAGATAATGGGGCAATTCTTCATCAATGGAAACCTCAATGCCACTGGATATCTGAAATTGCTACTTGATGATGTGTTGCCCTCTTTATGTACTGAAGATGGCACGTTCCCTGAGTTTTTCCAGCAAGATGGTGCACCACCACATTATGGGTGTCAGGTCCGAGCATTCCTACAAGGAGTCTGACCCCCTTAGACTAGCATTTCTCCTGCAGTGTTGCTATTAGTGTGTCAAGAGCGGGATAAGAGGGTTGCATTGACAATCCAACACAATGGGCAGACAATGAGGAGGAGTCAATGGAGGAGGAAGACATTGGTCCAGAGGAGGGAGTTACACAATTCTCCAGTAGTCAGTGTGTAGAGCGAGGGTGGGGTGATGCAGAGCAGGCAGAGATCATGCCTCAAGCAGGGGACAGCGTTTCTTGGCCAGTTGGCAGTCTGCAGCACATCGTTGATTACATGTTGCAGTGCCTGAGAAACTACCACCGCATCGCCCACATTCTCAACACGGCTGATTATTGGGTGTACACCCTCTTAGATCCTCGCTATCGGGACAATGTACAAAGCCTCATAACACCGTTGAACCGGGAGCGTAAAATGCGGGAGTACCAAGACACACTGGAGAATTCCATCATCTTCTCCAGTCCAACTGAGAGCAGTGCTGCTAGTGCTTTACAAAGCAGCTCAGTGCGTCGAGGCAGTGGAGGAAGCTCTGCACAAAGAGGGAGCAGAAGCAGTGCCTCCGCACAAGGCAAGACCAGTATGGCCCAACTGTGGCACAATTTTGTGTGCCCGCCACACATGTCTACACCATCACAGACTTCTCCAGTCAGCAGGAGGCAACGTTTCCGTCAGATGGCGACAGACTACATGTCTTGCCCTCTTATTGTACTCCCAGATGGCTCTTCCCCCTTCAAATTTTGGGTCTCTAAGCTGGATACATGGCCAGAGCTAAGCCAGTATGCATTGGAGGTGCTGGCTTGCCCTGCTGCTAGTGTATTATTGGAACGCGTCTTTAGTGCCGCAGGTGGTGTACTAGCAGACTGTCACATGTGACTATCCTCCGATAACGTTGATCGGCTTACTTTTCTGAAAATGAACAAGGCCTGGATCTGCCAGGAATTTGCCACTCCTCTTCCAGATTAAATAATTGGTTGGCTACAGTATCCACGTCTCCTGTTGCGTTCATGTTTCTACCACCTGAACTGTAATCCCTGGGCTCCAACACCGCCAGTTGATGCTCAGAAGTGCCGTCTGCACAGTCAAAACACATGACCCAGTGTTATTGGGTTTCAGTAACGTCAGCTGATCCGCAGCAGTGTAGCCGGCAATGTGTCCTGCGACCGCCACGCTGACACAACTACTGAAATTTAAGGGAACCTGTCCCCCCAGGCGTTTGTTACTGAAAGAGCAACCTTGTACAGCAGTAATGCTGCACAAGGAAAAGGTAGCTCTTTTAGTTTAGTACCTTGCACACGCAGAACTTAACACTTATAAAATATGTCCCCTCATACTGTGAAACCGTCCCGGAGGTGGGACTTTCCTTCATAATGGGACGCAGCACAGCCGTCATTCCTACCCCCTTAATGCCATGCGCCGCCTCCTCAGCGTTGTTTGAATCTGTCCCGTAGCCTGCGCTGTTGTGTTATCCCTTGGCCATGCGCACTTAGCGCTGCCTGTCTTCTGACATCATTTGTTGTCAGCCTGCCTGCGCCTGTGCGGCCGCACTGTCCGAGATCCCGCCTCGCAGTCTCTTCTGATTTAATCACACTGTGGGCCTGGGATTCCTGGGCATGCGCAGTGCATATCTTCACCTCAGGCTCACATCCATCTCCCTCTGCCTTCTTCAGACTGTGCTCCATCAGCTGATCCCTAATAGCATGCCACGGCTGTGACGCCACACAGTCTGAAGAAGCCAGAATGAGGGGAGTGAGAGGCGAAGATATGCACTGTGCATGCCCATGGATCCCAGGCCCGCAGTGTGATTACATTAGACGACACTGCGATGTGGGATCTCGGGCAGCGCGGCTGCACAGGCGCAGCCAGCCTGACAACAAATGATATCAGAAGACAGGCAACACTAACTGCGCATGGCCAAGTTGAACATAACAGCGCAGGCTCCGGGACAGAATCAAACAACGCTGAGGAGGCGGCACACGGCGCCAAGGGGGTAGGAATGATGGCTGTGCTGCGTCCCATTTTGAAGGAAAGTCCCACCTCCGGGACGGTTTCACGGTATCAGGGGACACATTTTAAAAGTGTTTAGTTCTGCGTTTGCAAGGAGCATAATTAAAAGAGCCACCTTTTCCTTTTGCATCATTAGTGCTGCACAAGATGGCTCTTTCAGCTACAAACGCCTGGGGGGGGTTAAAGGTTCCCTTTCAACTTGCCCCAATTAGGCCTCGGCCTACACTCTGCTTCTCCTGCATTCCCTGGGCTCCAACACCGCCAGTTGCTGTCCGGAAGTGCTGTTTGCACAGTTAACAGTTGCTCCTCTGTTATTGGGGTTCAGTAACGCCAGCTGCTCCCCTGCTGTGTTGCGGCAATAGCTCTAGCCTGCTCCTCCTGCATTCCCTGGGCTCCAACACCGCCAGTTGCTGTCCAGAAGTGCTGTCTGTACAGTCAACAGTTGCTCTTCTGTTATTGGGGTTCAGTAATGCCAGCTGCTCCCCTGCTGTGTTGCGGCACTGTGTCCTGTGAACGCCACGCTGACACCACAACTGAAATTTAAGGGAACCTGTCCCCCCAGGCGTTTGTTACTGAAAGAGCCACCTTGTGCAGCAGTAATGCTGCACAAGGAAAAGGTGCCTCTTTTTTTGTTGTGCTCCTTGCATACGCTGAACCCAACACTTATGAAATGTGTCCCCTCACACCGTGAAACCGTCCCGGAGGTGGGACTTTCCTTCGTAATGGGACACAGCACAGCCGTCATTCCTACCACCTTGGCGCCAGGCGCCGCCTCCTCAGCGTTGTTTGATTCTGTCCCGTAACCTGCACTGTTATGTTCAACCTTGGCCATGCGCATTTAGCGCTGCCCGTCTTCTGACATCATTTGTTGTCAGGCTGCCTGCGCCTGTGTGGCTGCGCTGCCCGAGATCCCACCTCGCAGTCTCTTCTGATTTAATCACATTGCGGACCTGGGATCCATGGGCAGGCGCAGTGCATATCTTCACCTCAGGCTCTCACTCATCTCCCTCCACCTTCTTCAGACTGTGCACTGTCAGCTGATCCCTAATAGCATGCAACGGCCTTGACGCCGCACAGTCTGAAGAAGCCGGAAGGAGGGGAGTGAGAGGCGAAGATATGCACTGCGCATGCCCATGGATCCCAGGCCCGCAGTGTGATTACATTAGACGATGTGATTACATTACTGCCAGGCGGGATCTCGGGCAGCGCGGCCGCACAGGCGCAGCTATCCTGACACCAAATGATGTCAGAAGACAGGCAGCGCTAACTGCGCATGGCCAAGGTTGAACATAACAGAGTAGGCTACGGGACAGATTCAAACAACGCAGAGGAGGCGGCGCACGGCACCAAGGGGGTAGGAATGATGGCTGTGCTGCATCCCATTATGAAGGAAAGTCCCACCTCCAGGACGGTTTCACGGTATCAGGGGACACATTTTATAAGTGTCCAGTTCTGCGTTTGCAAGGAGCATAATTAAAAGAGCCACTTTTTCCTTTTGCAGCATTAGTGCTGCACAAGGTGGCTCTTTCAGCTACAAACACCTGGGGGGGGGTTAAAGGTTTCCTTTCAACTTGCTCCAATTAGGGCTCGGCTTACACTTAGCTCCTCCTGCTGTCCCTGGGCTCTAACACCTGCACAGAGAAAAACACTCGCCACTGTGTCAGTGGGGTTCAGTAATGTCAGCTGTTCCCCTGCTGTGTAGCCGGCAACGTGTCCTGCAAATGCCACGCAGACACAACAGACAATAAGCTGCCTCCAGTGCAGGCTTCTGCCTACACTCTGCTCCTCCTGCTGTCCCTAGGCTCTAACACTGCCAGATGGTACTCGGAAGTGCTGGCTGCACAGAGAAAAACACTCGCCACTGTGTCAGTGGGGTTCAGTAACGTCAGCTGGTCCACGTCAGCGCATGGCCAAGGGATAACACAACAGCGCAGACTCCGGAACACAAAAAAGCAACGCTCAGGAGACTGTGCCCAGCACCAAGGCGGTATTTTTGACAGCTGTGCTTCGTCTCATTGAGAAGGAAAGTTCCGCCTCTGAGACGGTTTCACGGTATGAGCGGCAAAATTTTATAAGTGTTTCATTCAGCGTGTGCAAGGAACATAATTAAAAGAGCCACCTTTTCCTTGTGCAGCATTACTGCTACACATGGTGGCACTTCTAGTTACTAACACCTGGGGGGGTTTAAAGGTTCCCTTTCAATTTGCTCCAATTAGGCTTCGGCCTACACTCTGCTCCCCCTGCTGACCCTGGGCTCCAACACCGCCACTTGGTGCCTGGAAGTGCTGGCTGCACAGAGAAAAACACTCACCACTGTGTCAGTGGGGTTCAGTAATGTCAGCTGTTCCCCTGCTGTGTAGCCAGCAACGTGTCCTGCAAACGCCACGCAGACACAACAGATATTAAACTGCCTCCAGTGCAGGCTTCGGCCTACACTCTGCTCCTCCTGCTGACCCTGGGCTCCAACACCGCCAGTTGGAGCTTGGAAGTGCTGGCTACACAGAGAAAAACACTCGCCTCACCACTGTGTCAGTGGGGTTCAGCAACGCCAGATGTTCCCCTGCTGTGAAGCCGGCAATGTGTCCTGCAAACGCCACACAGACACAACAGATATTAAACTGCCTCCAGTGCACGCTTCGGCCTACACTGTGCTCCCCCTGCTGACCCTGGGCTCCAACACCGCTAGTTGGGGCTCTAGGAAGACAATCTTGAATAGGTCCCCCTGGTTCCAGTACCGTCAGCTAGTTCCGGGTATAGCCTTTGGCTTAGGTGCCTCCTTCTGGGTATCCGAGTTCCACCAATGTCAGGTGGTTCTTGGTAGTGCTTTCTGGCACGGGTACCTCCTGCTTAGTAACCGGGTTCCAGTAATGTCAGCTGGTCCTCGGTAGTTCCATTGGCTCTTGTACCTTCAGCCACCCATCCGGGCTCCAGTACCGTCAGCTGGTTCTCGGCAGTGTCTTTTGCTCTTGTACTTTCGGCTCCCCATCCTGGTTCCAGTATCGTCAGCTGGTTCCGGGCAGAGCCTTTGGCTTAGGTGCCTCCTTCTGGGTATCCGAGTTCCACCAGTGTCAGGTGGTCCTTGGTAGTGCTTTTTGGCATGGGTACCTCCTGCTTAGTAACCGGGTTCCAGTAACGTCAGCTGTTCCTTGGTAGTTCCATTGGCTCTTGTACCTTCTGCTGCCCATCCTGGTTCCAGTACCGTCAGCTGGTTCCGGGCAGAGCCTTTGGCTTAGGTGCCTCCTTCTGGGTATCCGAGTTCCACCAATGTCGGGTGGTCCTTGGTAGTGCTTTCTGGCATGGGTACCCCCTGTTTAGCAACTGGGTTCCAGTAACATCAGCTGGTCCTCGGTAGTTCCATTGGCTCTTGGACCTTCGAGTAGCCATCCGGGTTCCAGTTCCATCAGCTGGTTCTCCGCATTTTCTCAGCCTTCTTGTACCTTCTGCTACATTTCCAAGTTCAAGACCCTAAAGATGATGACCCTGAAGACCACCCCTAAGATGACGACGACACCAGAGATGACAACCCCTGAGATGACTATCCTAGAGACGACGACCCTGAAGACGACCCCAATGACGACGACCACCCCAGAGACGACGACCCTGGAGACAACGACCCGGAAGACCGAGAAGCAGAAGAACAAGAAGCTGCAGAACAAAAAGTAGAAGAACATTAAGCATAAGACTAATCATCAGAGCAAAAGATATTAGTTTAATAAAAAGAATATGAAGAATGTAACAAAAAAGAATAATAGGAAGAAGGTGAAGAAGAAGATGAATAAGGTGAAGAAGAAGTTGATGTAAAAGATGCTGCTGCTGAGGATGATGAAGAAGAAAGTGTCGAAGAAGTAAAAAATAAGGTAAAGAGCATGGAATTAGTGAAACATCAATATCTGACAAAATATAAAAAATCTTAACATAGTCAATATCTTTGTAACTCCAAACATCTTAAAAAAATAATAATTCCTGCTATTCCATTTGATTGGGCTAAACCTGTTGTGTATCCGCTTTTTGGGCTCCCCTGGTGGTTGCTGGTGGTACTGGTGACTTGTTTGCACTTTGCTGCTTCTGTTCACCTGCTTCCATCAGCGTTTGGGAGTTTCCTATTTAGCCTTGCTCTCCAGTCATTTCCTTGCCGGTCATCATTGTAACCAGAGCCTTCGGTTGCATGTTCCTGCTACTAGTCTGCTGATCAGCTAAGTGGACTTTGTCCTTTGTTTTGTATCTTTAGTCCAGTTTGCAGTTTTTGTAATTCTCTGTAGCTGGAAGCTCTTGCGGGCTGAAATTGCCACTCCTGTGTCATGAGTTGACACAGGAGTCTTAAAGTAATTTCAGGATGGTTTTTTGAAAGGGTTTTCAGTTGACCGTGAAGTCTTCTTTTGTATCCTTCTGCTATCTAGTAAGTGGAACTCTCTTTGCTAAATCTACTTTCATACTGTGTATGTCTTTTCCTCTTATTTCACCGTTATTACATGTGGGGGGCTGCTATCATCTTTTGGGGTATTTCCCTAGAGGTAAGCCAGGTCTGTTTCTTCCTCTACCAGGCTTAGTTAGTCCTCCGGCTGGCGCGTGGCATTTAGGAAGCCGTAGGTATGCTCCCTGGCTACTATTAGTTGTATGGTAGATTTAGCTCACGGTCAACTCGAGTTTCCATCACCCGAGAGCTCGTTCGTTATTTATATGTTTCTTACGTTCCCTTGCCATTGGGAACCATGACAGTATGACCGGCCATGTGTTAAACTTATTGGCAGAAGAAAGGAGAGAAAAAGGAAGTCTGTAAATTTTTTTTTTTCTTTTTCCCTATGCTTGCTCCATAGTTGGATCAGTTGTATTTCAGCTCTAATTACTGCCTTTGCCTTTCTCTCCTTATAATCCTTGAGTGGCTCTGAGCTCACCTGTTTAAAGATGGATCCTCAGAGTTTGGCTGCAGGTTTAAATAATCTTGCTACGAAGGTTCAAAATTTACAAGATTTTGTTATGCATACTCCTATTTCTGAACCTAAAATCCCTACACCAGAGGTGTTTTCCGGAGATAGATCTCGGTTTCTGAATTTCAAATATAATTGTAAATTATTCCTTTCTCTCAGACCTCACTCCTCAGGAGATCCTGTCCAGCAGCTTAAGATTGTAATTTCTTTGCTGCGAGGTGACCCTCAAAATTGGGCATTTTTATTGGCACCAGGGGATCCTGCGTTGCTCAATGTGGATGCGTTTTTCCTGGCTTTAGGGTTGCTTTATGAGGAACCTAATTTGGAGATTCAAGCTGAAAAAGCTTTGATGGCCCTATCTCAAGGGCAAGATGAAGCTGAGATATACTGCCAAAAATTTCGTAAATGGTCTGTGCTTACTCAGTGGAATGAGTGCGCCTTAGCGGCAAATTTCAGAGAGGGCCTTTCTGATGCCGTTAAAGATGTTATGGTCGGGTTCCCTGCGCCTACAGGTCTGAATGAGTCCATGACAATGGCAATTCAGATTGATCGGCGTTTGCGGGAGCGCAAACCCGTGCACCATTTGGCGGTATCTTCTGAAGAGACGCCAGAGAAAATGCAATGTGACAGAATTATGTCCAGAAGCGAGCGGCAGAATTATAGGCGTAAAAATGGGTTATGCTTCTATTGTGGTGATTCTGCTCATGTTATATCGGCATGCTCTAAACGTACTAGGAAGGTTGACAAGTCTATTTCAATTGGCACTTTACAGTCCAAATTTATTTTGTCTGTAACCTTGATTTGTTCATTATCAGTTATTACCGTGGATGCCTATGTGGACTCTGGCGCCGCTCTGAGTCTTATGGACTGGTCCTTTGCCAGGCGCTGTGGGTTTGATTTAGAGCCTCTGGAAGTCCCTATACCTCTGAAGGGTATTGATTCTACACCTTTGGCTTGTAATAAACCACAGTTCTGGACGCAAGTGACTATGCGTATGACTCCAGACCATCAGGAGGTGATTCGCTTCCTTGTGTTGTACAATTTACATGATGCTTTGGTGCTTGGATTACCATGGTTACAGTCTCATAACCCAGTCCTTGACTGGAAAGCTATGTCTGTGTTAAGCTGGGGATGTCGGGGGGCTCATGGGGACACTCCTATGGTGCCCATTTTGTCATCTATTCCATCTGAGATTCCGGCATTTTTGTCTGATTATCGTGATATTTTTGAAGAGCCTAAGATTGGTTCACTCCCTCCTCACAGGGATTGTGATTGCGCCATAGATCTGATTCCTGGCAGTAAATTTCCAAAGGGTCGTTTGTTTAACCTATCTGTACCTGAACATGCTGCTATGCGCGAGTATATTAAGGAGTCCCTGGAAAAGGGACATATTTGTCCTTCTTCATCACCTTTAGGAGCCGTTTTTTTCTTTGTCTCTAAAAAGGATGGCTCTCTGAGGCCTTGTATTGATTATCGACTCCTGAATAAAATTACAGTCAAATATCAATATCCGTTGCCTTTGCTGACTGATTTGTTTGCTCGCATAAGGGGGGCTAAGTGGTTCTCTAAGATTGATCTTCGTGGGGCGTATAATTTGGTGCGAATTAAGCAGGGGGATGAGTGGAAAACCGCATTTAATACGCCTGAGGGCCATTTTGAGTATTTGGTAATGCCTTTTGGCCTTTCTAATGCACCTTCTGTCTTTCAGTCCTTAATGCATGATATTTTCCGTGAATATTTGGATAAATTTATGATAGTGTACTTGGATGATATTTTGATTTTTTCTGATGACTGGGAGTCTCATGTTCAGCAGGTCAGGAGGGTTTTTCAGGTTTTGCGGGAGAATTCTTTGTGTGTAAAGGGTTCAAAGTGTGTTTTTGGGGTTCAAAAAATTTCCTTTTTGGGGTACATTTTTTCCCCTTCTTCTATTGAGATGGACCCTGTCAAGGTTCGGGCTATTTACGACTGGACGCAGCCTACTTCTCTGAAGAGTCTCCAGAAATTCTTGGGCTTTGCTAATTTTTATCGTCGATTTATAGCTGGTTTTTCTGGCGTTGCTAAACCTCTGACGGATTTGACTAAAAAGGGTGCTGATGTTGCCAATTGGTCCCCTGCTGCCGTGGAGGCCTTTCGGGAGCTTAAGCGCCGCTTTTTGTCTGCCCCTGTGTTGCGCCAGCCTGATGTTTCCCTTCCCTTTCAGGTTGAGGTCGATGCTTCCGAGATTGGAGCGGGGGCGGTTTTGTCGCAGAAAAGTCCCGACTGCTCAGTGATGAGACCTTGTGCGTTCTTTTCGCGAAAATTTTCGGCTGCCGAGCGAAACTATGATGTTGGTAATCGGGAGCTTTTGGCCATGAAGTGGGCATTTGAGGAGTGGTGTCATTGGCTTGAGGGTGCCAAACATCAGGTGGTAGTTTTGACTGATCACAAGAATTTAATTTATTTGGAGTCTGCCAGGCGCCTGAATCCTAGACAGGCACGATGGTCGTTGTTCTTTTCCCGGTTTAATTTTGTGGTCTCGTACTTACCGGGTTCTAGGAATGTGAAGGCAGATGCTCTTTCTAGGAGTTTTGAGCCTGACTCTCCTGGGAATTCTGAACCTGCTGGTGTCCTTAAGGATGGAGTGGTTTTGTCTGCTGTCTCTCCTGATTTGCGACGTGCGTTGCAAGAATTTCAGGCGGATAGACCTGATCGTTGTCTGTCTGGTAGACTGTTTGTTCCTGATGAGTGGACCACTAGAGTCATCTCGGAAGTTCATTCTTCTACTCTGGCAGGTCATCCGGGAATTTTTGGCACCAGAGATTTGGTGGCTAGATCCTTCTGGTGGCCTTCCCTGTCTCGAGATGTGCGTGTTTTTGTGCAGTCTTGCGATGTGTGTGCTCGGGCCAAGCCTTGTTGTTCTAGGGCTAGTAGGTTGTTGTTGCCCTTGCCTATTCCGAAGAGGCCTTGGACGCACATCTCTATGGACTTTATCTCGGACCTCCCTGTTTCTCAGAAGATGTCTGTCATCTGGGTGGTGTGTGACCGTTTTTCTAAAATGGTTCATTTGGTGCCATTGCCTAAGTTGCCTTCCTCATCTGAGTTGGTCCCTCTGTTTTTTCAAAATGTGGTTCGCCTGCATGGTATTCCGGAAAACATCGTTTCTGACAGGGGTACCCAGTTCGTGTCTAGATTTTGGCGGGCAGTCTGTGCCAGGTTGAGCATTGATTTGTCTTTTTCGTCTGCATTCCATCCTCAGACCAATGGCCAGACGGAACGAACTAATCAAACTTTGGAGACTTATTTGAGGTGTTTTGTGTCTGCGGATCAGGATGATTGGGTTGCCTTTCTGCCGTTGGCGGAGTTTGCTCTTAATAATCGGGCTAGTTCTGCCACTTTGGTTTCTCCTTTCTTTTGCAATTCAGGGTTTCATCCGCGTTTTTCATCTGGTCAGGTTGAATCTTCGGATTGTCCTGGAGTGGATGCGGTAGTGGATCGGTTGCATCAGATTTGGGGACAAGTGGTGGATAATTTGGATTTGTCCCAGGAGAGGACTCAGCAGTTTGCTAACCGCCGTCGTCGTGTTGGCCCCCACCTTCGTGTTGGGGACTTGGTGTGGTTGTCTTCCCATTTTGTCCCTATGAGGGTTTCTTCTCCTAAATTTAAGCCTCGGTTCATCGGTCCTTATAGGATTTTGGAGATTCTTAACCCTGTCTCCTTTCGTTTGGACCTCCCGGCATCTTTCGCTATCCATAATGTGTTCCATCGGTCGCTGTTGCGGAGATATGAGGTACCGGTAGTTCCTTCTACTGAACCTCCTGCTCCTGTGCTGGTGGAGGGTGAATTGGAGTACGTGGTAGAAAAGATCTTGGACTCCCGTATTTCCAGACGGAGACTTCAATATCTGGTTAAATGGAAGGGCTATGGTCAGGAAGATAATTCTTGGGTAACTGCCTCTGATGTTCATGCCTCGGATTTGGTTCGTGCCTTTCATAGGGCTCATCCAGATCACCCTGGCGGTTCTTGTGAGGGTTCGGTGCCCCCTCCTTAAGGGGAGGGTACTGTTGTGTATCCGCTTTTTGGGCTCCCCTGGTGGTTGCTGGTGGTACTGGTGACTTGTTTGCACTTTGCTGCTTCTGTTCACCTGCTTCCATCAGCGTTTGGGAGTTTCCTATTTAGCCTTGCTCTCCAGTCATTTCCTTGCCGGTCATCATTGTAACCAGAGCCTTCGGTTGCATGTTCCTGCTACTAGTCTGCTGATCAGCTAAGTGGACTTTGTCCTTTGTTTTGTATCTTTAGTCCAGTTTGCAGTTTTTGTAATTCTCTGTAGCTGGAAGCTCTTGCGGGCTGAAATTGCCACTCCTGTGTCATGAGTTGACACAGGAGTCTTAAAGTAATTTCAGGATGGTTTTTTGAAAGGGTTTTCAGTTGACCGTGAAGTCCTCTTTTGTATCCTTCTGCTATCTAGTAAGTGGACCTCTCTTTGCTAAATCTACTTTCATACTGTGTATGTCTTTTCCTCTTATTTCACCGTTATTACATGTGGGGGGCTGCTATCATCTTTTGGGGTATTTCCCTAGAGGTAAGCCAGGTCTGTTTCTTCCTCTACCAGGCTTAGTTAGTCCTCCGGCTGGCGCGTGGCATTTAGGAAGCCGTAGGTATGCTCTCTGGCTACTATTAGTTGTGTGGTAGATTTAGCTCACGGTCAACTCGAGTTTCCATCACCCGAGAGCTCGTTCGTTATTTATATGTTTCTTACGTTCCCTTGCCATTGGGAACCATGACATAAACCTCTATGCCTTTTATGTCTCCTCCACCTCCCCCAATACATCCTACATTATTCTTAGTTGTTTTCCTTCATGTAGAAAGAACCTACAAGGAAAGAAAGGTTTTATTTTATTTCCGATATTTTGGTCCCATTGACTTGCATTGGTATCGGGTATCGGTATTGGCGATATCCGATATTTTTCGAATATCGTCCGATCCAATCCGATACCGATACTTTTGGATATCGGAAGGTATCGCTCAACACTAATCTCTACTCATTAGTAGAGATGAGAGAATTTTAATGTTCGGTTTGGATTATGATCGCCGAATTTGCAATATTCGCCAATTGATTTGTCGAGTATTCGCTGAGCACAGCCGAATGCCATTCAAGTAAATGGAATTCAAAAACAAATGCATGCACAACACCTTTAAACGGCTCCAAATGCTGCCAAAACACATCAAGTTAGGGGCAGACACCAGGAACATGGCCTTATTTCACCAACAGTACAAATGTAGAACAGCACGGCTTCAATCAGCCATGCATGAGGTATCGGGGTCTGAGCCAGCATTTACAGCTTTCAATTGAACGTCAAAGTGAGAAGAAGTGTGTGAGGGATCGGTGTAGGCCTTCTGTGCTAGGAGCCCTGATACCTCATGCAACAGCTCAATCTGCTTCCATGCTCAGTCAAACTCAGGTGGCAAAAATATCAGTTTTATAGATTACTATTGTCAGAAAAATCTAAGGATAGTAATACAGGTAGTTGATTCAAAGGAGGTGGAGGCCTAACAGTCTTAGAGGCCTACTGCTACACACAACACACATGAAGGAGACCCAACCAGGAGCATTCATATTTCCAAAAATTTGTGGCAGACACCATCAAAGTGGCAACAATTTCACCACAGTAGAAATAATATAATTGTGACCAACAGGCACCAATAGGGGCCGACAGATCTTCCATTACATCTAACCCAGCAGATGGACAGTTGGACACCCAACTATAAGGCAAGAAATCCCACTTATTAAACCTGACAGGGCACACCTGTGAAGTGAAAACCATTTCCGTTGACTACCTCTTGAAGCTCATCAAGAGAATGCCAAGAGTGTGCAAAGCAGTCAACAAAGCAAAAGGTGACTACTTTGAAGAACCTAGAATATAAGACATATTTTCAGTTGTTTCACACTTTTTTGTTAAGTATATAATTCCACATGTGTTAATTCATAGTTTTGATGCCTTCAGTGTGAATTTACAATTTTCATAGTCATGAAAATACAGAAAAATCTTTAAATGAGAAGGTGTATCCAAACTTTTGGTCTCTACTGTACATAAAAAAATATGACAGTTTAAAAGCACGCCGTGCATCTGAGCTCTGCAAACCCACTACCCTCATCAAACCCCACATTCATGATACACCACCATTATCATAGCCAATGTGCTGAAAATGCATTGGTAGCAACGCAAATATTTTCCCACAATTTTTACTGATTGTTATCAATTTTTCATGATTTTATAAAATTTTGCTTGTGTTTCCGATCACAAATCCAAATATGCCATATTCGTGCTGAATTTATGTTTGGCTATCGTTTTTTGAACAAATTCTCTCATCAATACTCACTAGGTGTGTGTGTTGTGAACAATATTTAAATTTTTTTATGCTTTCTTATTTTAGTAATCCAAATTTAGACCCTAATACTAGGGTTGAGCGACTTTCATTTTTTTAAGATCGAGTAGGGTTTTGGGAAACCCGATTTTGTCCAGAGTCGAGTCGAGTGCAGTCGGCCGATTATCGCTAAAAGTCGGGGATCGACCGAAACACGAAACCCAATGCAAGTCAATGGGGAAGCATAGTCGGCAGTGAGTGGAGGCCAGGAAAACACCTACAGTGCCCATTTTAATGCCAAAAACATCCATTCTTGTTTCTGAAGCTTGCCAATCTTAATTAACTGTATAATAATAGTTGGGCATAGGGAATTGGGTGAAAGTTGTGGGGGGAGTAGGGCTGGCTCAAGTTTTTCGTGGGCCCAGGAAATGCGGACTACGTCACGGCGGTGTTGCAGGGAAAGGTAAGTATTTAAAAGTTGCAAGTGCTGTGATCCTGAGCAAGCAGGGGGGGGGCCCACTCGTTCGCATTGCCACTGGCACAGGGCCCCTCAAAGTACGGCGGTGTGTTTGCATGGCGGGGGCGCCTCCCACCAGCAGCGACACTTTTGCGTACTCTGAGGGGCCCTGTGCCAGTGACGTCGCCAACGAGTATGCCCCCCCACCTGATGAAGGAACCTGCACTTTCATCTGCACCTTCCTCTTTGTCCCTGTGTAAGGTGGTATAACATGCGGGAAGGGGAACCTTACTTTCAGCAGGGACAGATTCTGGCTGTGTAGAGTACAAGGGGAATGTAGTGGTCTAGGTCAATGTACCAGCAGACTCATTTAGCAGTGGCTGGGCAATGGGCAGGATGAGGAGGAAACAGATATAGGGCCAAAGAATAAAGTAGGCTACATGCAGTTCAAAATTGGTAACAGGACTAAACAGGCGGCATTGCTTTGTTCAGTGGAGTAGCAAACCCAAGAGCAGCAGACACTGTTTCAAGGGCCTAACCACACTAGTAGGCCAAATGCAGTTTAATATCTGATAGTATAGGGCGAAAGCCAGAATGTGGAAGCTCAGCTTTGTTCAGTTGAGGACAACACCAGGGAGGGGCAGACACCTTTAGTAGGCCGGAAAAGCCTATTGCATTTTTTAAAATGGTAATTTGGAGCAGAAGGTTGAAGCTCAGCTTTATTTACTTGAGGGCAACACCAGGGAGGGGCAGAAGCCGTTAGTAGGCCCTAACCACCATTTTTTTTTTTTAAACCACATAATGAGAGCCGGAAGGTTGAAGCTCAGCTTTATTTAGTTGAGGACAACACCAGGGAGGGGCAGAAGCCGTTAGTAGGCCCTAACCACCATTTTTTTTTTAAAACCACATAATGAGAGCCGGAAGGTTGAAGCTCAGCTTTATTTAGTTGAGGACAACACCAGGGAGGGGCAGAAGCCGTTAGTAGGCCCTAACCACCATTTTTTTTTTAAAACCACATAATGAGAGCCGGAAGGTTGAAGCTCAGCTTTATTTAGTTGAGGACAACACCAGGGAGGGGCAGAAGCCGTTAGTAGGCCCTAACCACCATTTTTTTTTTTTAAACCACATAATGAGAGCCGGAAGGTTGAAGCTCAGCTTTATTTAGTTGAGGACAACACCAGGGAGGGGCACACAGACAGACACCTTTAGTAGGCCTGAAAAGCCTATTGCATTTTTCAAAATGGTAATTTGGAGCAGAAGGTTGAAGCTCAGCTTTATTTAGTTGAGGGCAACACCAGGGAGGGGCAGAAGCCGTTAGTAGGCCCTAACCACCATTTTTTTTTTAAAACCACATAATGAGAGCCGGAAGGTTGAAGCTCAGCTTTATTTAGTTGAGGACAACACCAGGGAGGGGCAGAAGCCGTTAGTAGGCCCTAACCACCATTTTTTTTTTTAAAACCACATAATGAGAGCCGGAAGGTTGAAGCTCAGCTTTATTTAGTTGAGGACAACACCAGGGAGGGGCAGAAGCCGTTAGTAGGCCCTAACCACCATTTTTTTTTTTAAAACCACATAATGAGAGCCGGAAGGTTGAAGCTCAGCTTTATTTAGTTGAGGACAACACCAGGGAGGGGCACACAGACAGACACCTTTTGTAGGCCTGAAAAGCCTATTGCATTTTTCAAAATGGTAATTTGGAGCAGAAGGTTGAAGCTCAGCTTTATTTAGTTGAGGGCAACACCAGGGAGGGGCAGAAGCCGTTAGTAGGCCCTAACCACCATTTTTTTTTTAAAACCACATAATGAGAGCCGGAAGGTTGAAGCTCAGCTTTATTTAGTTGAGGACAACACCAGGGAGGGGCAGAAGCCGTTAGTAGGCCCTAACCACCATTTTTTTTTTTAAAACCACATAATGAGAGCCGGAAGGTTGAAGCTCAGCTTTATTTAGTTGAGGACAACACCAGGGAGGGGCAGAAGCCGTTAGTAGGCCCTAACCACCATTTTTTTTTTTTAAACCACATAATGAGAGCCGGAAGGTTGAAGCTCAGCTTTATTTAGTTGAGGACAACACCAGGGAGGGGCACACAGACAGACACCTTTAGTAGGCCTGAAAAGCCTATTGCATTTTTCAAAATGGTAATTTGGAGCAGAAGGTTGAAGCTCAGCTTTATTTAGTTGAGGGCAACACCAGGGAGGGGCAGAAGCCGTTAGTAGGCCCTAACCACCATTTTTTTTTTAAAACCACATAATGAGAGCCGGAAGGTTGAAGCTCAGCTTTATTTAGTTGAGGACAACACCAGGGAGGGGCAGAAGCCGTTAGTAGGCCCTAACCACCATTTTTTTTTTTAAAACCACATAATGAGAGCCGGAAGGTTGAAGCTCAGCTTTATTTAGTTGAGGACAACACCAGGGAGGGGCAGAAGCCGTTAGTAGGCCCTAACCACCATTTTTTTTTTTAAAACCACATAATGAGAGCCGGAAGGTTGAAGCTCAGCTTTATTTAGTTGAGGACAACACCAGGGAGGGGCACACAGACAGACACCTTTTGTAGGCCTGAAAAGCCTATTGCATTTTTCAAAATGGTAATTTGGAGCAGAAGGTTGAAGCTCAGCTTTATTTAGTTGAGGGCAACACCAGGGAGGGGCAGAAGCCGTTAGTAGGCCCTAACCACCATTTTTTTTTTAAAACCACATAATGAGAGCCGGAAGGTTGAAGCTCAGCTTTATTTAGTTGAGGACAACACCAGGGAGGGGCAGAAGCCGTTAGTAGGCCCTAACCACCATTTTTTTTTTTAAAACCACATAATGAGAGCCGGAAGGTTGAAGCTCAGCTTTATTTAGTTGAGGACAACACCAGGGAGGGGCAGAAGCCGTTAGTAGGCCCTAACCACCATTTTTTTTTTTAAAACCACATAATGAGAGCCGGAAGGTTGAAGCTCAGCTTTATTTAGTTGAGGACAACACCAGGGAGGGGCACACAGACAGACACCTTTAGTAGGCCTGAAAAGCCTATTGCATTTTTTAAAATGGTAATTTGGAGCAGAAGGTTGAAGCTCAGCTTTATTTAGTTGAGGGCAACACCAGGGAGGGGCAGAAGCCGTTAGTAGGCCCTAACCACCATTTTTTTTTTTTAAACCACATAATGAGAGCCGGAAGGTTGAAGCTCAGCTTTATTTAGTTGAGGGCAACACCAGGGAGGGGCAGAAGCCGTTAGTAGGCCCTAACCACCATTTTTTTTTTTTAAACCACATAATGAGAGCCGGAAGGTTGAAGCTCAGCTTTATTTAGTTGAGGGCAACACCAGGGAGGGGCAGAAGCCGTTAGTAGGCCCTAACCAAAGTTGAAGGCCAAATGCAGTTTAATTTCTGATACTATAGGCCGAAAGCCAGAAGGTGGAAGTTCCGATTTAGACAGTGGAGGACAATTTGAATTAGGGACTGCAGACAGACTTAGTAGGCTGTCCCCTGTGGACCATGCATCCACCACATTAACCCATTGCGCCGTAATGGACACGTAATCTTCCGTGGCCATGCCTACAGGTCCATGCGTCTGTTGTCAGGTGCACCTTTGTACTCACAGATTGCCAGAGTGCATGGACAATGCGGTCTTCTACATGCTGGTGGAGGGTTGGGATGGCTTTTCTCGCAAAAGAAGTGTCGACTGGTTAGCTTGTAGCGTGGTACAGCGTAGTCCATCATGGCCTTATTAATAGTAAATAAAATATATAACTAGGCTCTATGAACTTTTAAATAGGTTCCAGGGGTACACGGGCAGCATTGGTGTGGTCAGTGGAGGAGTATTGCAAGTAGGGGCTGCAGACAGGCTATCAAAGGCCTAAAATAACAAACAGTAGGCAGTCATGGCAGTTTTACATCGGTTACATGGATACACAGGCAGGCACTCCAGGCAGCATTGTGGTCAGTGGAGGAGTATTGCAAGTAGGGGCCGCAGACAGGCTATCAAAGGCCTAAAATAACAAACAATAGGCTCATGGCAGTTTTACAGCGGTTACATGGATACACGGGCAGGCAGCTTGGTGGTCAGTGGAGGAGTATTTAAAGTAGGGACCGCAGACAGGCTTCAAAGGCCTAACATAAGAAAATGGGCTGGCTGTAGGCACTTTATAATTGGTTCCAGGGGTACACGGGCAGCAGTGGTCTGGTCAGTGGAGGAGTATTTAAAGTAGGGACCGCAGACAGGCTATCAAAGGCCTAACATAACAAACAATAGGCTCATGGCAGTTTCACAGCGGTTACATGGATACACGGGCAGGCAGCTTGGTGGTCAGTGGAGGAGTATTGCAAGTAGGGGCTGCAGACAGGCTATCAAAGGCCTAAAATAACAAACAGTAGGCAGTCATGGCAGTTTTACATCGGTTACATGGATACACAGGCAGGCACTCCAGGCAGCATTGTGGTCAGTGGAGGAGTATTGCAAGTAGGGGCCGCAGACAGGCTATCAAAGGCCTAAAATAACAAACAATAGGCTCATGGCAGTTTTACAGCGGTTACATGGATACACGGGCAGGCAGCTTGGTGGTCAGTGGAGGAGTATTTAAAGTAGGGACCGCAGACAGGCTTCAAAGGCCTAACATAAGAAAATGGGCTGGCTGTAGGCACTTTATAATTGGTTCCAGGGGTACACGGGCAGCAGTGGTCTGGTCAGTGGAGGAGTATTTAAAGTAGGGACCGCAGACAGGCTATCAAAGGCCTAACATAACAAACAATAGGCTCATGGCAGTTTCACAGCGGTTACATGGATACACGGGCAGGCAGCTTGGTGGTCAGTGGAGGAGTATTGCAAGTAGGGGCTGCAGACAGGCTATCAAAGGCCTAAAATAACAAACAGTAGGCAGTCATGGCAGTTTTACATCGGTTACATGGATACACAGGCAGGCACTCCAGGCAGCATTGTGGTCAGTGGAGGAGTATTGCAAGTAGGGGCCGCAGACAGGCTATCAAAGGCCTAAAATAACAAACAATAGGCTCATGGCAGTTTTACAGCGGTTACATGGATACACGGGCAGGCAGCTTGGTGGTCAGTGGAGGAGTATTGCAAGTAGGGACCGCAGACAGGCTTCAAAGGCCTAACATAAAAAAATGGGCTGGCTGTAGGCACTTTATAATTGGTTCCAGGGGTACACGGGCAGCAGTGGTCTGGTCAGTGGAGGAGTATTTAAAGTAGGGACCGCAGACAGGCTATCAAAGGCCTAAAATAACAAACAATAGGCTCATGGCAGTTTCACAGCGGTTACATGGATACACGGGCAGGCAGCTTGGTGGTCAGTGGAGGAGTATTGCAAGTAGGGGCCGCAGACAGGCTATCAAAGGCCTAAAATAACAAACAATAGGCTCATGGCAGTTTTACAGCGGTTACATGGATACACAGGCAGCTTGGTGGTGAGTGGAGGAGTAGTGCAAGGAGTGTCTGTCCCAGTACTCCCAAAATATAAATAGATGTTAATGTCTCGCAAAACAACCAAAACAAAAAAAAAAGGTGGCATACTTAGGTACAGGGGTGGGCTCATCTACTGAGTTTCTGACATAGTAATTTGGCAGTAACTATTTAATGGTGCCAATATAGGACACAGACACAGACTACTTTAAGTTGCATCATAGATGTCTACAAATTTGTATTGTCAGTGCCAGACATTGAATGATGTCAGCGAATAGACTAAAGATTGGTGGAGCTGTGCGACATAATTTTGCACGTGGTAGAGCACATTTTGAGCTGGGGTAGGGGGGAACTCTCTTGAGGCCGGCGGGACCGCCCCAGGGCCCCTCATGTTACAACGGTGTGTCTGACGTTGGGTGCGCACCACCACCGCCAGAGACACTACATTGTACTATGAGGGACCCAGTAGCAATGCCGTCAACCAAAAGCGAGCACACCCACCTCTTCAGACAAACAGCAGTCTCACGGGTGCTTGCGCCAAGTCGCGATACCACGGCCCCGTGTGGGGAGTTTTGCCATTTAGGGAGGTGTAAACATGTCGTATGCTGTACAATCAGCTGCAGCAAATTAGACATTAGAAAAGTAATTCACAGGCAAGAGCTTTTCATAGGAAAGCTAGGTGTCGGCCGGGCAAGGTGGGGCAAAAGATTTCGAAATCCAGTTGTGGTTCATTTTAATGAATGTTAGATCGTCAACATTTTGGGTAGCCAGACGAGTCCTTTTTTCGGTTAATATTGAACCTGCAGCACTGAATACTCTTTCTGATAGGACACTTGCTGCCGGGCAAGCAAGCTCCTGCAATGCATATTCTGCCAATTCTGGCCAGGTGTCTAATTTGGAGGCCCAGTAATCAAATGGGAATGACGGTTGAGGGAGAACATCGATAAGGGATGAAAAATAGTTAGTAACCATACTGGACAAATGTTGTCTCCTGTCACTTTCAATTGATGCAGCAGTACCTGTCCTGTCTGCGGTCATAGCAAAATCACTCCACAACCTGGTCAGAAAACCCCTCTGTCCAATGCCACTTCTGATGTGTGCACCCCTAACACTCCTAGTCTGCTGCCCCCTGGAGCTCGTGTGAGAACGATCACGTGCGCTGTGTGCTGGGAATGCCTGAAGCAAACGGTCAACAAGAGTTGATTGTTTGGTTGCTAATATTAGTTCCAAGTTCTCATGTGGCATAATATTTTGCAATTTGCCTTTATAGCGTGGATCAAGGAGGCAGGCCAACCAGTAATCGTCATCGTTCATCATTTTCGTAATGCGTGTGTCCCTTTTTAGGATACGTAAGGCATAATCCGCCATGTGGGCCAAAGTTCCAGTTGTCAAATCTCCGGTTGTGATTGGTTGAGGGGCAGTTGCAGGCAAATCTACGTCACTTGTGTCCCTCAAAAAACCAGAACCCGGCCGTGACACGCAACCAAATTCCTGTGCCCCCGGGAAAGGTTCGGCATTAAAAATATACTCATCCCCATCATCCTCCTCGTCCTCCACCTCCTCTTCGCCCGCTACCTCGTCCTGTACACTGCCCTGACCAGACAATGGCTGACTGTCATCAAGGCTTTCCTCTTCCTCTGGTGCAGACGCCTGCTCCTTTATGTGCGTCAAACTTTGCATCAGCAGACGCATTAGGGGGATGCTCATGCTTATTACGGCGTTGTCTGCACTAACCAGCCGTGTGCATTCCTCAAAGCACTGAAGGACTTGACACATGTCTTGTATCTTAGACCACTGCACACCTGACAACTCCATGTCTGCCATCCTACTGCCTGCCCGTGTATCCTCCCACAAATAAATAACAGCACGCCTCTGTTCGCACAGTCTCTGAAGCATGTGCAGTGTTGAGTTCCACCTTGTTGCAACGTCTATGATTAGGCGATGCTGGGGAAGGTTCAAAGACCGCTGATAGGTCTGCATACGGCTGGCGTGTACAGGCGAACGTCGGATATGTGAGCAAAGTGCACGCACTTTGAGGAGCAGGTCGGAGAACCCAGGATAAGTTTTCAATAAGCACTGCACCACCAGGTTTAAGGTGTGAGCCAGGCAAGGAATGTGTTTCAGTTGGGAAAGGGAGATGGCAGCCATGAAATTCCTTCCGTTATCACTCACTACCTTGCCTGCCTCAAGATCTACTGTGCCCAGCCACGACTGCGTTTCTTGTTGCAAGAACTCGGACAGAACTTCCGCGGTGTGTCTATTGTCGCCCAAGCACTTCATAGCCAATACAGCCTGCTGACGCTTGGCAGTAGCTGGCCCATAATGGGACAACTGGTGTGCAACAGTGTCATCTGCCGATGGAGTGGTTGGCAGACTGCGTTCTGTGGAAGAGCTGTAGCTTCTGCAGGAGGACGAGGAGGAGGAGGAGGAGGGGGTGCGAACGCCTACAGCCAACTGTTTCCTAGACCGTGGGCTAGGCACAACTGTCCCTAAATTGATGTCGCCTGTGGACCCTGCATCCACCACATTCACCCAGTGTGCCGTGATGGACACATAACGTCCCTGGCCATGCCTACTGGTCCATGCATCTGTAGTCAGGTGCACCTTTGTACTCACAGATTGCCTGAGTGCATGGACGATGCGCTGTTTAACATGCTGGTGCAGGGCTGGGATGGCTTTTCTGGAAAAAAAGTGTCGACTGGGTAGCTCGTATCGTGGTTCAGCGTACTCCATCAGGGCTTTGAAAGCTTCGCTTTCAACTAACCGGTAGGGCATCATCTCTAACGAGATTAGTCTAGCTATGTGGGCGTTAAAACCCTGTGTACGCGGATGCGAGGATAAGTACTTCCTTTTTCTAACCAGAGTCTCATGTAGGGTGAGCTGGACTGGAGAGCTGGAGATCGTGGAACTTTCGGGTGTGCCGGTGTACATGGCAGACTGAGAGACGGTTGGAGACGGTATTGTTTCCGCCGGTGCCCTAGATGCAATATTTCCTCCTACAAAACTGGTGATTCCCTGACCCTGACTGCTTTTGGCTGGCAAAGAAACCTGCACAGATACTGCCTGTGGTGCGGAAAATGGTGGCCTTACAGTGACGGAAGGGATGTTGCGTTGCTGACTAGCTTCATTGGCCGAGGGTGCTACAACCTTGAGGGACGTTTGGTAGTTAGTCCAGGCTTGAAAATGCATGGTGGTTAAGTGTCTATGCATGCAACTAGTATTTAGACTTTTCAGATTCTGACCTCTGCTTAAGCTAGTTGAACATTTTTGACAGATGACTTTGCGCTGATCAGTTGGATGTTGTTTAAAAAAATGCCAGACTGCACTCTTCCTAGACTCGGATCCCTTTTCAGGGATTGCAGACTGAGCTTTAACCGGATGGCAACGCTGTGCTCCAACAGGTTTTGGCTTTGACACGCGTTTTGGGCCAGATACGGGCCCGGCAGATGTAACCTGTTGCGATGTTGATGCCTGCTGCGGCCCCTCCTCCACCTCCGCTTCTGAACTACTGCCGCCTGCACCCTGTTCCCCCAATGGCTGCCAATCGGGGTCAATAACTGGGTCATCTATTACCTCCTCTTCGAGCTCGTGTGCAACTTCGTCTGTGTCACTGTGTCGGTCGGTGGTATAGCGTTCGTGGCGGGGCAACATAGTCTCATCAGGGTCTGATTGTGGATCTGTACCCTGAGAGGGCAATGTGGTGGTCTGAGTCAAAGGAGCAGCATAGTACTCTGGCTGTGGCTGTGCATCAGTGCACTCCATGTCAGAATATACTTGTAATGGGCATGGCCTGTTAAATGTTTCACTTTCTAAGCCAGGGACGGTATGTGTAAAGAGCTCCATGGAGTGACCCGTTGTGTCGCCTGCTGCATCCTTCTCTCTTGTTGTAGTTTTTGCTGAGGAGGACAAGGAAGCGACTTGTCCCTGACCGTGAACATCCACAAGCGACGCGCTGCTTTTACATTTACCAGTTTCGGAAGAGGAGGCAAAAGAGCTAGAGGCTGAGTCTGCAATGTAAGCCAAAACTTGCTGTTGCTGCTCCGCCTTTAAAAGCGGTTTTCCTACTCCCAGAAAAGAGAGCGTTCGAGGCCTTGTGTAGCCTGACGACGAAACTGGCTCCACAGCTCCAGACTTAGGTGGAATATTTTTATCCCCACGACCACCTGATGCTCCTCTACCACTACCATCATTACCAGCTGACAATGAACGCCCACGACGACCTCTTGCACCAGACTTCCTCATTGTTTTAAAATCTTAACCAAAGTAACTTTATTTGTTGCTGTCAAACAACTTACACGGTGAGCTATAACTTCAGTATGATTTCAATATCCCTTAACAGGTTGGTGAGACCACAAGGAAAATCAGGCACAATGTTACACACTCTGTTTTCTGTGGCACAAAATCACAGAGATGACACACACGCAGGACTGTCACTCAAGCACTAATGTCAATATTAATCTCCCACCTAATTTATTTTTTTTTTTTTCTCAGGGAGACTTTAGAAACCAAATAATATTAAAAAAAAAAAAAAAAAAGGCTTTCTATGGCCCACAATTAGAGAGAGAGAGGTGGCACACCCAGGAGTCAAGACTGGCACACAAGCTGAGAGGGCAATATTACTCTCCCACTGTTTTTTTATGTATTTTTTGTTTTTTCAGGGAGACTTTAGAAACCCAATAATATTTTTTAAAAAAAATAAATAGGCTTTCTATGGCCCACTGAATGAGAGGGAGAGAGGTGGCACACCCAGGAGTCAAGACTGGCACACAAGCTGAAAGGGCAATATTACTCTCCCACTGTTTTTTTAGGTTTTTTTTTTTTTTTCAGGGAGACTTTAGAAACCCAATAATATTTTAAAAAAAAAATAAATAGGCTTTCTATGGCCCACTGAATGAAAGGGAGAGAGGTGGCACACCCAGGAGTCAAGACTGGCACACAAGCTGAAAGGGCAATATTACTCTCCCACTGTTTTTTTATGTATTTTTTGTTTTTTCAGGGAGACTTTAGAAACCCAATAATATTTAAAAAAAAAAATAAATAGGCTTTCTATGGCCCACTGAATGAGAGGGAGAGAGGTGGCACACCCAGGAGTCAAGACTGGCACACAAGCTGAAAGGGCAATATTACTCTCCCACTGTTTTTTTAGGTTTTTTTTTTTTTTTCAGGGAGACTTTAGAAACCAAATAATATAAAAAAAAAAAAAAAAAAAAAATAGGCTTGCTATAGCCCACTGAATGAGAGATAGCACACACAGCAGTGGCACACAAGCCCTGACTGAGGCCAATATTTTTCTCCCACTGATTGATGTAGTGTTTTTGTGTTGAGGTAGAATTTAGAACACAAATCACGGAAAAAATAAATAGGCTTTCTATGGCCCACTGAATGAAAGGGAGAGAGGTGGCACACCCAGGAGTCAAGACTGGCACACAAGCTGAAAGGGCAATATTACTCTCCCACTGTTTTTTTATGTATTTTTTGTTTTTTCAGGGAGACTTTAGAAACCCAATAATATTTAAAAAAAAAAATAAATAGGCTTTCTATGGCCCACTGAATGAGAGGGAGAGAGGTGGCACACCCAGGAGTCAAGACTGGCACACAAGCTGAAAGGGCAATATTACTCTCCCACTGTTTTTTTAGGTTTTTTTTTTTTTTTTCAGGGAGACTTTAGAAACCCAATAATATTTAAAAAAAAAAATAAATAGGCTTTCTATGGCCCACTGAATGAGAGGGAGAGAGGTGGCACACCCAGGAGTCAAGACTGGCACACAAGCTGAAAGGGCAATATTACTCTCCCACTGTTTTTTTAGGTTTTTTTTTTTTTTTCAGGGAGACTTTAGAAACCCAATAATATTTAAAAAAAAAAATAAATAGGCTTTCTATGGCCCACTGAATGAAAGGGAGAGAGGTGGCACACCCAGGAGTCAAGACTGGCACACAAGCTGAAAGGGCAATATTACTCTCCCACTGTTTTTTTATGTATTTTTTGTTTTTTCAGGGAGACTTTAGAAACCCAATAATATTTTTAAAAAAAAATAAATAGGCTTTCTATGGCCCGCTGAATGAGAGGGAGAGAGGTGGCACACCCAGGAGTCAAGACTGGCACACAAGCTGAAAGGGCAATATTATTCTCCCACTGTTTTTTTAGGTTTTTTTTTTTTTTTCAGGGAGAATTAGAAACCAAATAATATTAAAAAAAAAAAATAAATAGGCTTTCTATGGCCCACTGAATGAGAGGGAGAGAGGTGGCACACCCAGGAGTCAAGACTGGCACACAAGCTGAAAGGGCAATATTACTCTCCCACTGTTTTTTTAGGTTTTTTTTTTTTTTCAGGGAGACTTTAGAAACCAAATAATATTAAAAAAAAAAAAAAAAAAAAAAAAAATAGGCTTGCTATAGCCCACTGAATGAGAGATAGCACACACAGCAGTGGCACACAAGCCCTGACTGAGGCCAATATTTTTCTCCCACTGATTGATGTAGTGTTTTTGTGTTGAGGTAGAATTTAGAACACAAATCACGGAAAAAATAAATAGGCTTTCTATGGCCCACTGAATGAAAGGGAGAGAGGTGGCACACCCAGGAGTCAAGACTGGCACACAAGCTGAAAGGGCAATATTACTCTCCCACTGTTTTTTTATGTATTTTTTGTTTTTTCAGGGAGACTTTAGAAACCCAATAATATTTTTTAAAAAAAATAAATAGGCTTTCTATGGCCCACTGAATGAGAGGGAGAGAGGTGGCACACCCAGGAGTCAAGACTGGCACACAAGCTGAAAGGGCAATATTACTCTCCCACTGTTTTTTTAGGTTTTTTTTTTTTTTCAGGGAGACTTTAGAAACCAAATAATATTAAAAAAAAAAAAAAAAAATAGGCTTGCTATAGCCCACTGAATGAGAGATAGCACACACAGCAGTGGCACACAAGCCCTGACTGAGGCCAATATTTTTCTCCCACTGATTGATGTAGTGTTTTTGTGTTGAGGTAGATTTTAGAACACAAATCACGGAAAAAATAAATAGGCTTTCTATGGCCCACTCAGTGAGAGATGGCACACACAGGGATGGCACTGTAGCAGAAATGCCAATCTTAATCTCCCACAAAAAAAAAAAAAAAAAAAAAAAAAAAACTGTCCTACAATTACTATCTCCCTGCAGTAATGTAAGCCAGGTATGGCAGGCAGCAATAGGAGTGGACTGATGCACAAATTAAATAAAAAGTGTGGACAAACAAAAAAGATAGCTGTGCAGAAAGGAAGGAACAAGAGGATATGTGCTTTGAAAAAAGCAGTTGGTTTCCACAGTGGCGTACACACAGCAATACAGCTATCACGGAGCCTTCTAGGGCAGCCCAATGAGCTACAGCGCTGAGGGGAAAAAAAAAAAAAAATAGCTTCCACAGTCCCTGCACACCGAAGGTGGTGTTGGACAGTGGAAATCGCTGCAGCACAAGCGGTTTGGTGGTTAGTGGACCCTGCCTAACGCTCTCCCTGCTTCTGACGAAGCGGCAGCAACCTCTCCCTAAGCTCAGATCAGCAGCAGTAAGATGGCGGTCGGCGGGAACGCCCCTTTATAGCCCCTGTGACGCCGCAGACAGCAAGCCAATCACTGCAATGCCCTTCTCTAAGATGGTGGGGACCAGGATCTATGTCATCACGCTGCCCACACTCTGCGTTCACCTTCATTGGCTGAGAAATGGCGCTTTTCGCGTCATTGAAACGCGACTTTGGCGCGAAAGTCGCGTACCGCATGGCCGACAAGCACAGGGGTCGGATCGGGTTTCATGAGACGCCGACTTAGCCAAAAGTCGGCGACTTTTGAAAATGATCGACCCGTTTCGCTCAACCCTACCTAATACAGCTCTGGCAAAAATTAACAAACCACTGCAAAATTTTCATTTTCCCTGATTTTTCTCTTTATAGATATATTTTTGATTAAATGTAATAGTACTTTTAGTCACTAAACTTCTGACAACATGTCTCTGAATTTCCAAGCAATAAATTTTGCTTTTTTTCTGAAAAGGAGAAATGGTAAAAAAAAACAAAACAAAAAAAAAAACAGTGCTTTCAGACCTCAAATAATGCAAAGAAAACAAGTTCATAATAATTTAGAAACAACAATACTAATGTTTTAACTCAGGAAGAGTTCAGAAATCAATATTTTGTGGAATGAGCATGATTTTTAATCACAGCTTTCATGCCTCCTGGCATGCTTTCCACCAGTCTTTTACACTGCTTCAGGTGCAAAAATGTAAGCAGTTCTGTGTTTGGTGGCTAGTGACTATCCATCATCCTCTTGATTACATTCCAGAGGTTTTCAATGCGGTTCAGGTCTGGCGATTGGGCTGCCCATGACAGGGTTTTGATATGATGGTCTCTTAATTTTTGACAGGGCTGTACAGCTATTGGTCACCAAGGATTACCATCAGTTTTCCCCTATCTAGATATGGTGAGGTCATGTGTACCCCTAAAGGCCCCGTCACACATAGCGAGATCGCTAGCGAGATCGCTGCTGAGTCACAAGTTTTGTGATGCAACAGCGACCTCAGTAGCGATCTCGCTATGTGTGACACATACCAGCGACCCGGCCCCTGCTGCGAGATCGCTGGTCGTGTTGGAATGGCCTGGACCTTTTTTTGGTCGTTGAGGTCCCGCTGACATCGCTGAATCGGTGTGTGTGACACCGATCCAGCGATGTCTTCACTGGTAACCAGGGTAAACATCGGGTTACTAAGCACAGGGCCGCGCTTAGTAACCCGATGTTTACCCTGGTTTCCAGCGTAAATGTAAAAAAAAACAAACAGTACATACTTACCATCTGATGTCCGTCAGGTCCCTTGCCGTCTGCTTCCTGCTCTGACTGAGTGCCGCCGTACAGTGAGAGCACAGCACAGCAGTGAAGTCACCGCTGCGCTCTGCTCTCACTGTACGGCGGCACTCAGTCAGAGCAGGAAGCAGACGGCAAGGGACCTGACGGACATCAGATGGTGAGTATGTACTGTTTGTTTTTTTTGGTAACCAGGGTAAACATCGGGTTACTAAGCGCGGCCCTGCGCTTAGTAACCCGATGTTTACCCTGGTTACCCGAGTGCTGCAGGGGGACTTCGGCATTGTTGAGGACAGTTTAATCGATGCCGAAGTCGTTCCCCTGATCGTTGGTCGCTGGAAAGAGCTGTCTGTGTGACAGCTCCCCAGCGACCACACAGCGACTTACCAACGATCACGGCCAGGTCGTATCGCTGGTCGTGATCGTTGGTAAATCGCTATGTGTGACGGGGCCTTAACAGCCTTGGGTGGATCCCGGCAATTAACTCTCGCAAATTGGATGCCCGTCATTAACTTGTGGGGCGCCAGTGGGTTAACATGACTATCCGGTGCCTACTGGGTTGCGGCCCTGCTCTGTGTAGCACAAGCGATCAGAATATCGCAGCTTCACGTCTCCTGAAAACACTATTGAAGCATGTAAAAAAAGTTTTTACCAAAATATTACCAAATATTAAAAAAATCTAAAACTTCAAAATTTTGCTCCAAAATAAAACAATGAAAAAAAAAATCAAAAATGCTACTGACGCTTTCAATTATACCAGATCTATCACAATATAAAAATAATTAATTTGATCGCTGTATTGAGAAAAAAAAAACTCCAGATTTACTTTATTTTTGGTCGCCACCACGTTGCAATAATAAGCAATAACGGATGATCAACAAATTGTAGGTATTCCTACAAAATAAATAAAAACATCAGCACGGCGTGCAAAAAAAAGCACACGGCCCCTGATCCTGAAAAATAGCGCCATTTTGTTTTTTTGTTTTTTACAAATTTGGGATTTTTTTTTCCACTTAAATGAAAAATAACCTATACATGTTTGGCATCTACTGACTTGTAATGACCTGGAGAATCATAATGATAGTTCAATTAAGCATTTAGTGAACATGGTAAAAAAACACTAAAACATAATTGTGGAATTGCACTTTTTTGCAATTTTACTGGGTTGGAATTTTCTGTACACTATGTGATAAAATCAATGTTGATGTTCCAAAGTACAACTCGTCCTGCAAAAAACAATCCGTCACATGCCCATATTGACAGAAAAAAAAAATTATGACTTTGGGAAGAAGGGGAACAAAAAACGAAAATGCAAAAATGGAAAAAACCAAGGGAGTAAAAGGGTTAATAAAGCTGTATTTACATTAAATATTTCAAAATTAGTTCAACACAGACCTAGGAGAAATCAGAGTATTATACACTAATTTCCCAGTTAATTAGAGGCTTTTCAATAATACAATTCAAGGCAATTGGGGAAAAGGCTGCAAAAATTTGAAATTAAAATTATCCGCTGGTCTCTACTCTGATTTGTTTAGCATGATTTAAATGCTATTAATCTACGGATTACCACTATATGTGAAGGTAAATAGCATTTCTGGAGGTGAGATATTTCCTTTAAATATCTAGAAGACATATTCAATCCAAAACTTGTAACTACAATGGCCTTAAGAACACATATGAGGAGCAGAAGAGGTTACAAATATAAATTTATTAATAAAATGCTATTTTTCTTTAAATAAACAATTTGCAGTCTAATTATAGGCACTATACAGAGACTGAGTCAGGAACATCATAAGATAGATTTAGCATATACAGTAAAAGAGAATCATATTAAAGAAAATAGTGAAGTGTAATAATGAATATAGATATTGAACCTGTAAATACAGAGGGGATTTGACATGACGAGTCACAATACATTAGCTGGTAGGATCATCATATAAAATGAAAGTGGAAATTGGGGAGGGAATGGGGAGGGTTGGGGTTTTTGGATTCTTATGACTGTTATGTGATATGTCTAATTATACTGTTTATATACACTGTTAATTTTAAAAATTTAATAAAAAGAATTAAAAAAAAATGAAAGTGAAAAACAGCGTCACATTTCAGGGAAAAATAAGCTTTCTAGAAGCATGTATATCCAAGTATTCTCAATTTGAGAGTCTGTGAAATAGGACATCCAAATAGAAGATTACCAATGGAGAGATTTTCAGTCTATTTGCCCCTCAGGGTAAACAAAGAAAGGTGGTTTAGATTTCTATGATCTTGTAGAAAAAAAATAAACTGTGAAAGAAAGTCCAAAGTGGTTGATACCTTTTAATAATAGAAATATACAAGACAAAAGTCAGCACGCCATATCTTTGTATCTTGACCTCCTGTGTGATTACCAAGCACCTCGCATTTACTAGGGTGAAGCAGCCACAACGAATCCAATAGAAGAACAGGTGTGTCCAGCGAATGGTGAGCCGGTTTAAGCTGGGTGAGGATTCCCTAGCAACCAGGCAACCCCCACATGTACTTCTGCTGTCTAACAGATGTAAATCATTCAGCTGCAGCAAGAAAAACTAAATCTCCAACCACTAAAAAATACTCGGAGGTCACCTGAGCGTGCTCAGGAAATCTCGAGTAACGAGGATATTCACTCATCACTAGTGGCCACAAATGTGCACATATAACATGTCATACACCATGTGGAGTGTGTCTGCACACACTGAATGCTGTGACAGATGTAGTAAAGGAGTAAAGGAGTTAGTATATAAAAAAGTACTGGACTTGGCACCGATGAGTGTTCAGGCAAAAGCCTTTGCGTAGCTGTGTATTTCCTCCTTGTCAGTTATTCGCTAAGAAATAACTCCAGAATTTAGGCTCGCTCAAGCATCAATGTCCTTCTGTAGTGTAACCTGAATTGACGATTGTGGTTGACATTGTCAGAAGATATACCTTAGCTCACAGCACCTCATGCAAACACAGGGTTAACATTACCCAAGGTTGTAGTGCACATCAGATCAAATGAGTCCATTATGGAAAAGGTTCAGACATCCAATAATAAAGTAGGGACAGCACTCCACAAGAAGGTGAATTTATATCTCCTTTATTCTGCCTTTTGTTGCGACATTTCGATCCTACAGGATCTTTTTCAAGTACACATTACAATGCAATAACTCCCCTTAAATACTATAATCACAACCCCTTCATTGACCACCACCAATCAGAGAAGCGCAAATACAATTTTACAAATATACATATACAGGGTGGGCCATTTACATGGATACACCTAAATAAAATAGGAATGGTTGGTGATATCAACTTCCTGTTTGTGGCACATTAGTATATTCGAAAGGGAAAACTTTTCAAGATGGGTGGTGACCATGGCAGCCATTTTGAAGTTGGCCATTTTGGATCCAGCTTTATTTTTTTCAATGGAAAGAGCATCATGTGACACATCAAACTTATTGAGAATTTCACAAGAAAAACAATGGTGTGCTTGGTTTTAACATAACTTTATTCTTTCATGAGTTATTTTCAAGTTTATGACCACTTATAAAATGTGTTGAAAGTGCTGCCCATTGTGTTGGATTGTCAATGGAACCCTCTTCTCCCACTTATGACACACAGATAGCAACACCACAGAAGAAATGCTAGCACAGGCTTCCAATATCCGTTGTTTCAGATGCTGCACATCTCGTATCTTCACAGCATAGACAATTGCCTTCAGATGACCCCAAAGATAAAAGTCTAAAGGGGACAGATCGGGAGACCTTGGTGGTCATTCAACTGGCCCACGATGACCAATCCACTTTCCAGGGAACTGTTCATGTAGGAATTTTTGGACCTGACACCCATAATTGATGGTATAGTGTGGTATATGGGGTACAAAAGATAGTGGGGCAATTCTTCATCAATGGAAACCTCAATGCCACTGGATATCTGAAATTGCTACTTGATGATGTGTTGCCCTCTTTATGCACTGAAGATGGCACGTTCCCTGAGTTTTTCCAGCAAGATGGTGCACCACCACATTATGGGTGTCAGGTCCGAGCATTCCTACAAGGAGTCTGACCCCCTTAGACTAGCATTTCTCCTGCAGTGTTGCTATCAGTGTGTCAAGAGTGGGAGAAGAGGGTTGCATTGACAATCCAACACAATGGACAGCACTTTCAAACCATTTTATAAGTGGTCATAAACTTGTAAATAACTTATGAAAGAATAAAGTTAAGTTAAAACCAAGAAGACCATTATTTTTCTTGTGAAATTCTCAATAAGTTTGATGTGTCACATGACCCTCTTCCCATTAGAAAAAATAAAGTTGGATCCAAAATGGCCGAGTTCAAAATGGTCACCATGGTCATCACCCATCTTGAAAAGTCTCCCCTCTCCCATATGCTAATGTGCCATAAACAGGAAGCTGATATCACCAACCATTCCCATTTTATTTAGATGTATCAATATAAGTAGACCACCCTGTATATCATCTTGAATACACCCCAAATGATAACAGGTCCACAGAGTACCTCTTTCATAGAAAAACCACCCCCTCCGATTGTCCATCCAGACACTAAAATAATCATCAGAGCTCAAAAAGTCCCCAGTATCCATCAAACAACAACACAGTTGTAACCAAGCACTGCAATGCATTCTCATCATCATAACAATGCTTGTCCTTGGTGTTCCTCTGGGTCTGCCCAGTTCTTACCTCCAGTCAATCAGCAGATGTATCATCCTGCGTAGACTCCAGCATCTCCCTCTGATTAGTTGTGAACCGGATTATGGTAATTAAAGTAATGTGCATGCCCCGGCATCTCCTGCTGATTGGATTTCAGGAAGCTCCATTCACCTAGAAACCAGAATCACATTGAGATCACCGTACGCAAGTAACGCAGACAAAAAGACCACCCTATGCCTAACATATAACCAGCATTACAACGTAATCAGCGTACGTAACTAACGCAGATCAAAAAGGACAACCCCGTGCACATTATATAACCCTTAAAGGGACTCTGTCACCTGAATTTGGAGGGAACAATTTTCAGTCATATGGGCGGGGTTTTCGGGTGTTTGATTCACCCTTTCCTTACCCGCTGGCTGCATGCTGGCTGCAATATTGGATTGAAGTTCATTCTCTGTCCTCCATAGTACACACCTGCGTAAGGCAAGATTGCAAGTATTTTGGAGCTATTATCTGATGTTACTACATATAAGTTATTGTTATCGGACCCGACTATTTCATTCAAAAAAGAAGCGGACAAAATAATTATGGAAGGTGTCTCATTGGGCATTTTTTCGGATAAACAAGCTGAATTTTTGCAAGTTTCACATCCTATCATGCCGATATTACATGGTCTTCCTAAAACTCACAAGAAGGGTATTTTTCCCCCCATGCGACCTATAATTTCCAGCATTGGATTTATTAATGAACATTTAGGCCAGTGGCTTGATTCTGTATTACAACCTTTAGTCCTCAGAATTCCGGGTCTTATTAGGGATACTAAGGATGTATTGAGTTCCTTATCATGTAAAAAATGGTCTTCTGAATTCAGTTGGCTTAGTTGCGATGTAACATCTCTTTATACATGCATACCCCATGATACAGCTAAACTAGCCTTGCAATTTCACTTAAATCGTTATAGTTCTTATTCAAGTGACTTAATTATTTACATTTTGCAAGTAACTCTTTTTCTTTTGACACATAATTTTTTTGCTTTTGATCAAAAGTATTTTTTACGGCATACAGGTGTGGCCATGGGTGCCAAATTTTCACCATCGCTAGCCAATTTAGTTATGGCCCTATAGGAATATTATTTTTTGTTTTCATCTGCCAATCCTTTCTCTTCCTGCATCCATTGGTATGGCAGATACATCGACGATACACTGATCATGTGGTCGGGCGATGTGTCTGCCATACCGATGTTTGTTGATTACATTAATCACAATGATTATAATATTAAGTTTACTTTTGTTCATGATATTTCTACTATTTATTTTCTTGATTTGGAGTTGACCGGTATTTCTAATCATTTCATTTCTACAAGAACATATGCCAAACCCATTTCTGGTAATACAATCTTACGTGCTAACAGCAGTCACCCCAGGCACACAATAAAATCGATTCCAGTGGGGGAATTTACCAGACTTAAACGTAACTGTAATAATAATGATCAGCTTAATAATGATTTGATTGGATCTTGCAAGAAATTACATGATAGGGGATATCCAAATTGGATGTTGAATCGGGCTTATAATATAGTTTCAAGTAAAAATCAAAGTGATCTTATTTCATCACATATGAGTCATAATGCACATAGACAAACAGGAGAATTTTCCAACAAGCCATTTGTATGCTTGCAATATAGCCCTCAATTTGATTACATCAAAGCTATTATTAATAAATCAATACCTATATTATATGAAGATCCCATTCTAGCTAAAATATTAGATGGAGGTTGCAATATCGTAGCAAGGTGAGCACCAACACTAGGTAATATATTATCTCCTAGTTTGTACGTTTCACAAAATAACAGTAGATCCAGCACTTGGTTAGACTGCAAAGGCAGTTATAAGTGCGGTACAGTTAATTGCACTACGTGCAAACAAATGGTTGTTACTAAAGTATTTTATGATTCTAATAATACAAATTATTTTAACATTCATGAATTCATCAATTGTAACACTAAATATGTTGTCTACAAAATTGATTGCACCATTTGTCATAAATCTTATATCGGTTGCACTATCAGGAAATTAAAGACACGTATTACTGAACACTTATATGATATTTCTAATACTAAGAATACTAATCGTAATGTGACTTTTGCAGCCAAACATTTTATAGAGTCACATGCATGAAACATCAGTTCCCTAACAGTTACTGGCATTGAAAGAATAAAAAAACCTCTTCGCGGCGGCGATCTTGGCAGAGCTTTACTCACACGTGAAGCATATTGGATTTTCAACCTCGGGATTAGGTTTCCTGATGGGTTGAACAAACGCAATGAAATCATGTTTCACTATTGAGTTATTATTGTTATTTTTCTGCATGATGTTTGAGTATTACATTTATGTTATCATTTGTATATATATTTTTTTGCTGTGGTATTGTTTTTCTTTCATGTTTTATTTATTCTACATAAATGTCCTTTGCACAATAGGACCTTAGAACATGTGACCTTTTTGGAGCTGCTAGATTGGCAGAGAGATTCCATTTATTCCTATTGGGATCTTAGTAGTGGAGCTTTGATAAAGACCTTTCCGGTCGAAACGTGTAGCAGTACTCACTAAGGTTATGGTGTTGTCTGTATGGAGCATTGGATTATTATGTTTTTAATGTTTTCATTAAAGTTTTTTCCAATTTTATCTGGAGCTGGAACATTTTGTTTTTTTTCCATGGACTTGCATCTCGTCAGGATTTAGTTCCGCACCCCGTTGGAAGTGGTGAGCTGGCTTTTTCTCTTTTTGCCTTTATACAATATACATATGGTTTAATACAGTAACAGATGTATCCAGGCTCATACAAACATATAATGTTATATAATATGAGAAGCCAGAGCACAGTGGGTAATCCTCAAGAAATTAAATATAATAATTAATTAATAATTAGACCAATCTCTATTCTAAACCCTTTCGAGGATAATAGCAAGGACAATATCCCATAAGGATATCCCAGTGTGCTCTCACTTATACAATAAATCCCATATACAAGGTAACCTAATCTAACATCATTCACCTGTTCAAACTAGCAGTATATTAATATAGAAAAATTAATCACCACAATAAGACATATCTTATATCATTTTTTATTTTCTCTTAAAGGGCCATATCCACATAACATAGCAATACACAGACACTAGAATTCAAGTAATAGAACATACAGCAGCATGCAAAAATATTGTATGATGAAATACCATAAACAAATGTCATTCCCCAATAAACTCCCATCATATATAATTGCCCATCACAATCCATGAGGGGTCACACTGTCAAAATCATCTATCGGAGGAATCCCGATACTGTTGTTATCGACCATAATTGAACCTAATCATCAAATGGAAATTCTCGGGTGATATATAAAAAAGAGTTAAAAACAATATACAGAAAAAGAGTATGAGAACCACAGAAGACCACACAAAAGAAGAGGAAAGACCAGGTCTATAAGCACAGGGATCACCACATTAAATGTTAAACAAAACACAGCTTTATTCAAGAAACAATACAAGTAGCAAACCACATACATTTTAAAAACATTAAAAGAGGCACAAAACTGGCCATATACAAAAGCCCACAATAGGGCAAGTAGCCCACACAAAGCTCTTAGGACATGAACGCCTGGTCCACTCCCGTCTTACCCGCTATCTCTCAGATAATTCTCTTCTCGACCCTCTTCAATCTGGTTTCCGCTCTTTACACTCTACTGAAACTGCCCTCACTAAAGTCTCTAATGACCTACTAACAGCTAAATCTAATGGTCACTATTCCATGCTAATTCTCTTGGATCTCTCCGCAGCATTCGACACTGTGGATCATCAGCTCCTCCTCACTATGCTCCGCTCCATCGGCCTCAAGGACACCGTTCTCTCTTGGTTCTCCTCCTATCTCTCTGGCCGATCCTTCACTGTTTGTTTTGCTGGTTCCTCCTCCTCTCACCTTCCCCTTACTGTTGGGGTTCCTCAAGGATCAGTCCTAGGCCCCCTCCTCTTCTCTTTGTATACTGCCCCTATTGGACAAACAATCAGTAGATTTGGTTTCCAGTACCATCTCTATGCTGACGACACCCAATTATATACCTCTTCTCCTGTTATCACGCCGACCTTTTTAGAAAACACCAGTGATTGTCTTACCGCTGTCTCTAACATCATGTCCTCCCTCTATCTGAAACTGAACCTGTCAAAAACTGAACTCCTCGTGTTCTCTCCCTCTACAAACCTACCTTTGCCCGACATTGCCATCTCTGTGTGCGGTTCCACCATTACTCCAAAGCAACATGCCCGCTGCCTTGGAGTCATCCTTGATTCCGAGCTTTCATTCACCCCCCACATCCGATCACTGGCTCGCTCTTCTTATCTGCATCTCAAAAACATTTCCAGAATTCGCCCTTTTCTTACTTTTGACTCTGCAAAAACTCTTACTGTCTCACTTATTCATTCTCGTCTGGACTATTGTAACTCTCTACTAATTGGCCTACCTTTTACCAGACTCTCCCCGCTCCAATCTGTCCTGAATGCTGCTGCCAGGATCATATTCCTCGCCAACCGTTACACCGATGCCTCTACCTTGTGCCAGTCATTACACTGGCTACCCATCCAATCCAGAATCCAGTACAAAACTACTACCCTCATCCACAAAGCACTCCATGGCTCAGCACCACCCTACATCTCCTCTCTGGTCTCAGTCTACCAACCTACCCGTGCCCTCCGCTCTGCTAATGACCTCAGGTTAGCATCCTCAATAATCAGAACCTCCCACTCCCGTCTCCAAGACTTTACACGTGCGGCGCCGATTCTTTGGAATGCACTACCTAGGTTAATACAATTAATCCCCAATCCCCACAGTTTTAAGCGTGCACTAAAAACTCATTTGTTCAGATTGGCCTACCGCCTCAACGCATTAACCTAATTATCCCTGTGTGGCCTATTAATAAAAAACAACAACATAATCACGTTCCTCCATCATGTTCTCATACACTTTATGCAGTTAATAGCCTCTGTGTCTGTACTGTTACATACTTAGGCAGTTAACTGGTTCATGCAGCTTTACATGAACACCCGAGCCTTACACTATGGCTGGTCCAAATAACTAAAGCAATTGTTACCATCCACCTCTTGTGTCTCCCCTTTTCCTCATAGATTGTAAGCTTGCGAGCAGCAGGGCCCTCATTCCTCCTGGTATCTGTTTTGAACTGTGATTTCTGTTATGCTGTAATGTCTGTTGTCTGTATAAGTCCCCTCTATAAGTTGTAAAGCGCTGCGGAATATGTTGGCGCTATATAAATAAAATTATTATTATTATTAACATGAAGAGTGACAAAATCACTGTGGCCAACCCCTATATGGACAGCATATCCTTGTAATATGGACTACACAAATAGAAATGGACAGCCAGATAACGCAGACCATATAAAATAGTGACGCCGTGCACCATAATACGCATGCCTATAGGGTCTATGCAAGAAATGAATAAAGTGTAACATGCATTAATCTCACACACTGCGTAGGTAAATACATAGACAAGATCTGACCATTGAGCTGCCTAATAACACCAACCAAATGAAACATGGAGAGACCGTCCACAAATGCCTAACATCAGACTGTAATACATGGGCCCTGGGACACAACATCAGCCCAGTATTCCATGAAATGCAAAGTCACTGATGAGTCAATGTCCTTATAGTTACCACTCTAAGGTTTTTCAATATAACAGGCCGCTAGGCAGAGTCCAAGTGTGGGCTACACAACAACCCAACGCGTGTCGCCACTGAGGCGGTGGCTTCGTCAGGGGTGATGTGTGAACGCCAAATTTGCTACTTAAATAGCGAAAAAAATCCGTATACCTGAATCAGCTGTGTTGCTGTTGCGTCGTACCGCATGGAGCTTCTGGCGGCGGCCATTACAGTTAGCCCCTTAGATCAAGAGCGCATGCTCCAGCGTCTCATGGGCGTCATTGTAGTGACGCGCCGTTACTAAGGCAACCATATACTCAGTGGAAAGCGGTGCACGGTAAGCGCCGAGAGGTTCCTACGGCGCATGCGCAAGAAATCTCCTGCGTAGCGGAGACTATGCCCGCAGATGCCTGGGTTACAGTGTCCTATTTCAAGGTCGCATACCTATTACACAGCTCAAATACTGAAAATGGATTGGTAATCTATCAAAGCGAGATAAAGCACACATGATGGGCTATATTGCAGACAGTCAGATGTCACACACTAAAGCACAATGGGATAACTTTTACCAAAAACACCAAAGATTTAATGAAAAAAAGGCTTATGCGCTAAATTGACAGCCGATTTTCTTTCCAAGTTGTGTAAAAGAGAGATGTAAAGAAGAGGTCACTCAATAACCCTGTACTCATATTTATATATCTGCATATAGATCTATGTTATTAGTACCTTAAAAACACCAACATTTATAAACCAAAGAATATATATATGTATATACATGGGAACCGTCCTAGATACAATACACAATGTCCACATTTCTTATCTCAGGGTTTTACCAGATTGTACGCATTATTATAGAGAGGTAAAGAAGCAATATCTACGGTGATCGACTCCGATATAAAGTTTAAAGTTTGAAGGGTCCAACACTGGAGACATTTCAGTACTCAAACTGAAACAACTCCGCAGGCGCATAAATAATGTGGTATACATAGGCTGACTCTAAGAAATACAGTGTGGTATTAAATATACACTGAGGCTAAAACCTAATTGGTATGATTGCACCCCCTGGCCCAATACAAAAGGCCATATAATGAAGTACCAGAGTGACGCATAATAACCAAAAACGGTAGAATAAATTATACCCTTGTCCACATTAAATAGATGACAAAAGCCACATTAAACCAGAGTTTTCAATATAGTACTGCAAATAGTATGGTTTATTGAGCCCCGATGTATTCAGGGCAGACAAATCTGTGAAGTGGCCTAAGCCAAAAAATGTGAAAAAATACACCAATCAAAAAGATTGGATAACCGGTACCAAATACTCTCATGTTTAGTGGCGCATACCAGAGAACACTCGAATTATACCAGTATTCATAGCCATCATAGATGCATACAGAGAAAATTTAGGCTAAAAAGGTTAACTCATACCAATTTATCTAATATTGCAAAGAGGCAATCACCAAAATACTGATATTCGGACGTGGTGAAGAATACATAAGGCCGAAGTCCGGTCAATAAATGAAAAGAGGGGGGGATATGCTGTCCATATAGGAGGAAATGACACTAGAGCCAGAAGGCACTACTAGATAGAACCCCCATAGTAAAATGTTTACAACGATGTTTATAAGACAAGCAATAAAACCCAAATAAGCAACACAAAAAAATTTCCTTATTTATAAAACCCGGTAAATAACAGATCTTCGTTTAAACCACAAGGGGTTAAACAGTTCAATTCGAAGATCCATCTGGACTCCCGCCTCAAAAGCTCCGAAGTGATGTCACCGCCTCTGATGTTAGATTGAACTCCCTCCAGTCCCATAATCTTGGTGTCTTTCCACTGGGAATTATGCACCGCCAAATAGTGTGAAGCCACAGATGAGATGGTCTTGCCCTTTACTTTATCTTTTGCAGCCGTAGTGATGTTCGAAAAATGTTGTTGGACCCGTTTTCTTAGTTCTTGCGTGGTTTGACCGACGTAGATTTTGTGGCAGGGACAAATCAAAGCATAGATTAGATTGCGAGATCTGCAATTAAAGTAGGCCTTGGTGGAAATCTGTAGGGATAAAGAAGATAAAACAGATACATCACCCAGGGTGAATGGGCAGATATTACATTTCCCGCAAGGGAAAGTCCCATTCAGTATGACTCCCCTATTCAACCTCCTAGTAGGGCGCTGAAAGTGGCTATGGCTCAGGCGATCTTTTAGGTTCTTCGCCCTTCTCGCTATCAAGCTCTGTTGTATGGCAATATGGGGATGAAGTCTTGATTCACTTCGTAAAATGCCCCAATATTTGGCCAGAATCTGTCTGACATCATGCCACTGGTTGTTGTAGGCTATAATGATACCAAGTGGTTTTTCAGGGACTCTACTCCTGGGCTGTAAAAGGCCCTCCCTATTGCTATCTCTGGCTGCCCCAAAGGCACATGAGATTACCTTGCGAGGGTAGCCCCTCTCTCGGAACCGTGAAGTAAGTTCCCGAGAGTGCTCCAGAAAATCCTCCTGTTGGCTGCAGTTTCTCCTCACCCTATAGAATTGGCCTTTGGCCACAGAAGACATCATCAGTTATTTGACACTATCAAAGCAAACAACCCTGTTGATTATATTCAATGTTCATCCCTTTAGGTCTTAAGGTTTCCAATTCAAAAATCCATTTTAATTCTTTCTTTTTTAGAAGTGCAATCCTATCACCACCTCATCTCATCACAGAAACATCATCTATTATCCTAAAGCATAACTGATTTACTGTGTGTCCCTTCTCTTTGAACTGCTTAGGCACAGGAAGTTCAACCAATCCTGTCCTAATTGTATTCTTATGTTTGCTAATTCTTGCTTTTATTTCCATAGTGGTCTCCCCTACATAGAGGACACCACATGGGCAACACAATACTAAGCCACAAAACTGCTTGTACAGGTATAACGTTTCCAGATAGTATATCGTTTACCCAATTGTGGATGAAAAAAATATCAACCTTTAAGCATATTATTACAGCACGCATATCCAAGACAGGGAAAATGTTTCAAACTCAGACTGCTCAAGGTTAACTGTAAGTCCTTTTTGGAGCTTCCAATGTCAGATTTAACAAGCTCATCCTTTAGATTATGATTCCTCCTAAATGAGAAGAGCAGTGGTAGCTTGAACTTCTCAATATCAACATGACTTTTCCCCAATAGTGACCAATGTTTCCTGACAATACCTGAAATCCTTCTGCTCAAGGTATTATAAGTTGTAACAGATGGTATCCGTTTATTTGTAATTGCGGATTTTTTAGGAATCAGAAGATCATTCCTAGGCATCTCTAGGGCTTGCCATTTGTATTCAACCAAACTATCTCTTGGATAGTCCCTCATAAGGAATTTATCACATATTGCATCCAAACGTTGGTCAACCAATGCATCACACGAAACCACCCTTCTGACCCTCAGAAGTTGGCTCCATGGTAATGATTCAACCATCCTTCTCGGATGCTCACTGGGGAAGTGCAACATATTGTTCCTATCTGTTTTTTTTACAAAAAGGTCCGTATGTAACACTCCATCCTTTTTAAAAACAAGTGTGTCTAGAAACTGCATATGTAGATATATTCCGCATTTCATGTCAATTATAATCCTTTTTCATAGCATAAAAAATACACAATGACATTTAAATATACACCAAACCTCATGTTCAATGGATGCCAAAATTACATGGAAAAATCCAGGTGTGGATTTAATAAACAAACTAATGAATAGGATGTGCAGTTAATCTGAAACGAGTAACATATGTACACTTTGTGCTTTTTCATATTATTTATGGATCATTCAATAAAGTCATCGATTACTTTATTTGGATCATGGAAGCTGAATGTTTCTTTGTTTTAATCTACAAAGCTAAGCCAAGGGTTGAAAGGCTTTATTGCAATATAAAAAATTTCAGCATTACATTGTTGCAGTTGGAATCCACACGGTCTAATAATGTTACAGCTATTCTGAATGATAGAGTCAAAATTTGCAAAAAAAAAAAATTAAATAATAAAATGTGCTATTAATTACTGAATAGTATCTAAATCTTGACTAGAACAATATAAAACTGGCCTAATCCTTCAATTTTGATGTTAGATTTGTTTGACGATCCCATTGAGCATATTCCACTAAACTTATGATAGCACAGAAAATAAAGCATCATTTAAGCAAGTAAAGTGTAAGTTATACTTCCTAATAAAATTAGATTTAGTACCTGTCCCTGCAGCTCATTATGGAGAGGTCAACTTCTGAATGAAAAAAAAACAACAATTTTCTATTGCTCAACTTGAGATATGTTTCTGTTCAAGAAGGAAGCTATATATTTCTCAAAAGCTACGGATCACATATTTCAAACACGTCTGTAATGTGCTTTTATTTTTTTTCATGATGTTTTATGGCAGAACATATTTCACAACTATTAAAACTCTAATTTAAAACAAATTCACGGCATATAGATCCACGTTTGGGAATTAATCTTTAACTGCTACCTATTAAGTTGTGCTAAAGCAGGTTGAAAGCTATCTGCTCCAAATAGAAGCTTGTATATTTTTTTTAAATTTGTTACACTATATGAGTAAGTTGGTTTTGCAAAGGTTATTTTCTCGAGCATAAAAGATCTCATTATGTATCTTCTGTGTTAAAATCACTAACAAAAAAGACTATTCTTTATGTTTTAAGGACATTTTATATTGAGCATATTATCTAGTGTGTTGAGCAAATGACGGTACAATAAAATCTACTCGTATGCATGGACATGCAATGACACATATACTAAGTTAAAGTAATCATAAAGAACAAATTTTCTAAAATAAATTGTGCCTAAAAGGCATGGCCTGGATAGTCATGGAGTAAGCAGGGCCAAAGGGACTCAAAAGAGATAATTACGTAAATTGATGTTAAAATATGAATGTGATGACACCACTAGTGCCATTTCAAGGGCCTAAGGCACTTCCAGTTATGCTCTTGTATGTGAAAAAAAAGAATATATATACTTTTAATTTTACTCAGTCTTACTTTTTGCAGCCTAATGTATTTTGTGTCCTGAATTTTATTTGTGCTAGGGGTCATGGATTCCTAAAGTCCCTGTGAACATTTTAAAGCCGGGTATCTATTATGTAACAAAACAGTTTAAAATCCATCTCAATGAACTTATGAACGAACTTCTTTCTTTATTCACTGAAAGTGCTCAGTAGAGGATAAAACAGAATCAGCTGTATAAGCTACATGGCATGCGACATCGACGTGTTTCAGGTAACTGTGCAGCCTTTATCATGAAGGGCGGCATTCGGCTTCAGGAAAATGGCCGCAGAGATCTCAATTTGCACACACACGGCCTCCGGTGGCCCACGGCTTCAGACAGATGGCCACAGGGAAATCGGTAATGAACTCGGCTCACCGTGGACACCAGGCCATGGCCTCGCCACATTTAGGCAACCAGTACCCTGAAGAAGGGACCCTGCTCCATGCTCTGCCGCACTGCTGACACTGGACCCTCAGCATCGCACCCCGGGACAGCAGCATTGCCCCACTTCTGACGCCGCCAACTTCCTGAGGAAGGGACCATGCCTTCTGTGACCTCGCTGTTCCACCGCCAGATCCTCATCTTGTAAAAATCTTTTTTCTGCTATTTTCCACCTCAAGATTTGGGGTGCGTCTTATGGTTTGGTGCATCTTATAGTCCGAAAAATAAGGGATCTAGCTTTCTATCTGTCTGTCTCTCTGTCTGTCTATCTATCTATGTATCTATCTATCTATCTATCTATCTATATATCTATCTATCTGTCTAATATACATATACAGCTCTGGCAAAAAATAAGAGACCACCACATCAAATCCCTGTCATGGGCAGCCCAATTTCCAGACCTGAACCCCATTTAAAACCTCTAGAATGTAATCAAGAGGATGATGGATAGTCACAAGCCATCAAACAAAGAAGAACTGATTACATTTTTGCACCAGAAGCAGTGTGAAAGATTGGTGGAAAGCATGCCAAGACGAAGGAAAGCTGTGATTAAAAATCATGGTTATGCCACAAAATATTGATTTCTGAACTCTTCCTGTTAAAACATTAGTATTGTTGTTTCTAAATTATTATGAACTTGTTTCTTTGCATTATTTGAGGTCTGAAAGCACTGTTTGTTTTTAATTTTGACCATTTTTCTTTGTCAGAAAAAAAACTACAAAAACTATTGCTTGGTAATTCGGAGACATGTTGTCAGAGGTTTATAGAATAAAAAGAACAATTCACATTTTGCTCAAAAATATTCTGAGGTGTGGTGGGGGAGGTTTTAACTTCCGTTCACCTATTTCTCCTGGCACAGCGTGCACTCACTTACTGACCCGTAGAAGCGCCAGGTAGGTGCGAAACAGCCGTCATCAGCCCTGCCACACTCTGTACCCCTGCACCCCCGGCCGTGAAGATTTTATGTGAGTAAATAAAGACACCTGTTTCTGAAGATCGGTGAGTGCTGCCTTCTGTTTCCTCTGCATAACGATGTGTGAATGACAGAGAATTGCTGTATGGAAAATCTCATGTTAAAATTGCATTGCACTCTAATAGCAATCGCACTGCATTCTGATGTACATCAGATGCTAGGTGTGAAAAATCGGATTGTACTCATATAAACAATGCATTACACTCGCATTGCACGTCCGATTCTCCTACATCAAAATTGGACAGATTTTAAAATCGCTAATTTGTCTCCAGCCTAAATCGGATCCTATGTGTGAAAAATCAGATTGTACTCCCACGAACAATGCATGACACTTACATTACACTCATCCAACTGTGCATGAACAAAATCAGACTGATTTTAAAATTGTTAGTGTTACTTCAGCCTTACTCCATGAGGCCGCTCAGATCTGGAATTATTTTCTCATGCCAATTCGGCCTTAGAGAACAAGCGCCATATGCTATGATTGGCAGCGAGACTCCACTCACTCGCACTCATACAAGTCTATGGGTGTGAATGATACATCACATGGCACTTGAATATTATCCCAGTGCAGTGTGATATACTCTGACACTGGAAGTAGAGGAGATAGAGAAATTACTTTCTCCGTCTCTTCCGCAGCTGTGCAAAAGTATCGCAGCACAGTAGTATGACGCTTGGTTCACGTTCACAGCAAGAAGGAGCCGTGGGTTAATAGCATATTGTATCCAAAGCTCCTGCATCAGATGCTATACACTGGTGTGACTCCTGCCTTACCAGCAAAAAACAAGCCCTCATTCAGTTATATCGATGGAAAAATTAAGAAGTTATGGGGCTTGAAATAAGGGGAGAAATAAACTAAAGCACAAATACAAAAATTAGCCAGGTCCTTCAGGGGTTAAACCAATTTTTATGAAAAATGTAAAATTACATCCTATACACAAGTCTACCTAAACACCCTCTAGCTCCATAATATATCGTATATAGTAGGGTTGAGCGAAACGGATCTGTCATCTTCATAAATCGCCGACTTTTGGCAAAGTCGGGTTTCGTGAAACCCGACCCGATCCCAGTGTGGGGTCGGCGATCTTCGCGCCAAAGTCGTGTTTCCTATGATGCTTTCAGCGCCTTTTCTCAGCCAATGAAGGTGGACGCAGAGTGTGGGCAGCGTGATGACATAGGTCTCGGTCCCCGCCATCTTAGAGAAGGGCATGGCAGTGATTGGCTTGCTCTCTGCGGCGTCACAGGGGCGTGCACGCCAACCGCCATCTTACTGCTGCCGATCTGAGCATAGGGAGAGGTTGCTGCCGCTTCGTCAGAAGCAGGGATAGCGTTAGGCAGGGTACATTAACCCCCAAACCGCTTGTGCTGTAGCGATTTCCACTGTCCAACACCACCTTTTGTTTGCAGGGACAGAGGAGGCTAGATTTTTCTTCATCAGCTCTGTAGCTTATTGGGCTGCCCTAGAAGGCTCCCTGATAGCTGCATTGCTGTTTGTACGCCGCTGTGCAAACCAACTGCTTTTTTAAAAGCACAAATCCTGTTGCTCCTTCCTTTCTGCACAGCTATCTTGTTTGTTTGTCCACACTTTTGTGTGCAGCAGTCCTTTTTATTGCTGCCTGCCATACTTTTCAGAGATTATTGTAGGGAGATAGTAATTGTAGTACAGTCCCTTTTTTATGTATATATATGTATGTATATATATATATATATATATATATATATATATATATCATATATCTTCCAGCCACTTTCTGCCCCTGAAACTGTGTAGTGTAAAACAGTGGGCCTGTATTTTTCTGCACTGTCCCACACCTAAAAAGGGAGATGTATATTGCCAATCAGTGCATCTGCACCAGTCCTGTCTGTGGTATCTCTGTCAGTCATTTCCTGCCACAGAAGCTATACTGTAATACAGTGGGCCTGATTTCACTAGTCTCCCAAAAACAAAAAAAAAGGGAGATTAATATTGCCAAATCTGTGCATCTGTGCCAGTCCTGTCTGTGGTATCTCAGTCTGTCATTTTCTGCCACAGAAATTATACTGTAATCCAGTGGGCCTGATTAATTCACAAGTCTACCTAAAACAAAAAAAAGGGAGATTAATATTGCCAAATCTGTGCATCTGTGCCAGTCCTGTCTGTGGTATCTCAGTCAGTCATTTTCTGCCACAGAAACTATACTGTAATACAGTGGGCCAGATTTATTCATTAGTCTCCCACACATAAAAAAGGGAGATTAATATTGCCAAATCTGTGCATCTGTGCCAATCCTGTCTGTGGTATCTCAGTCAGTCATTTTCTGCCACAGAAACTATACTGTAATACAGTGGGCCAGATTTATTCACAAGTCTCCCAAAAACAAAAATAAAGGGAGATAAATATTGCCAAATCTGTGCATCTGTGCCAGTCCTGTCTGTGGTACCTCAGTCAGTCATTTTCTGCCACAGAAACTATACTGTATTACAGTGGGCCTGATTTATTCACTACTCTCCCAAAAAAAGGGAGATTAATATTGCCAAATCTGTGCATCTGTGCCAGTCCTTTCTGTGGTATCTCAGTCTGTCATTTTCTGCCACAGAAACTATACAGTAATACAGTGGGCCTGATTTATTCACTAGTCTCCCAAAAACAAAAAAAAATGGGAGATTAATATTGCCAAATCTGTGCATCTGTGCCAGTCCTGTCTGTGGTATCTCAGTCAGTCATTTTCTGCCACGGAAACTATACTGTAATCCAGTGGACCTGATTTATTCACTAGTCTCCCAAAAACAAAAAAAAAGGAAGTTTATTATTGCCAATCAGTGCATCTGCGCCAGTCCTGTCTAAGGTATCTCTGTCAGTCATTTTCTGCCACAGAAACTATACTGTAATACAGTGGGCCAGATTTATTCACTACTCTCCCCCCAAAAAAAAGGGAGATTAATATTGCCAAATCTGTGCATCTGTGCCAGTCCTGTCTGTGGTATCTCAGTCTGTCATTTTCTGCCACAGAAACTATACTGTAATACAGTGGGCCTGATTTCACTAGTCTCCCAAAAACAAATAAAAAGGAGATTAATATTGCCAAATCTGTGCATCTGTGCCAGTCCTGTCTGTGGTATCTCAGTCTGTCATTTTCTGCCACAGAAACTATACTGTAATCCAGTGGGCCTGATTAATTCACTAGTCTCCCTAAAACAAAAAAAGGGAGATTAATATTGCCAAATCTGTGCATCTGTGCCAGTCCTGTCTGTGGTATCTCAGTCTGTCATTTTCTGCCACAGAAACTATACTGTAATACAGTGGGCCTGATTTATTCACTACTCTCCCCCCCAAAAAAAGGGAGATTTATAATGCCAAATCTGTGCATCTGTGCCAGTCCTGTCTGTGGTATCTCAGTCTGTCATTTTCTGCCACAGAAACTATACAGTAATACAGTGGGCCTGATTTATTCACTAGTCTCCCAAAAACAAAAAAAATGGGAGATTAATATTGCCAAATCCGTGCATCTGTGCTAGTCCTGTCTGTGGTATCTCAGTCAGTCATTTTCTGCCACGGAAACTATACTGTAATCCAGTGGGCCTGATTTATTCACTAGTCTCCCAAAAACAAAAAAAAGGGATTTTATTATTGCCAATCAGTGCATCTGCGCCAGTCCTTTCTAAGGTGTCTCTGTCAGTCATTTTCTGACATAGAAACTGTGGTGTAATACAGTTGGACTAATTTATTGACTAGTCTCCCAAAAAAAAAAGGGAGATTTATATTGCCAAATCGGTGCATCTGTGCCAGTCCTGTCTGTGGTATCTCAGTCTGTCATTTTCTGCCACAGAAACTATACTGTAATACAGTGGGCCAGATTTATTCACTAGTCTCCCAAAAACAAAAAAAAAGGGAGTTTAATATTGCCAAATCTGTGCATCTGCACCAGTCTTGTCTGTGGTATCTCTGTCAGTCATTTTCTGCCACAGAAACTATACTGTAATACAGTGGGCCAGATTTATTCACTACTCTCCCCCCCCAAAAAAAGGGAGATTAATATTGCCAAATCTGTGCATCTGTGCCAGTCCTGTCTGTGGTATCTCAGTCTGTCATTTTCTGCCACAGAAACTATACTGTAATACAGTGGGCCTGATTTCACTAGTCTCCCAAAAACAAAAAAAAAGGGAGATTAATATTGCCAAATCTGTGCATCTGTGCCAGTCCTGTCTGTGGTATCTCAGTCTGTCATTTTCTGCCACAGAAACTATACTGTAATCCAGTGGGCCTGATTAATTCACTAGTCTCCCTAAAACAAAAAAAAGGGAGATTAATATTGCCAAATCTGTGCATCTGTGCCAGTCCTGTCTGTGGTATCTCAGTCTGTCATTTTCTGCCACAGAAACTATACTGTAATACAGTGGGCCTGATTTATTCACTACTCTCCCCCCCAAAAAAAAGGGAGATTAATAATGCCAAATCTGTGCATGTGTGCCAGTCCTGTCTGTGGTATCTCAGTCTGTCATTTTCTGCCACAGAAACTATACAGTAATACAGTGGGCCTGATTTATTCACTAGTCTCCCAAAAACAAAAAAAATGGGAGATTAATATTGCCAAATCTGTGCATCTGTGCTAGTCCTGTCTGTGGTATCTCAGTCAGTCATTTTCTGCCACGGAAACTATACTGTAATCCAGTGGGCCTGATTTATTTACTAGTCTCCCAAAAACAAAAAAAAGGGAGTTTATTATTGCCAATCAGTGCATCTGCACCAGCCCTGTCTGTGGTATCTCAGTCTGTCATTTTCTGCCACAGAAACTATACTGTAATACAGTGGGCCTGATTTATTCACTAGTCTCCCAAAAACAAAAAAAAGGGAGATTAATATTGCCAAATCTGTGCATCTGTGCCAGTCCTGTCTGTGATATCTCAGTCTGTCATTTTCTGCCACAGAAACTATACTGTAATCCAGTGGGCCTGATTTATTCACTAGTCTCCCAAAAACAAAAAAAGGGAGTTTATTATTGCCAATCAGTGCATCTGCGCCAGTCCTGTCTGTGGTATCTCTGTCAGACATTTTCTGCCACAGAAACTATACTGTAATACAGTGGGCCTGATTTATTCACTAGTCTCCCAAAAACAAAAAAAAGGGAGATTTATATTGCCAAATCTGTGCATCTGTGCCAGTCCTGTCTGTGGTATCTCAGTCTGTCATTTTCTGCCACAGAAACTATACTGTAACACAGTGGGCCAGATTTATTCAGCACTCACCCACACATAAAAAGGAGATTTATATTCACAACAAGTTAACATACACCTTCTACCTTGTTTTTCAGTACCATATAACGGTTGTTAGTTTGGTTACAGTTTTCCAAGAATGAGGAAGGCTGGTGGAAGAGGTCGTGGCCATGGGCGGTCATTGCCATCTGGTAATGCTGATGGTGGTGGTGATGGTGCTGGTGGAGCATCGGGTGGTAGAGGGAAAATCAAAATAGCACCTAAGTCTCGAGTTGTTGAGCCAGCGTCATCGTCCGGCTACACAAGGCCTCGAACGCTACCTTTTCTGGGAGTAGGAAAACTACTGTTAAAGCCGGAGCAGCAGGAAAAAGTTTTGGCTTTCCTTGCTGACTCTGCCTCTAGCACTTTCGCCTCCTCTTCAGATAGTTCAAAATTGAAAAGTAGCCAGTCGTCGGTGCATGCTCCCGGTCAGGAACAAGTTGATTCCTAGTGTCCTTCCCGCAAAACAACAGTGAAGGATGCGTCAGGCGACACAACAGGTTACTCCATGGAGCTCTTTACACATACCGTGCCTGGGTTAGAAAGGGAAATAGTTAACAGCCCACTAGAAGATGATTCGGACATGGAGTGCACTGATGCACAGCCACAGCTAGATTGTCATGCTGTTCCATTGACTCACATCACTACATTGCCCTCGCAGTGTACTGAGCCAGAAACTGACCCAGATGAGACGATGGTGCCCATTCCTGAACATTATAGCACCTTACACGGTGACACAGAGATAGCTGAACATGAGATTGAAGAGGAGGTGATAGATGACCCAGTTGTTGACCCAGATTGGCAGCCATTGGGGGAAGAGGGTGCCGCTGGCAGTAGCTCAGAAGCGGAGGAGGATTATCGGCAGCAGCCATCTACATCACATTTGCTTTCATCAGGCAGGCCCGTCTCTGGCCAAAAAAGTTTGGCAAAACCAAAACCAGTTTTAGGACAGCGTGGCCATCTGCTGAAAGTAACACAGCGTGCAATGCCTGAAAAGGTATTCCATAGTAGGAAGAGTGTAGTGTGGCAATTTTTTACCCAAGATCCGAATGATGAGTGCAAAGTTATCTGTAAGAAATGCTCAAAAACATTTAGCAGAGGGAAGAATCCCCACAATTTAAATACAACGTGCATGCTCAGACATGTAACCAGCATTCACTTGCAAGCCTGGAATAACTCCCAAATGTCCCCTACCATTGGTGCACCTGCTCAGAATCCAGGTAGTCAGCAACGCTACATCGCTTCCCCCACTGTAAGCCCACCGGTTAGAACAACAACAGCAGCAAATGTGGAGGTGTCGTCGCTAGGGTAAAGCAGTCAGGGAATCACAAGTTTATTGGTAGGAAACACAGCATGTAGGCCTACATCGAGAATACCATCACCAACCCTCTCTCAATCCGCCATGTCCACCACTACCACCACCGCAAGTCCCACCATATGCACCTCGCCTGTCCAGCTCACCCTCCAACAGACTCTCATTAGGAAAAGAAAGTACTCACCCTCTCATCCGCGTACACAGGGTTTGAATGCCCACATTGCTAGACATATCGTTAGAGATGATGCCCTACCGGTTGGTTGAAAGTGAAGCTTTCAAAGCCTTGATGGCCTACGCAGTACCACGCTATGAGCTACCCAGTCGACACTTCGTTTTGAGAAAAGCCATCCCAGCCCTCCAACAGGATGTCAAAGACCGCATTCTCCATGCACTGAGGCAATCAGTCAGTAGAAAGGTGCACCTCACAACTGATGCATGGACCAGTAGGCATGGTCAGGGACGTTACGTGTCCATCACAGCACACTGGGTTAATGTGGTGGATGCAGGGTCCACAGGGGACAGCCACAGTGGGACAGTTCTGCCTAGCCCACGGTCTAGGAAACAGTTGGCTGTAGGCGTTCGCCACTCCTCCTCCTCCTCTTCCAGCTGAAGCGAAAGCTCATCCACAGAGTGCAGTCGCATGACCACTCCATCCGCAGCTGCCAGTGTTGCACACGAGGTGTCCCGTTATGGAACAGCTAGTGGTAAGCATCAGCAGGCTGTGTTGGAAATGAAGTGCTTGGGCGACAACAGACACACGGCGGAAGTTCTGGCCGAGTTCTTGCAGCAAGAAACTCAGTCATGGCTGGGCAGTGTACATCTTGAGGCAGCCAAGGTAGTCAGTGATAACGGGAGGAATTTTATGGCTGCCATAGCCCTTTCAGAACTGTAACACATACTTTGCCTGGCTCACACCTTGAACCTGGTGGTGCAGTGCTTCCTGAAAAGTTGACCGGGGTTACCAGCCCTGCTCCTCAAGGTGCGACAACTTTGCTCTCACATCTGCCATTCGCCCGTACACTCCAGCCGTATGCAGAACCATCAGCGCTTGTTGAAGCTTCCCCAGCACCGCCTAATAATCGACGTTGCAACAAGGTGGAACTCTACACTGCACATGCTTCAGAGGCTGTGCAAACAGAGGCGTGCTGTCATGTATTTGTGGGAGGATACACATACACGGGCAGGCAGTTGGATGGCAGACATGGAGTTGTCTGGTGTGCAGTGGTCGAAGCTCCAAGACCTCTGTCAAGTCCTTCAGTGTTTTGAGGAATGCACATGGCTGGTCAGTGCGGACGACGCCATAATAAGCATGAGCATCCCACTAATGCGTCTGCTGATGCAAAGTTTGACGCACATAAAGGAGCAGGCGTCTGCAGCCGAGGAGGAGGGAAGCCTTGATGACAGTCAGCCATTGTCTGCTCAGGGAAGTCTCGGGGACGAGGTTGCAGATGAAGAGGAGGAGGAGGAGGAAGATGGGGATGATTATTTATGGGAGGAGGAAGCTTCTCAGGACGGTATAGAAACTGTTGGTGGTGCAAGGTCAGGTACAGGTTTTTTGCGGGAGACAAGTGATGTGGATTTTGCAGAAAGTGCTCCTCAACCCAGCACAACCATTGATTTGACACCTGGGACATTGGCCCACATGGCTGATTATGCCTTGCGTATCCTAAAAAGGGACCCCCGCATTATCAAAATGATGACCGATGACAATTACTGGTTGGCCTGCCTCCTGGATCCACGCTATAAAGGGAAATTGCAAAATATCATTCCACATGAGAACCTTGAGCAAATATTGGCTACCAAACAAGCAACTCTTGTAGACCGTTTGGTTCAGGCATTCCCAGCACACAGCGGCAGTGATGGTTCTCACACAAGCTGCAGGGGGCAACATGCAAGAGGTGTTAGAGGGGCACAAATCAGAAGTGGCATTGGAAAGAGGGGTTTTATGACCAGGTTGTGGAGTGATTTCGCAATGACCGCAGACACGACAGGTACTGCTGCATCGATTCAAAGTGACAGGAGACAACATTTGTCTAGTATGGTTACTAACTATTTTTCCTCCCTTATCGATGTTCTCCCTCACACTTCATTCCCCTTTGATTACTGGGCATCTAAAATAGACACCTGGCCTGAATTGGGAGAATATGCATTACAGGAGCTCGCTTGCCCAGCTGCTAGTGTGCTATCAGAAAGAGTATTCAGTGCTACTGGTTCAATACTGACAGAAAAAAGGACTCGTCTGGCTACCCAAAATGTTGATGATCTAACCTTCATTAAAATGAACCAATCATGGATTTCTAATTATTTTGCCCCACCTTCCCCTGCTGACACGTAGCTTTCCTGTAAAAAAGGTTTTGCTTTTGGACTCCTCTTAGTGACTGATCCAATTCCTCCATTTGCAGCTGCAGTATGTCCATCATAGGCCATTTTAACACCTCCCTAAATGGCCTGACTCCACCCACGGGGCCGTGGTCACCACTTTGCGCAAGCACCCGTGCGAGTGCCGTTTGCCTAGACAGGTGGGTGTGCCCACTTTTGGGCGATGGCACTGGCACAGGGTCCCTCATAGTACAATGACGTGTCTCTGGCTGTGGTGGTGCACACCCAAAGTCAGACACACCGTCGTAACATGAGGAGCCCTGGGCCAGTACCGCTGCCCACGAGAGAGTGTTCCCTGTCATGAATCCCCAATGGCTAGGGATAGCACAGGATAAGCAAAGTATACAAAATATCGGACGAGCTCTAGGGTGATGGAACCTGGGCTGACCGCTGCCCTACGCCTGTCAAACGCAACTAGAGATAGCCAGGGAGCGTGCCTAAGTTGGTTCTAGACGCCACGCACCAGCCTAAGAGCTAACTAGTACTACAGAGAAACAAAGACCTCACTTGCCTCCAGAGGAATTAACCCCAAAGGTATAGTTGCCCCCCACATGTATTGACGGTGAAATGAGAGGAAGGCACACACATAGAGATGATGTATATAGCTTTAGCAAATAGAGGCCCGCTGAAAACTAGAAAGCAGAATGACACAAAAGAGGACTGAGCGGTCAGCAAAAAACCCTAATCAAAAAAACCATCCTGAGATTACAAGAACCCATGTGCCAACTCATGGCACATGGGGAGAACCTCAGTCCACTAGAGCAACCAGCTAACAAAGAGACATTCTAAGCAAGCTGGACAAAAAACCAAACAACTGAAAATCAGCACTTAGCTTATCCTGAAAGATCTGGGAGCAGGTAGGCAGGAACCAAACAGAGCACATCTGAACACATTGATAGCCGGCAAGGGAAATGACAGAAAGGCCAGGTAAAATAGGAAACACCCAGCCTCTGATGGACAGATGGAAACCAAAGGCCGCAACCCACCAAAGTCACCCAGTACCAGCAGTAACCAAAAGAGGGAGCCCGCAAACAGAATCCACAACAGTACCCCCCCCTTGAGGAGGGGTCACCGAACCCTCACGAGAACCCCCAGGGCGATCAGGGTGAGCTCTATGGAAGGCGCGAACCAAATCAGTCGCATGAACATCGGAGGCGACCACCCAGGAATTATCCTCCTGACCATAACCCTTCCACTTAACCAAATACTGGAGTTTGCATCTGGAAACACGAGAATCCAAGATCTTTTCAACAACATACTCCAATTCTCCCTCCACCAGCACCGGAGCCGGAGGCTCGACCGAAGGAACAACAGGCACCTCATACCTCCGCAACAACGACCGATGGAACACATTATGAATAGCGAACGATGCTGGGAGATCCAAACGGAAAGATACAGGGTTAAGAATCTCCGAGATCCTATAAGGACCGATAAACCGAGGCTTGAACTTAGGAGAAGAGACCTTCATAGGGACAAAACGAGAAGACAACCACACCAAGTCCCCAACAAGAAGTCGGGGACCCACACGGCGACGGCGATTAGCAAACTGCTGAGTCTTCTCCTGAGATAACCTCAAATTGTCCACCACCTGATTCCAAATGTGATGTAGCCTGTCCACCACCACGTCCACTCCAGGACAATCCGAAGACTCCACCTGACCAGAGGAAAAACGAGGATGAAACCCCGAATTACAAAAAAAAGGAGAGACCAACGTGGCCGAACTAGCCCGATTATTAAGAGCAAATTCGGCCAGTGGCAAAAAAGCAACCCAGTCATCCTGATCAGCAGAAACAAAACACCTCAAATAAGTTTCCAAGATCTGATTAGTTCGCTCCGTCTGGCCATTCGTCTGAGGATGGAATGCAGACGAGAAAGACAAATCAGTGCCCATCTTGGCACAAAACGTCCGCCAAAATCTAGACACAAACTGGGATCCCCTGTCAGAAACGATATTCTCCGGAATCCCATGCAAACGAACCACGTTCTGAAAAAACAAAGGAACCAACTCAGAGGAGGAGGGCAACTTAGGCAAGGGCACCAAATGAACCATCTTAGAAAAGCGGTCACACACAACCCAGATAACGGACATTTTCTGTGAAACCGGGAGATCAGAAATAAAATCCATGGAAATGTGCGTCCAAGGCCTCTTCGGGATGGGCAAGGATAACAACAACCCACTAGCCCGTGAACAGCAAGGCTTAGCTCGAGCACACACTTCACAAGACTGCACAAAGGTACGCACATCCCTAGACAAGGAAGGCCACCAAAAAGACCTGGCCACCAAGTCTCTTGTACCAAATATTCCAGGATGACCAGCCAACACAGAAGAATGGACCTCGGAGATGACTCTACTGGTCCAATCATCCGGAACAAACAGTCTTTCTGGTGGACATCGATCAGGTTTATCCACCTGAAACTCCTGCAATGCGCGTCGCAAGTCTGGGGATACGGCGGACAATATTACCCCATCCCTAAGGATACCAGCAGGCCCAGTGTCTCCAGGAGAGTCAGGCACAAAACTCCTGGAAAGAGCATCTGCCTTCACATTCCTTGAACCTGGCAGGTATGAAACCACGAAATTGAAACGAGAAAAAAATAACGACCAACGAGCCTGTCTAGGATTCAAACGCCTGGCAGACTCAAGGTAAATGAGATTCTTGTGATCAGTCAAGACCACCACGCGATGTTTAGCACCCTCAAGCCAATGACGCCACTCCTCAAATGCCCACTTCATGGCCAAAAGCTCCCGATTACCCACATCATAATTGCGCTCGGCGGGCGAGAATTTTCTAGAGAAGAAAGCACAAGGGTTCATCACCGAGCCATTAGAACTTCTCTGTGACAAAACCGCCCCCGCTCCAATCTCGGAAGCATCAACCTCCACCTGAAAAGGAAGTGAAACATCTGGTTGACACAACACAGGAGCAGAAGAAAACCGGCGCTTAAGTTCCCGAAAGGCCTCCACGGCCGCAGGAGACCAATCAGCAACATCAGCACCCTTTTTAGTCAAATCAGTCAAAGGTTTAACAATACTGGAAAAATTGGCAATGAACCGACGATAAAAATTAGCAAACCCCAAGAACTTCTGAAGGCTCTTAACAGATGTAGGTTGTGTCCAGTCACAAATAGCCTGAACCTTAACGGGATCCATCTCAATAGTAGAAGGAGAAAAAATGTACCCCAAAAAAGAAATCTTCTGGACTCCGAAGAGACACTTTGAGCCCTTCACAAACAGAGAATTGGCCCGCAAAACCTGAAACACCTTCCTGACCTGTAGAACATGAGACTCCCAGTCATCAGAAAACACCAAAATATCATCCAAATACACAATCATAAACTTATCCAGATATTCACGGAAAATATTGTGCATAAAGGACTGAAAGACTGACGGAGCATTGGAGAGTCCAAAAGGCATTACCAAATACTCAAAATGGCCCTCAGGCGTATTAAATGCGGTTTTCCACTCATCACCCTGTTTTATCCGCACCAGATTATACGCACCACGAAGATCTATTTTAGTGAACCACCTAGCCCCCTTAATGTGAGCAAACAAATCAGTAAATAATGGCAATGGATACTGGTATTTGACTGTAATCTTATTCAGAAGGCGATAATCTATACAAGGCCTCAGGGAACCATCTTTCTTTGCCACGAAAAAAAAACCTGCTCCCAGAGGGGACGAAGATGGACGAATATGTCCCTTTTCCAAGGACTCCTTAATATAATTCCGCATAGCAGTATGCTCTGGCAGTGACAGATTAAATAAACGACCCTTAGGGAACTTACTGCCAGGGATCAATTCTATAGCACAGTCACACTCTCTATGAGGAGGGAGCGAATTGAGCTTAGGCTCCTCAAAAACATCCCTATAATCCGACAAAAACGCAGGGATCTCCGAAGGAGTAGATGAAGCAATAGAAATCGGAGGTGCATCATCATGAACCCCCTGACATCCCCAGCTTAGCACAGACATTGTTTTCCAGTCCAGGACAGGATTATGAGTTTGTAACCATGGCAGACCAAGCACTAGTACATCATGTAAATTATACAGTACAAGGAAGCGAATCACCTCCTGATGAACGGGAGTCATGCGCATGGTCACTTGTGTCCAATACTGCGGTTTATTCATAGCCAATGGTGTAGAATCAATTCCCTTCAGAGGAATAGGAACTTCCAGAGGCTCTAGACTAAAACCGCAGCGTTTAGCAAATGACCAATCCATAAGACTCAGGGCAGCGCCTGAATCCACATAGGCATCGACGGAAATGGAAGACAGTGAAAAAATCAGAGTCACAGACAAAATGAACTTAGACTGCAGAGTATCAATGGCAAAGGATTTATCAACCCTTTTTGTGCGTTTAGAGCATGCTGATATAACATGAGCTGAATCACCACAATAAAAACACAAACCATTTTTCCGCCTATAATTTTGCCGTTCACTTCTGGACTGAATTCTATCACATTGCATAGTCTCAGGTGCCTGTTCAGAAGACACCGCCAACTGGTGCACGGGTTTGCGCTCCCGTAAACGCCGATCAATCTGAATGGCCATAGCCATAGACTCATTCAGACCTGTAGGCGCAGGGAACCCCACCATAACATCCTTAATGGCCTCAGAAAGACCATTTCTGAAGTTTGCAGCCAGGGCGCACTCATTCCACTGAGTAAGCACCGACCATTTCCGAAATTTCTGACAATATATTTCCGCTTCATCTTGCCCCTGAGAGAGGGCTAATAAAGCCTTTTCAGCCTGAATCTCTAGGTTAGGTTCCTCATAGAGCAATCCCAATGCCAGAAAAAACGCATCCACACTGAGCAATGCAGGATCCCCTGGTGCCAATGCAAATGCCCAATTCTGAGGGTCGCCCCGTAGGAACGATATAACAATCTTGACCTGTTGAGCAGGGTCTCCAGAGGAGTGAGATTTCAAAGAGAGAAACAATTTACAATTGTTCCTGAAATTCAGGAAGGTAGATCTATCTCCAGAAAAAAACTCTGGAATAGGAATTCTAGGTTCAGACATGGGAGTGTGAACAACGAAATCCTGTATATCTTGAACCTTTGCCGCGAGATTACTCAGGCTGGAAGCCAAACTCTGGACATCCATGATAAACAGCTAAGATCAGAGCCATTCAAGGGTTAAGAGGAGGTAAGAAGCAGCTAGACAGCAATTAAGGGCTAGGCAGCAAAACTCTGAAGGGAAAAAAAAAAAAAAAATTTTCCTTGAACACTTCTTTTTCTCCTGCTTCAGCCCAAACAATTAACACTTTGTGGGCCGGCTATACTGTCATGAATCCCCAATGGCTAGGGATAGCACAGGATAAGCAAAGTATACAAAATATCGGACGAGCTCTAGGGTGATGGAACCTGGGCTGACCGCTGCCCTACGCCTGTCAAACGCAACTAGAGATAGCCAGGGAGCGTGCCTAAGTTGGTTCTAGACGCCACGCACCAGCCTAAGAGCTAACTAGTACTACAGAGAAACAAAGACCTCACTTGCCTCCAGAGGAATTAACCCCAAAGGTATAGTTGCCCCCCACATGTATTGACGGTGAAATGAGAGGAAGGCACACACATAGAGATGATGTATATAGCTTTAGCAAATAGAGGCCCGCTGAAAACTAGAAAGCAGAATGACACAAAAGAGGACTGAGCGGTCAGCAAAAAACCCTAATCAAAAAAACCATCCTGAGATTACAAGAACCCATGTGCCAACTCATGGCACATGGGGAGAACCTCAGTCCACTAGAGCAACCAGCTAACAAAGAGACATTCTAAGCAAGCTGGACAAAAAACCAAACAACTGAAAATCAGCACTTAGCTTATCCTGAAAGATCTGGGAGCAGGTAGGCAGGAACCAAACAGAGCACATCTGAACACATTGATAGCCGGCAAGGGAAATGACAGAAAGGCCAGGTAAAATAGGAAACACCCAGCCTCTGATGGACAGATGGAAACCAAAGGCCGCAACCCACCAAAATCACCCAGTACCAGCAGTAACCACCAGAGGGAGCCCGCAAACAGAATCCACAACAGTTCCCCCCAGCTCAAACAGTGCTCTACCACTTGCAAAATTATCTCTCACTGCTCCACCAGTGTTTAGTCTGTGCTGTTAAATCCTTCAATTGGAACTGCAAATATCAATTTGTTGACATGATTGTTGCTAGTAAAAATATTCAGGGGCCCTGTCCTACATTTACACCAGTTAATAATTTGCACCAACTACCACTGTCTGCAATTCAGCAGAGGAGCCCACCCCTGTACCTAGGTATGCCACCTGTTTATTTGTGAATTTTTTTTTTTGCAAGTCATTAACCTCACTTTATTATTTTGGCCTACTAACTGTGTCAGACACTCCTTACAGTTGTCCTCCACTGAACAAAGCTAGGCCGCCTGCGTACTCCTGTAACCTATTTTTAACTGCATTTTGACTATTACTTTTTTGGCCCTACTAACTGTGTCTGCCCCTCGGTGCAATCGTCCTCCGCTGACCACACCAATGCTGCCTGTGTACCCCTGTAACCTATTTAAACCTGCATAGAGCCTACTTTTTTATTTTAGGCCTTGGAAGTCTGTCTGCGGTCCCTCTTTGTAATCGTCCTCCGCTGACCACACCAATGCTGCCTGTGTACCCCTGTATCCCATTTAAAACTGCATAGAGCCAACTTTTTTATTTAACACATACTACCTTTGTCTGTCTGCACCACTCAATACCGCTGTCCTCCACTGAAAAAGCTGAGCTTCAATCTTCAGGCTTTCGGCCTGTATTTAGAATTTTAAACTGCATTTGTGCTACCAGTTTGGGTGGGCCTAGTAACGGTGTCTGCCGCACCTTGGTGTTGTCCTGTGTTGGTTTTCCTGAGCTTCAATCTTCAGGCTTTCGGCCTACATTTTAAATATAAAACTGCATTTGGGCTACTAGTTTGGGTGGGCCTAGTAACGGTGTCTGCCGCACCTTGGTGTTGTCCTGTGTTGGTTTTCCTGAGCTTCAATCTTCAGGCTTTCGGCCTACATTTTAAATATTAAACTGCATTTGGCCTACTACTTTTGTTGGGCCTAGTAACGGTGTCTGCCACTCCTGGGTTTTCTCCTATTTGGTTTTCCTGAGCTTCAATCTTCAGGCTTTCGGCCTACATTTTAAATATTAAACTGCACTTGGCCTACTAGTTTGGGTGGGCCTAGTAACTGTGTCTGCCGCACCTTGTTGTTGTCCTGTGTTGGTTTTCCTAAGCTTCAATCTTCAGGCTTTCGGCCTACATTTTACATATTAAACTGCATTTGGCATACTACTTTGGTTGGGCCTAGTAATGGTGTCTGCCGCTCCTGGGTGTTGTCTTGTGTTGGTTTTCATGAGCTTCAATCTTCAGGCTTTCGACCTACATTTTAAATATTAAACTGCATTTGGGCTACTAGTTTGGGTGGGCCTAGTAACGGTGTCTGCCACACCTTGGTGTTGTCCTGTGTTGGTTTTCCTGAGCTTCAATCTTCAGGCTTTCGGCCTACATTTTAAATATTAAACTGCATTTGGCCTACTACTTTTGTTGGGCCTAGTAATGGTGTCTGCCGCTCCTGGGTTTTCTCCTGTTTGGTTTTCCTGAGCTTCAATCTTCAGGCTTTCGGCCTACATTTTAAATATTAAACTGCATTTGGACTACTAGTTTGGGTGGGCCTAGTAACGGTGTCTGCCGCACCTTGGTGTTGTCCTGTGTTGGTTTTCCTAAGCTTCAATCTTCAGGCTTTCAGCCTACATTTTAAATATTAAACTGCATTTGGCCTACTACTTTGGTTGGGCCTAGTAACGGTGTCTGCCGCTCCTAGGTTTTCTCCTGTTTGGTTTTCCTGAGCTTCAATCTTCAGGCTTTCGAGCTACATTTTAAATACTAAACTGCATTTGGCCTACTCGTTTGGTTGGGCCCCAGTAACGGTGTCTGCTGCCCCTTGCTTGTCTCCTCCACTGAATAAAGCTGAGCTTCAATCTTCAGGCTTTCGGTCTAGATCAGATATTAAACTGCATTTGGCCTACTCATTTGGTTGGGCCTTGTAACGGTGTCTGCTGCCCCTTGCTTGTCTCCTCCACTGAATAAAGCTGAGCTTCAATCTTCAGGCTTTCGGCCTAGATCAGATATTAAACTGCATTTGGCCTACTACTTTGGTTGGGCCCTAGTAACGGTGTCTGCTGCCCCTTGCTTGTCTCCTCCACTGAATAAAACTAAGCTTCAATCTTCAGGCTTTCAGCCTAGATCAGATATTAAACTGCATTTGGCCTACTCGTTTGGTTGGGCCCTAGTAACGGTGTCTGTTGCCCCTTGCTTGTCTCCTCCACTGAATAAAGCTGAGCTTCAATCTTCAGGCTTTCGGCCTTCATTTTAAATATTAAACTGCATTTTTGCTACTATTTTGGGTTGGCCTAGTAACGGTGTCTGCCGCTCCTGGGTTTTCTCCTGTTTGGTTTTCCTGAGCTTCAATCTTCAGGCTTTCGGCCTACATTTTAAATATTAAACTGCATTTGGGCTACTAGTTTGGGTGGGCCTAGTAACGGTGTCTGCCGCACCTTGGTGTTGTCCTGTGTTGGTTTTCCTGAGCTTCAATCTTCAGGCTTTCGGCCTACATTTTAAATATTAAACTGCATTTGGCCTACTACTTTGGTTGGGCCTAGTAACGGTGTCTGCCGCTCCTGGGTGTTGTCCTGTGTTGGTTTTCCTGAGCTTCAATCTTCCGGCTTTTGGCCTACATTTTAAATATTAAACTGCATTTGGGCTACTAGTTTGGGTGGGCCTAGTAACGGTGTCTGCCGCACCTTGGTGTTGTCCTGTGTTGGTTTTCCTAACCTTCAATCTTCAGGCTTTCGGCCTTCATTTTAAATATTAAACTGCATTTGGGCTACTAGTTTGAGTGGGCCTAGTAACGGTGTCTGCCGCTCCTGGGTTTTCTCCTGTTTGGTTTTCCTGAGTTTCAATCTTCAGGCTTTCGGCCTACATTTTAAATATTAAACTGCATTTGGCCTACTAGTTTGGGTGGGCCTAGTAACGGTGTCTGCCGCACCTTGGTGTTGTCCAGTGTTGGTTTTCCTAAGCTTCAATCTTCAGGCTTTCGGCCTACATTTTAAATATTAAACTGCATTTGGCCTACTACTTTGGTTGGGCCTAGTAACAGTGTCTGCCGCTCCTGGGTTTTCTCCTGTTTGGTTTTCCTGAGCTTCAATCTTCAGGCTTTCGGCCTACATTTTAAATATTAAACTGCATTTGGGCTACTAGTTTGGGTGGGCCTAGTAACGGTGTCTGCCGCACCTTGGTGTTGTCCTGTGTTGGTTTTCCTGAGCTTCAATCTTCAGGCTTTCAGCCTACATTTTAAATATTAAACTGCATTTGGGCTACTACTTTGGGTGGGCCTAGTAACGGTGTCTGCCGCACCTTGGTGTTGTCCTGTGTTGGTTTTCCTGAGCTTCAATCTTCAGACTTTCGGCCTACATTTTAAATATTAAACTGCATTTGGGCTACTAGTTTGGTTGGGCCTAGTAACGGTGTCTGCCGCTCCTGGGTTTTCTCCTGTTTGGTTTTCCTGAGCTTCAATCTTCAGGCTTTCGGCCTACATTTTAAATATTAAACTGCATTTGGCCTACTCGTTTGGTTGGGCCCTAGTAACGTTGTCTGCTGCCCCTTGCTTGTCTCCTCCACTGAATAAAGCTGAGCTTCAATCTTCAGGCTTTCGGCCTAGATCAGATATTAAACTGCATTTGGCCTACTACTTTGGTTGGGCCTAGTAACGGTGTCTGCCGCTCCTGGGTGTTGTCCTGTGTTGGTTTTCCTGAGCTTCAATCTTCAGGCTTTTGGCCTACATTTTAAATATTAAACTGCATTTGGGCTACTAGTTTGGGTGGGCCTAGTAACGGTGTCTGCCGCACCTTGGTGTTGTCCTGTGTTGGTTTTCCTAACCTTCAATCTTCAGGCTTTCGGCCTTCATTTTAAATATTAAACTGCATTTGGGCTACTAGTTTGAGTGGGCCTAGTAACGGTGTCTGCCGCTCCTGGGTTTTCTCCTGTTTGGTTTTCCTGAGCTTCAATCTTCAGGCTTTCGGCCTACATTTTAAATATTAAACTGCATTTGGCCTACTAGTTTGGGTGGGCCTAGTAATGGTGTCTGCCGCACCTTGGTGTTGTCCAGTGTTGGTTTTCCTACGCTTCAATCTTCAGGCTTTCGGCCTACATTTTAAATACTAAACTGCATTTGGCCTACTACTTTGGTTGGGCCTAGTAACGGTGTCTGCCGCTCCTGGGTTTTCTCCTGTTTGGTTTTCCTGAGCTTCAATCTTCAGGCTTTCGGCCTACATTTTAAATATTAAACTGCATTTGGGCTACTAGTTTGGGTGGGCCTAGTAACAGTGTCTGCCGCACCTTGGTGTTGTCCTGTGTTGGTTTTCCTGAGCTTCAATCTTCAGGCTTTCGGCCTACATTTTAAATATTAAACTGCATTTGGGCTACTAGTTTGGTTGGGCCTAGTAACGGTGTCTGCCGCTCCTGGGTTTTCTGCTGTTTGGTTTTCCTGAGCTTCAATCTTCAGGCTTTCGGCCTACATTTTAAATATTAAACTGCATTTGGACTACTAGTTTGGGTGGGCCTAGTAACGGTGTCTGCTGCACCTTGGTGTTGTTCTGTGTTGGTTTTCCTAAGCTTCAATCTTCAGGCTTTCGGCCTACATTTTAAATATTAAACTGCATTTGGCCTACTACTTTGTTTGGGCCTAGTAACGGTGTCTGCCGCTCCTGGGTTTTCTCCTGTTTGGTTTTCCTGAGCTTCAATCTTTAGGCTTTCGGCCTACATTTTAAATATTAAACTGCATTTGGCCTACTCGTTTGGTTGGGCCCTAGTAACGTTGTCTGCTGCCCCTTGCTTGTCTCCTCCACTGAATAAAGCTGAGCTTCAATCTTCAGGCTTTCGGCCTAGATCAGATATTAAACTGCATTTGGGCTACTTGTTTGGTTGGACCCTAGTAACGGTGTCTGCTGCCCCTCGTTTGTCTCCTCCACTGAATAAAGCTGAGCTTCAATCTTCAGGCTTTTGGCCTAGATCAGATATTAAACTGCATTTGGGCTATTTGTTTGGTTGGAACCTAGTAACAGTGTCTGCTGCCCCTCGCTTGTCTCCTCCACTGAATAAAGCTGAGCTTCAATCCTCAGGCTTTCGGCCTAGATCAGATATGAAACTGCATTTGGCCTAATTCTTTGGTTGGGCCTACTAACCTTGTTTGCCGCTGCTTGTTGTTCTCCTCCACTGAACAAAGCAGTGCCACCTGTTTACCCCTGTTACCAATTTTGAACTGCATTTGGCCCACTTTATTACTTGGGCCTTCTAACTGTGTCTGCCACTCATTACAGTTGTCCTCCACTGAACAAAGCAATGCCGCCTGTTTATTCCTGTTACCACATTTGAATTGCATTTAGCCTACTTTATTATTTGGGCCTACTAACTGTGTTTCCTTCTCATCCTGCCCATTGCCCATCCACTGCTAGATGAGTCTGCTGGTACCTTGACCCAGACCACTACATTCTCCTTGCACTCTACACAGCCAGAATCTGACCCTGCTGAAAGTCAGGTTCCCCTTCCCGCATCCTATACCACCTTACACGGTGACAAAGAGGAAGGTGCAGATGAAAGTGCAGGTTCCTTCATCAGGTGGGGGGCATACTCGTTGGTGACGTCACTGGCACAGGGCCCCTCAGAGTACGCAAAAGTGTCGCTGCCGGTGGGAGGTGCCCCCACCGTGCAAACACACCGCCGTACTTTGAGGGGCCCTGTGCCAGTGCCAATGCGAACGAGTGGGCCCCCCCTGCTTGATCAGGATCACAGCACTTCCAAAGTTGAAATACTTACCTCTCCCTGCTCCACCGCCGTGATGTAGTCCGCGTTTCCTGGGCCCACGAAAAACTTGAGCCAGCCCTACCCCCCCACAACTTTAGCCAAATGACCCCCAATTTCCAATGCCTAGCTATTATTATAAGGTAAATTATTATTGACAAGCTTAAGTGACAAGAATTGATGTTATTGACATTAAAATGGGTACTGTAGGTGTTTTCCTGTCCTCCACTCTCTGCCGACTTTGATTCCCCATTGACTTACATTGGGTTTCGTGTTTCGGTCGATCCCCGACTTTGCGCGATAATCGGACGATTTTGCTCCACTCGCGAAGGTTTCGCGAAACCCGACTCGATCCTAAAAAAGCAAAAGTCGCTCAACCCTAGTATACAGTATATCAAATGTGCCATATCTGACAGTTTATTTTCCACACTAAAAATTAAGCAAACACTAACATTGCAGGTTATGAAATAAAATAAATCTTAATGTTGGGCACATCAATGATTCTATAATTATGTCCATGGTATCTCCAAAGATGTATATTACATTTCTTCGATAATATGCTAACAGTTATAACACAAAATTTCCTGTATTAAAATCACTTCATTATATTAATTTCAGCTCAGATTCTTATGAATTCAAGTCCTTTTGTTCTTTTCTGAATATCCTTTTAATCTTGTTAGACGCATTAGAGAGAAAATCTGACCTACTTGTACAACATGAACAAATATCATTAAAATATGTATGCATAAAGTAAGGTCAGAGTTTGAAAGGTTTTCTCATCGATTTGTGTCAGTAGTCAATGTGGTGAGTCGTTTTGTGAGATGATAGCATATTACGAGGCGTGTGTTTAATGGACCATATTAGATGGCACAGAAGCAATATCTATTCCTCTGACTAATGATTTTATGATATGTTGATTAACAGTAATAGATGAGATTCTTGATGTTAAAAAATCATATTAAGTGATGTGGAACATAAAGAATTGTATTAATATTGTATAAAAAGATTGGAATACCATGACAAACAACGTTTGGTTGAAGGTCAGATAGTGCAATTACTTTGCACAGAATTTTTTTTTTTATTTGAAGTCCAAAATGCAAAATGCAAAAGCATGAATTATTTCTCTAGTACAGTAATTGTGCTGCCTTTTTTGAAGCCCTAAAAGATAACACTAAATACCACAAAACTTAACACACAGCATTTGACAAATGCCTATCCATATTATGCCTTTTTATAATATGTACTGTAAATGAACTGTACAGTTGACTATGTTTTTCAATACAGCCTAAAGCAACATTAAAAATAATATCAAATGTTACTTTCCCTATCTCTCCTTCAGTAATTAGATTTCTGTTTACTTGTTGAAACAGTAATGTCACACCTACAGCATACAGCACTGCAACAGTTCAGAGATTCTGTTGATGTTGGCAGCAGAAGCCACTGTTCTCAGTGAAATCACTGCAGCGGTGATGTGTGCTGTAGTTTCTACTTCACTGTCCCAGCAACTCAAATTTGACCATTGCAGCAGCGGAAATACAGAGCTATATTGAGAGAGGGTGATTAACATCTGATTTTATTATTAAACCCACAGCACTTGCCATAAGAGCCTAGAACTATATAAGGCTGGTTCCAGACTTGCATTGGGCAGAGCTGCGGAGGGCTGCTCAGTTCCTCTGTTTAGCCACACCCATTGCCGCACCTCTTCCATTCAGCTCTGCCTACGTCAGCATACGTCTGGGTACGCAGGCCATGCAAATGTATGTGGATGCCTCTGCATGTTGCATTTTGTTGTGGTCGGCACAGCGTCAAAACGACGCTTGTACAGGCATCCGCATATATTAGCATGGCCTGCATACCCAATGTTAAAGATAGGTATGCAAGATGCATGCCGACGTAGGGGGAGCTGAATGGAAGAGGTGGAGCAGTGTACGGGGATAAACAGAGGAACTACGCAGCCCTCCACAGCTCTGCCCAACGCAAGTGTGATACCAGCCTAAGTGGAAAACCCCTATAAAGTCAATGTAAGAACTATGCAATTTTGTAGGCATTTTTTTTAACTGCCACTTTTCAGGTATACAGTACAGAGCAAATGTTTGGACACACCTTCACATTTAAAGATTTTTCTGTATTTTCATGACTATGAAAATTGTAAATTCACCCTGAAGGCATCAAAACTATGAATTAAAACATGTGGAATTATATACTTAACAAAAAAGTGTGAAACAACTGAAAATATGTCATCAAATCAAAAGGTGGCTACTTTGAAGAACCTAGAATATAAGACATATTTTCAGTTGTTTCACACTTCTTTGTTAAGTATATAATTCCACATGTGTTAATTCATAGTTTTGATGCCTTCAATGTGAATGTACAATTTTCATAGTGATGAAAATGCAGAAAAATCTTTAAATGAGAAGGTGTGCCCAAACTTTTGGTCTGTACTGTATTTGCATATCTGACCATTGTACGTGTATAACCATTGTGTGTACAGTGCTTGTCTAGTGTGCCCTTAAGGTGATTAAATATATAAGTTAACCTTGGGTTACTCTTTTATCTCAATCAATGAATCTGTTATCTTAGCTTAACTTTCCATGCTACCGGGGCTGGTTTCTGTCCCAATATAATTCCGGTAATGGACCAGGCTTATATCTGACGAGGAACTGGTGGCAGTTCTAACGGGCTGATGAGGCGCTGTTTCACTCCTGCTAATGAAAGGTGCTTCTCAGCATGTCAGAATTGTGAGCAAGTGTGATGCCACGTCAGTGACTGCATAGTCCACATTCTCTCACTCCCCGTGCCTTCTTGGGCTTGTGTGGACAGGGGGTGTCTATGTAAATCTGTGCCAAGCTGACCTTATGTGTCCCCAACGGGTGCAAAATGACACGTAGGTGCAAGTGAGGAGAGTGTTCCACAGGATCCCTGGAATGTCATAGTGACATCAGGCAGGGTGGCGAGGTGCGGGTTCATCACATGAATTTTTCCCTTATGTATGCTGTTATATAAAACATAGTGCTGTATATAATTGAGCAGGGGTGAGAGATACATTTTCCCAATAGGCCACATGAGAAACCGTGCCTGATGTGGAGGCCACGCCAATAGGTTTAAATTAATTATGCATAATGTTAACATTAACATATTAATTATAATTTTTTAATATTAATTGTATGACTTAATATTGAGCAGAAATAAGTATGATGAGTTTCTCATATATACAATATGAGGCCCCACATAGCCCCCTCAATTAACAACCAAAGTGTTCCAGCTATCAGGCCATTATACATGTAAATCATATAAAAACTCTGTAAAAATTCACTCTTTATTCAGTTAGTTTAAAAACCCACATACCTCATAGCCACGTGTCTATGGACATGTACTATTTTACCATATGTATATATACTGTATATATATATATATATATATATACAGTATATATACATATGGTAAAATAGTATATATATATATACATATATATATATATATATATATATATATATATATATATATATATATATATATATATATATATGCACTGCTCAAAAAAGTAAAGGGAACACTAAAATCCCACATCCTAGATATTACTGAATGGAATATTTCAGTTGTAAATCTTTATTCATTACATAGTGGAATGTGTTGAGAACAATAAAACCTAAAGATTATCAATGTAAATCACAATTTAGTATCCCACGGAAGTCTGGACTTGGAATGATGCTCAAAATCAAACTGGAAAATGAAGTTACAGGCTAATCCAACTTCAGTGGAAATGCTTCAAGACAAGGAAATGATGCTCAGTAGTGTGTGTGGCCTCCATCTGCCTGTATAATCTCCCTACAATGCCTGGGCATGCTCCAGATGAGGCGGCGGATGGTCTCCTGAGGGATCTCCTCCCAAACCTGGACTAAAGCAACCGCCAACTCCTGGACAGTCTGTGGTGCAATGTGACGCTGGTGGATGGTGTGAGACATGATGTCCCAGATGTGTTTAATTGGATTCAGGTTTGGGAAACAGGTGGGCCAGTCCATAGCTTCAATGCCTTCATCTTGCAGGAACTGCTGACACACTCCAGCCACATGAGGTCTGGCATTGTCCTGCATAAGGAGGAACCCAGGGCCAACCACACCAGCATATGGTCTCACAAGTGGTCTGAGGATCTCATCTCGGTACCTAATGGCAGTAAGGCTACCTCTGGCAAGCACATGGAGGGCTGCGTGGCCCTCCAAAGAAGTGCCTCCCCACACCATTACTTACCCACTGCCAAACCGGTCATGCAGATCGCCCTCCACAGTGTCTCCAGACTCTGTCACGTCTGTCACATGTGTTCAGTGTGAACCTGCTTTCATCTGTGAAGAGCACAGGGTGCCAGTGGTGAATTTGTCAATCCTGGTGTTCAGTGGCAAATGCCGAGCTTCCTGCGTGGTGTTGGGCTGTGAGCACAACCCCCATCTGTTGATGAGGGCACTCAGACCATCCTCATTATGTCAGTTTCTGTTTGTGCAGACACATGCACATTTGTGGCCTGCTCGAGGTCATTTTGCAGGGCTCTGGCAGTGCTCCTCCTGTTCTTCCTTGCACAAAGGCTAAGGTAGCATTCCTGCTTCTGGGTTGTTGCCCTCCTATGGCCCCCTCCTTGTCTCCTGGTGTACTGGCCTGTCTCCTGGTAGCGCCTCAAGCCTCTGGACACTACACTGACAGACACAGAAAACCTTCTTGCCACAGCTCGCATTGATGTGCCATCCTGGATGAGCTGCACTACCTGAGACACTTGTGTGGGTTGTAGAGTTCGTCTCATGCTACCACGAGTGTGAAAGCACAACCAACATTCAAAAGTGACCAAAACATCAGCCAAAAAGCATTGGTACTGAGATGCGGTCTGTGGTCCCCACCTGCAGAACCACTGCTTTGAGTGTGTCTTGATATTTGCCATTAATTTCCACCTGTTGTCTATTCCATTTGCACAACACCATGTGAAATTGATTGTCAAACAGTGTTGCTTCCTAAGTGGACAGTTTGATTTCAGAGAAGTTTGATTTACTTGGAGTCATATTCTGTTGTTTAAGTGTTCCCTTATTTTTTTTGAGCAGTGTATATATACTCTATATAACCTGAACAGTTGTGTACTTAGGTTAATGGCATCTTCTTCCTACGCATTTTCCCCTCTTTTGGTAATTCAGATGTTCATTAGGGAATTCCTTCAATCACGATAAGAAAAGGAGACCATAAACTGTACTGCAATGAGAACAACAGCTCACAGGCCCAGGCAACATGCCCCTCAGATTGCATCTACATACAATATGAGCCCTCCCACAGCCCCCCTATAAAAAGTATGAGCCCACACACGACCCCATACATACAATATGAGTCTAGACACAGCCCCCTACATACAGTATAAACCCTCACATAGCCACCAATATACAGCATGAACTCGAACATAGCTACCTAGATATAGTATTAGTCTCCATATAGCCTACTATACACATTATGAGCCCTCAATTAGACTCCTATATTCAGTACAACCCCTAGCATAGCCCTCTATACACAGTAGGAGCCATCATATGGCATGATGATGTCATTATACCAGGGAGTCACAGGAGAGGGAGCACCCATGGAGCTATTCTGCTTTTCTGTAATGTCAACAGCGGAGTTCCAGGAAAGTTCTCTGCCAGGATATGTGCGCCGCATCAGTGGTGCACAAAATTTTATAGTGAAACAAATCTGGCCCTCATTAAAATCCGCCTATGTCTTGAATCCTTTCCCAACTATGACGTATGGTTAGGTCAAAGGTTGTGAAGGGGTTAAACATGTACTGTAGACAAAGCACACATGTAATCTGTACCCAAAGAACATTAAAATGAGACAAAAATGATCTGCAAACACTGTAAAAGCAACACAACCGGCCTGTGTGTGAGCATAGCCTTAGGGTATGTGCACATGTTCAGTATTTGCAGCAGAAATTATTGCTCCAAAACGCTGACTTTTACAGTTCCAACAAAATTAATTAGATTTCGAAATTCTCATTCACATGTTGCTTATTTTTTCCTTGACGAAGTAAAAGATTTTCAACTAGTGATGGACAATCCCCTGGATATTCGGGTCCGGAGAGTTCAGCTGAACATTCAAAAAAGTTCGATTCGGGTACAAGAACAGTGCCTAAACCCGAACTCGGACCCCATTCAGATAAATAGGGAGCCTGTACATCCGCTGTTTGCCACGGTGTCATCTGCATGACCGAGCGGCAAACACTGCCACCAATAGGCGGTAAGATTATTACTGCCGGTCAGAGAGCTGCGGTTCCCAAGCTGTCAGATGACAGAATGAGCCATCAGCTGTGACCAGCAGTAAAAGTTTTACCTTCTGTCACATTGGTGATGTGAGTACTACTCTCATCGGCCTATGCCTGCTGGGAAGGGGCAATGGATATTGACCCCTTTAGCCTGAAAATAGCAGCCATCAACCGCCCTGGAAAAGGCAAAACTTTTATTTGCCCAGATCTTCCTACTTGCCCTGAGGTGGTAGCAAGTGGGGTAAAATGTGTGCGGTTGATGTCAGCTGTTTTATGTGTCTATTAGACAGTTTCCATTACTAACCCCATAGTAAGCTTTAAAATAAATACAAAACATGAATAAAGTAATTTAATTGAATTAAATGACACAGACTCCTTTTATTTGAAATTAAAAAAAACAAATATCCCCCTTACGCCCATTCCATTAAAGCCATTGTCACCTGAAAAAAAACTGAAAATAGTAAACAGCAAAAATACTCACTTTACATTAGTGACCGCTCTCCCTGTCATCCGTCTTAAACTAACAGGAGCGTTTTCACTCCTGTCAGTGTCTAGTGCTTAACTCCCATAAGAAAGTTCACCCACTTTCATAGCTGAACTTCGGTGAACTTACGGCACTACTTGCTGCATGAGAAAGTATTGCCATTTTTAATGTAAATTATTAATTGGATAAGATAAAATAATGTAAGCAGAAGATAGAGCATGTTTAGATGTGATTTGTATTGCATTTTTTTAATGAGGGGGTTTTCGATAACTATCTATACATATGGAACCTACTTATTAAAGGTTAAAATATTTTCAGTTAGTAATTGACAGGAAAAGTCTCAAATCAGACTTCTCATGAGACATGGTAACTTTAAGAGGTACAAATCTCTGTTCTGCAAGCCCAGATGTAATTAGAAAGCAAGCTGCACCATTCATGTGGTGAGGGAAATGACATGTTGCTGTGATTGATTACATTTATTTCAACTGGAGACGCTTGACAGTTTGCAGTCATAATTCATAAAAATATATTGGGCAATAAGAGCTTTATTCTCCTAAGTAAACTTTCTGGGGATAAACTCTGTAGAGAGATGAAGATACCAAGTTTCAAGTTCACACTTATACAAATTCTTCATACAGAATATGTTAAAAAATATATTTTAGAGGGAAATGGGAATTTAAATGTCAAGTCTAACATTAATTACATGCAATATAAAATATTGCATACTGAAATTCTACTTATAGATTTCATCATAAGATTTTCGTTAGGATTTTCAAAGTACCTTTATTTTCCTTTTGCTCAGAGGAAAATCTAAAGAATACAAGATGACTCCTATGATAATAAATATTAGATTTGAAAAAAAAAAGTTTAATTTTGGACATAAACCCAAAAGTGGCTCACAGTATTGGATAAATCATATTCTGTACTTTTTGCCGCTTGAAACCAAATAATTACTCACTAAAGTGCCAAAGTGCTAAATACCGTAAATACAGTTATGTGAAAACTGATTGCACCCGTCCGGATTTCATATTATTTTGTACATTTATCACATTGAAATGCTTTAGTTAATAAATGAAGGTCTTTATAGGGGCCCTGTGTGGAAAAACCTAATAACTGGTTGGGCCAACCTTAGCAACAACAACTGAAATCAATCATTTGTGATAACTGGCAATAAGTCTTTTACAAGGCTCTGGAGGAATTTTGGCCCACTCATTTTTTTTTAGAATTGTTGTAACTCAGCCACACTGGGGAAGGGGGGGTCCAAGCATGAATTGCCTTTTTAAGGTCATGTTACAGCATCTCAACGGCCAGACATTCTCTTTCAGGAATTTTTGGTAGACAGCAGAATTCATGGTTACGTTTACCACAGCAAGTCTTCTAGGTCCTGAAGCAGCAAAACAGCCCCAGACATCACACTACCACTAACATATTTTGTTGTTGGTTCCTTTTCTGAAATGCTGTGTTACTTCTACGTCAGATGTAATGGGACATACACCTTCCAAAAAGTTCAACTTTTGTTTCCTCAGCACACAAGGGGATCATCAAGATGTGAGAAAACTGAGATAAACCTTATATACAGTGGGTACGGAAAGTATTCAGGCCCCTTTAAACTTTTCACTCTTTGTTTCATTGCAGCCATTTGGTAAATTCAAAAAAGTTCATTTTTTTCTAATTAATGTACACTCTGTGATAGGGCTAGCGGAACGCACCTAAGAATAATATGAAAGGTATCAGGTGCATTCGCTGCCTGGGGTCCACCATGCAGAGAAACTCCTGCTGCTCAGTAATGGTGGACACTATATGGTGGCATAACGTGATCACACCCAGGTTAGCATCACCCGGTATGAAAAAGGAGACGAACCCTGTTGCTTCACAAGGTTGCCAAACTGCAAAGTGAGCACTAGGACGAGATCACAGAACTCCCCAAGGAGTGGGGGAAGAGTCCCTCTAGGCCACTAGTGCTTGGCGCCACTACTGTGCCAGGGGAAAACTAAATAAACATTTACCACACGAGAGTGCGTACAGCGCTGCTCTGACGGACGCCACTAACCACCCTGAGTAGGACCAGGAATGCGCACTAATTGCGCATGGCACCGCACTGGCAGTCGCTGCTGGTCTGACGCAGTAAGAATCGTGTTCTTGTGCTTGGATAGCACTGTCAGGCGCTACGTAGCTCCAACATTTGAGAGCATTCAACAACACTAGGAATGGGAATGATTAAGGAGCAATCATCAGAAGAGGCATACATCCACACATAATAACAGGTTTATACTAGCACATGGCCATGAGGCCATGCCAACCTTTTATAGCTGTAGCTCTCCGGGACCTTCCTAGTGGTCCAATAGGAGCTGCCACAGGACCTGAGCATGTGACCTCGACCTCCAATGAGAGGTCTTCCCTTGGGTATTCTCAGAAGAAGAAAAGGAGGACTTAGTCCCAGGAGCACCTGCTCGCCGCTGATCAGTGCTGGTTATAATGGCTGAACCTGGAAGGGCCGCAGTAACCAAACGCACAGTATCTGCCTGAGCCAGGTGCTGGGACCAATGTTCCTGCTGAGCAGGCTCTATTGTGGCTGGAAGAGAATGGAGACCACAGCGGAGGTGGTTCGAGATTCCCCCTGTGTAGTATCGGGAACTCGACAACTAACACTCTGCACCCCATCTTGACTGAAAAAATTAGAATTGTAAAAGATTTTGCAAAGTCATTAAAAAGAAAAACTGAAATATTACATAATCATAAGTATTCAGACCCTTTGCTGAGACACTCATATTTATGTCACATGCTGTCCATTTCCTTGTCTATTGTTGAAATAGCTAATATATCTAGCAGTTGCATGACTGGCGTAAAGCCTGCTGAACAATTATCGAAACATCACTATTTACCAGTATTTTCCCTGTGCCTGCTGTTGGTGTATCTCATAAAGGCAATTTAAAAAAATACTAATTTTCTCTATGATACGATACGATACGATACACTTTATTGATCCCGTGGGAAATTATGGTATCACAGCAGCACAACTTACATCATAAGAATCATAAAATGAATTACTTAATTGACATGACAGTTTGTTGACAGAAGGACATTATACATTAGAATAGGACATACACAGCGGGTGAACTGAAAAGTAGAAGGAATAAAGTAGACATTCACTTTGATGATTTAACCCTAATGTTATTGTTGTACATCCCCATAGCAGTTGGCACAAACGATTTCCTATATTTTTCCTTCTTACATCTCAGAAGTATTAGCCGGTTACTGAAGGTGCTCTTCTGTCTCATGAATAGCTCATATAATGGATGTGCATTATTGTTCATAATTGCCCTACACTTTCTCAGAGTTCTTCTCTCCACTACCTCCTCAAGAGAGTCCAGATTGCAGCCCACAGCAGAACTTGCCTTTTTGATAAGGTGATCTAGGTGAAATAAATACGGTATCTTTACCTAGCAGTTGTGCGACTGGCGCAAACTATGCAGAGATATGCAAATGTCACAATTTACCAGTGGCAATAATTTTCCTTAGTCTGCTATTGCCATGAACAGAAAGGGGATATATAAAAGAACAAATTTTCATTTTTTTTTAAATAAATAGCGTATCTTTATTGCAGTAACAGAAGAAAAACTGGCTCCGCTGAAACACCTGTGGCTAGCTGGTTTAGCTGACAGTGATTTCCTCCATGCCCTTGTAGGACTGGGTGCAAACCATGAAAAAAGCTGTGCAAATTATGTCCAAAAAAGATAAATGGTTGCACTCACTGGTACTAAATATAAACTTCCTTAATTACACTTAATGAAAACATGCCCGCAGGAAGGTACTCACAAGAAACATTCTGGATGACGGCCATTTGACATCTCCTGCGCTTCAACATCTTACAGATGTATCTTTATCTAGCAGTTGTTCGACTGGCACAAACCGTGCACAGATACGTAAACATCACAATTTAGCAGTGGCAATAATTTTCCTTAGTCTGCTGTTGATGTGTGTCAAAAAGGAGATATAAAAAAATACTAATTTTCCATTGATTAAATAAATAACGTATCTTTATCTAGCAGTTGTGCGATTGTTGCAAACCGTGCAGAGATATGCAAACTTCACAATTTACCAGTGGCAATAATTTTCCTTAGTCTGCTGTTGCCATGTGTCAGAAAGGCAATATAAAAAATCCTAATTTTCTATTGGTTAAATAAATAAAGCATGTTTATCTAGAAGTTGTGCGACTGTCGTAAACCATGTAGAGATACGCAAACGTCACAATTTACCAGTGGCAATAATTTTCCTTGAATAATATAAGAAAAATAGGCTGAAAAAGCCACAGCCAGCTCACCAACAGACCAGAAGAGCGTGGAAACTTCATCCTGACCCAGACGTATAGCAGTACAAGATGAAGAGAAAAAGCGTGTATTCCAGCTCCTTAAAATTTTGAAAAGGTCTTTATTAATCCATATAAAATATAAAATAATGCAGATCCTTGCACATAGTGGATGATGTTGCCGTGTGTAATAAAGCTGATATCTTAAAAAAATACCCACACATTGTTAGATACAGGGAATTTGTACATAACACTTCTGTGAGAGTACTTGTGAAAAATAAAGCCAGGAATTTTATTTTTCATATTGCATTCAATATGAGAAAACATGATGTTAAGGGAAGTGGATGTGATGGTGCCCACCAATGCCATGTGACAGATCAGAAGGTGACTGTATCTCATTCTAGCTGCTATCTTGTCAAAATTTGGCCAGTGCACTACACCACTGTCAAACCCAGACAAGTGTGTAGATGTTGTGGGTTGGATGGCAGACAACGGCTCCAGTGTATCGACAAGCAGAATCACAAAGTCTTCCACATGATCCAGTCTCAGTAGCCAAGAGGCTGGGACTTTGAATCCTCAACCTGGTCTTCCTTCCTCTCCCCATCAAGAGTCCCAGGAGACATATGACTCCAATACTGGCCACTCCGAGGAGGTGTTTACGTTCCCTTGTGGAGTGCAGTGATACCCAAACATTTGAGCACCCACAGCCAGAAGAAAATCACATTGGGGAAGGTCAATTCATGTCTAAAGAGTTAGAGTATAATCATTGTGAACAGTTGCCATCAGGTCATCCTAAAATTACAACTCAGAAAGAGGATCAGATTGAGGAATTGGAAGTTGACGTTGTCGATGATGAGTGTTGTGAATTAGACTTTTTTGGCTCCCTCTTGTGGTCACTAGTGATATGACTCTGGGATTGTCTTTCCTCAGTTTGGCACCCACCTGGGTCGTTAGTCCAGGGGTGTTGCTATATAAACTTCCTGGTTTCTCAGTCCAGTGCCTGGCATCGTTGTAATCAGTTCCTTTCTGTTTGCTCCTGTCTGCTGGTCTTGGATCTTGCAAAATTAAGCTAAGTCCTGCTTCCTTGTTTTTTGGTTATTTGCTTTGCTCTTATTTTTTGTCCAGCTTGTACTAAATGTGATTCCTGTTTTTGCTGGAAGCTCTAGGGGGCTGGTGTTCTCCCCCCGGGCCGTTAGACGGTTCGGGGGTTCTTGAATATCCAGCGTGGAAATTTTGATAGGGTTTTTGCTGACCATATAAGTCATCTTACTATATTCTGCTATTAGTCAGTGGGCCTCTCTTTGCTAAATATCTAGTTCATTCTTACGTTTGTCTTTTCTCCTTACCTCACTGTTATTATTTGTTGGGGGCTTGTATCCAACTTTTGGGGTCTTTTCTCTGGAGGCAAGAAAGGTCTATCTTTTCCCTTCTAGGGTTAGTTAGTTCTCCGGCTGGCGCGAGACGTCTAGAACCAACGTAGGCACGTTCCCCGGCTGCTGCTATTTGTGGTGCTAGGATTAGATATATGGTCAGCCCAGTTACCACTGCCCTATGAGCTGGTTTTTTGTGTTTGCAGACTTGGTATGTACTTTTGAGACCCTCTGCCATTGGGGTCATAACAGATGAGGCAACTGATCCAACCTGGCAATGTGGCATGTCTAGTGAGCACAGTAGTGCAGACAGGGATTGATATGTAGCACAAAAATAGGCAAGAAGAGGTACTGGTTTGACCAGAGGGAGAAATCGGTCAGTTGTTATTATTATTATTATTATTATTATTATTATTATTATTTATTTATATAGCACCATTGATTCCATGGTGCTGTACATGGCAAGGTGTTACATACAAATTACAGATATCACTTACAGTAAACAAACTAACAATGAAAGACTGATACAGAGGGGAGAGGACCCTGCCCTTGCGGGCTTATATTCCACCGAGCCCCCCTCACTCGGCTAGATAACAGGCCAAGGGTGCTTTGTTCCCCTGTATGGCAGTTTTTTTCTGAAAATGAAAATGTATGGCCTCTATTCAATCCACTGTGAGAGGAAGGGGCATACAAACATAACCACTTGAAGAAGTATACTTTAAAAGTTATGTACTTTAATTAAGTTTAAAATCAACAAGACATATAGTGATGGTTATAATAAAACAAAACACAGAGATGCCTCTTGTGTGAAGGGCTACACATCAGATAATCCCTAAATTATATTAATAATATTGAAATACAGTGATTGGTAAGAAGTTAATTTTAGTAGATTCTTATTAATATTCAATAGGTTGTCAGCGGACATATATAATTCCAAGCTTGTTGCGGTTTTCTGTATTCAAAATCCTAAATCAAGTGCAAGTGCATTAATTCATAATAAGTATATGCCAAGTGGCCATTTTATGTTAGAGCACATGGATATCTAAGATAAGATCACAACAAGAGAAGGAAGGAATTTTACCTATTTGTATAAGAAACCATGAAGAACCGCCGTGTTGCTGTGTGGCCTGACTGTGATACCCTCTAAATCCTACTCAAGTGGTTATCTTTGTGTGCCACTTCCCCTCACAGTGGATTGATTAGAGGCCATACATTTTGATTTTCTTTGTTTTTGACAAGTAGCCTCACAGAGGCGTTATGTACAAATTCAATATATCTAGCAATGTGTGGCAATATTTTTTTTTTTAAATATCAGTTTTCAGTTTTTTTATGCATGTTGCTTTATTGGCGCCATTTTTCAAAACTCTGATCTGTTTAAATAGCAACTTTTTTTCTGCTCCCTGTATACATGTGTTAATTTCCTGATGAAGTAGTAATTGAAAACTTTGAAACGCGTAGGATAAACCACCATCTTTCATTTATTTCATCTGGATTGGAATTTTATTCAGCAGCACGGGTAATATCCACAAGATTCCTTTTATTTCAAGTTTTGTACATGTTCATGACATGGGTTTCCGCCTGACAAACTGACCACAATTCAGGCCCTCGCTTGCATACAGTGAATTTAATTCTAATGCTTTTGGTGTCTGGTAGAATCCAATTTACTGACATTGATCATACAGCTCCCCCAACTCCTGTATTATATTCACTTTACAGCAGCTATCACAGTTGTTCCATTGGTATATGGTGGCAAAATGAATTGTGGAGATTACAAAACACAGGTTTCACAGCACCTGCTGACCTTCTGCTAAATGTCAGTGAGGGCCACATAATGACATGGCGGTGGACATGGTGGTGGTGGCGGGAAAAGTCCAAAATTCAAATGGGCATGTGTTATCAGGCATTGTAAAGTGATGGGGAATATGTCTTCCACTCTCTGGCTATCTATTTGGCATGAGGGAAGGTCCTCCCAAATGTAGGAGTGAGAGCCCTCACAAACCTTAAAGTAATTAAAAAAAGCCAAAATGCTCCATGTGAACATATGCTAAATGGGAAGTATAATTTGTCTTATTTTAATTTTTTGGGTTTTACATTATATTCATGTGATTATGAAGTACATAATGTTTCTTAGCATTTTTCCCTTTAGAAAAAATGTTTTGCTTGGCAGATCTTTTTAAAAATCTGCAAAACCGGCACAATAGTCTAACAACATTATTCCCAGATACCATATGTGAGTCAGAAATACATGCAGGCATCTTCTCCATGCTGTTCCCATTTAGTTTTCGCTCTCTCCCATCCATTTTGGCTTTTTTCTCATGCCTCAAGACCTGTTTGTTGGGTCCAGCAGAAAAATATTCAGCTTTCCCATTGACTTGCATTGGATTCATTATTCGGTACACATACATGGATATTAGATTAGAAATTATTTGTGCCGATTTTCAAAAATTTGAATATTTCAATATTTGATCACCACTAACTATAATTTATAATGCAATAATTCTTGACTAGATGCTTGAAATATGCTATTCCAACTGCGACAGCTCACCCTAGAAGAATTGCAGATCAGCATGGTATTATTGCAAAATATAGAAATGATTTGAATTGGCTCTGAAAAGATTTTTTCTTGAACGTGGCAGCAACAAACTCTGGAGGAACACAAGCAACATTGCCAGCTTTGATGAATTTCTGAGTACAGATTACTGTAAAAAATATGAATCTGTCAATGAGTGTATGGAAAAAAGCAGCAGTAAGGATTATAATTTATAAGGCAATAATCCCTGACAAGATGCCTGTAATATGCTGTCCCTGCTGCGACAGCTCAACCTAGATGAATTGCAGAAGAGAGTGGTATTATTACAGAATATAGAATGGAATTGCACTGGCCCTGAAAAGCTTTTTTCTTGTACATGGCAACGACAAACTTTGGAGGAAAGCAATGCAACACTGCCAGTTTTGATGAACCGATCACTGTAAAATACACAAATCTGTCAATGAGTGTATAGAAAAAAGCAATCAAGTTATGGACAGTGGAAGAGATGTATGTGACCAGAATGAACACTCATTTATAGCAGATGATACCTAGTACCTATCCCTATACTAAACACAGCTAAAAGCGGCATTAATACAGAATAGAATAGATGTTACCTTGATATATTTTTTTAGATGGCTTTTGCAAGGATTATAATTTTTAAGGCAATAATCCCTGACTAGATGCCAGTAATATGCTGTCCCTATTGCAACAGTTCACCCTACATGAATTGCAGATAAGAGCAGCATTATTAGAAAATAGAATCTATTTAAATTAGCCTGGAAAAAAGCAATTTGTTTAACTTAGTAGCATCAAGGACTGTTATTTCATTAACCCTGCTGAAGAATATAAAGGGAGTGTTTCACATCTACTCAGCCTGATATGGAGGATAATAGAATCTTCTGTAGTTACTGAACAAAGCCTCATGTACTGGTTGTGAAATCCTGTATGGAGTATGAGAACTCCCTTTGTGACGACAACATGACAGCCCACAACAAAGCACAGGATCATATGCTAATAGAACTGACCAACTCTTTTGGTTTTCCGAAAATATTCCATGCCAGATGGGAATTGATTTTTTTTTATAATTCTTCAACTAGGGCCTTCTGGTACAGCAACATTTTGTTAGACCTCTCTACCAAAGGAAGGAGAGATGGAAATTTTTCCTTGTAGCGTGAGTCTAGAAGAGTGGCCAACCAGTAATTGGTGATGGCCTAAATGTGTACAACATGAGGGCCCCAGGAAAGGTAGAGGAACATAAACTCAACCATGTGTGCCAGACTGCCAACACCAAAGACTGCCCTGTCCCCACCAAGTGGATGACTGCTCCCAGGGACTGGGTATTTTTGACAAGGAGGGAAAAGTTTTTGTTTTTAAAAAATGGTCAAACAATACATGGGTGACCAAACCATCCCTAATTTCTCTGCGACTTTCAACTATTAGGTTCTTAAAGTTATTGAGGTGCCCCTCTATGCCTTTCAAGGTGTTGTGTTCACCTGCCACTAGTGTCTTGTCTGAGTGGGTTTTTAGTGCCTGTGAAGGGTCATAACAGAAGGCACTTTTGTCTGTCAATAGAGAATGCAGACAGGCTCATAAAAATAAACAAAACTTGTTTTAGCCCACACTTTTCCACACCACCAGACAATAGCAGCACACAAAGTGTATGTAATATTCAATATTTTAATGAGGCTGGCCAGATGTTGCCTTTCAGTGGTCTATGGACAACCTTCCTCATTATTTCTGTCTGGCTTTGCCCTTTCTGCAAAGTCTTTATGACTTTATGAGTACATCAACTATACTTTCAAAATATTTTCGTTCAAAACTTTTTAAAGAATTCAATGACTCATCCATACAGTTTAATGCAGTTATTGTTGCATTATGGAGGTATTTAAAACTTATAAATACGAAAAAAGTTAATTCAGCTCACCCATTAGAAATTAAATCGCTGTGGTGGTATCATCCGAGCACGGAAATGACATCTCTGCCAGGACGTGGAAAATTTGAGAAGGAAAATGTAGGAATCCAGCTCCAGGATGTAAAATATCAAAAAATACTTTATTCAAACATTTAAAAATTGGAACAAGGGCTTACAAATGACCAACAAAATAGTTAGGGAGCAGCAATGGACTTCTCAGGTATTTAAAACTTACTAAAAGCATAGAAAAATATTTCAGGATTAGATTACTCATCCAAACAGTATTAAGTGCTTTCTGTCACTTTTTTGGTGGCACATAACAATAGAAAAAAGGGTTAGAAAAGTTTGTTTGTTTCTTCACATTTCTTACCAATACACTAATACGTGTTTTGGCATACATTTTTGTAATATATAGCACAAAAATGTTTTTGCTGGGTTACATTTCCCAGCTATACAGGATTACATGTCCTTGGGTACATTTTGTTGGTATATAATGCTAACAATCTTGTTAAAAATTTTATTGTTATTATGTTGATCACCCATAGACTATTTTGTGATCTGGAGTACATTTCCTTAGTATATAACCCTTAAAAAACATCTTCAAAATATATTTTTATTATATTGCTCATCCATAGGTTATTACATCTTGATGGGTAAATTTTGTTGCTATATAAGCCTAAACAAATTAGTCAAAATTTTATTGGCATTAAATTGCTGTTCTATAGACTATTCCATGGTACATTTTGTTGGTATATAAATTCTCCCAAAACTTGTTTACAAAATTTATCAGCATTATATTGCTCACATAGGGTATCACATCCATATGATATTACCGTATTTTCTGGTGTATAAGACGACTGGGCATATAAGACGACCCCCAACTTTTCCATATAAAATATGGAGTTTGGGATATATCCGCCATATAAGATGGGGGTCATCTTATACGCCCAGTCATCTTATATGGCGTGTGCGGTGCAGATGGTTCCCAGGGTCTGGAGGAGAGCAGACTCTCCTTCAGGCCCTGGGATCCATATTCATGTAAAAAAAAGAATAAAAATAAAAAATATGGGATATGCTCACCCTCCGATGGCCCCCGGCTCTCAGCGGTGCAAGCGGCGGCCTCCGTTCCTAAGGATGCAGTGAGTGAAGAACCTTCGATGACGTTGCAGTCATGTGACTGGTCGCGTGACCGCGACGTCACTGAAGGTCCTTCACTCACTGCATCCTTAGGAACGGAAGCCGCCGCTTGCACAGCTGAGAGCTGGGGGCCATCGGAGGGTGAGTATATCCCATATTTTTTTTTTTATTCGTTTTTTTACATGAGTATGGATCCTAGGGCCTGAAGGAGAGTCCTCTCTCCTCCAGATCCTGGGAACCATACAGGACCGCTCCCTGCACACGCCGTACCCGGCGTATAAGACAACCCCCTACTATTGAGATGATTTTCAGGGGTTAAAAAGTCATCTTATACGCTGGAAAATACAGTGCATCTTCTTGGGTACATTTCATTGGTGTCTAACCCTGAAAAAACTTGTTCAAAATGTATCAGTATTATATTGCTCGCCCATAGGGTATTACATCTTGTTTGGTACATTTCGTTGCTATGAAAGCCTCAAAAAACTTGTTTAAAATGTATTGGTTTATATTGGTCTGTCTTCTGTGGGGTATTACATCTTTTTGGATGCATTTTGTTGATACACAGTACTGTTCAAAATAATACCAGTCCAATATGACCAACCAGATTAATCACTGTTTTGGTATAAACTATATTACCACATGTCAAACAGTTTACCAGTTGGTGCAGTAGATTCTTAGAAAACCAACAGACTCAGAATTCATGATCTGCTTGTTTTTGAGCCTGTGTATTAGAATAATTATTTGAAAGGGGTTGTGTTAAAAGTAGTTGCTGTACAGAGTTCAATTAGTAGGGTAAATTATTCTACGAATAAACAGATGTGAATTTGGTGACCCTTATTTAAGAGTGAAGCCAGGACATGTTGTACATGCATTTTTCCTTAAAAACCTGAGAAATGTGGGTTGAGACATTGGTCAGAAGAACAGCATACTTTGATTAAAAAGTTGATTGGAGAGGGTACAACTTTTAAAGAAGTGTAGACAATGATAAGTTGCCCAGCTAAAATGTTCTCCACTGCTTTAAAATGTAAAGCCAAACCAGAGAGACGTGGAAGAAAACAGTAGACTACCATTTCAATGGATGTAAGAATAGCCAGAATGCCAAAGATTCAGCCAATGATCAGCTTCAGGATGATCAAAGACAGTCTTAAGTTACCTGTGAGTAATGTGACAGTTAGAAGATGCTTGTGTGAAGCTGATATCTTAGTCCTTGCAAAGTTCCACTGTTAAAAAAAGACATGTACTGAAGCAAATACAATTTGCCAATGACCATAACAATTGGCCTAAAGAGTAGTGGAGGCAGAGGTGTAACTAGGTTTTCTGCCACCCAGGGCAAGAATTCAGTTTGGTGCCTCCCCAGGAAATATGCGATTTGCACACTTAGTCACGTACCGACAAGCTCCTCTCCGTAATGCTCTCAATGTTCAGTGAAAACTGAGAGAAGCAGGAAGACAAGCTCGTTGTCACAGGACCATAAGTATGAAAGTCACATATGAGTAAAGTGTCCATGTGATGAGTACTGGAACATGCAGAGCTGAATCCTTACATTGCAGGCTTCTGAATTCTCATAACTAATGCACTGCACACTTTAAAGAGTCTCCCTTGCCGGTAGACCCTCATGTCAGCACAAGCATGTGATTTGTATACTTCTGACCACATTCCGACTAGATGTGCCCGGCCTCACACAGTTCATTTTCATTGAGTGAGGCCACACATGTCTAGTCAGCATGTGACCGCTTGTATGTAAATCGCCAGCATGAGAGAATCCTGGCAGCGTGCAGTGCGCACTGTGAGAATTCAGAAGTCTGCAGTCACAAAGAATGACTGCAGACTCATCACAAACCTGGACATACCCTTTAATGCTCCTAATATAAATAAAAACATCAGTATTAGTCATTATTACAAATAACATTTATATCCAGGTACCTTATAGATGACATCGTCTCTGGAGTTGTTCTCCTTCTTTTCTTCATCTTGTCCAGACCCCATGATGAGCTTTCTCATCCACAGCTTGTCTCTGCAGACTTCCATCTTTTCCGCTCTTTTGCAGAAAATCTCCATATGATGCCCTTAAAGATGGAAGTGTTATTATAATGCTCCTGAATAAAAATTTCTGCCCCTCACTATATTGTCTACACAAAACATGACTCCCACACTGCCCCCCTTATGGTGCAAGCTCTTTACACTGAGCTCTCCTTTCCATACTGGCCCCCTCTTCATTCTGTCCTCTCTTACTGTGCCCCTATAGGGCTCAGTATTTATACTGTACTATCTCATTACACTCCCCCTCCTTGATATACTGTCCCCTCCTGGCTGTGCCCTTACACTGTCCCCCCATGCCACTACTCAGTTTCTATTCTGTGCCAATCTCTTTTCTATCCCCATACTGTCTCCTCACACTATTCCCCTCCCTCATCATACTGTCTCCTCCACCCACAGACATTTTAAAACATTATATATAGGATAGAATAAAATTAGACCAATATATTGTGTCCACATCTTTTCTGGCACATGTAAGTTGTTTTGAAGAGTGGCACATATCAAATGATTTTATTACTGATCTACCTGCCTCCAATGGGATGACTATTATTTGAGTTATCGTTGAAGGTTTCTCCCACTAGTGCCACCTCATCCCTCTGTCACATTTGCCTTCCTCTGATGTGATGGTAAACTTGTTTATTGATAACATGGTTATTATAGAGTCTGATCAGGGTTCACAGTCTATCTCTAAGTTCTGGATGGCTTTCTGTGGTAGAATTAGAATGAAACTGTATTTTTCTTCAGCATACCACCCCCAGTCTAATGATTTTTTGGAAAGGACTAACCAGTCAGTCTCATAACCAGCTTGAATGGGGGGTCTATTTATCTTTGGCGGAGTTTGCCCTTAAAAATAGACATCATGAGTCATTGGGTACGTCTCCTTTCTTTTGTAATTTTGGTTTCCATCTCAGGAATCCTGTGTTTCTTAAGCAGAGGGAAGAGATTCCTGGGAACTCTGGAATTACTAATAGGCTGAGGGCAGATGGGAAAAGATTTTCCGGCACCTTCAGAAGGCGTCTTCCAGGCAGAAGATTGCTGCTTATAAACGTCGGTCTCAGGAGAAGCAGTTGGCGGTTGGGGATCTGCTGTGGGTGTCCGCTAAAAACTTTAAACTCTAGCAGCCCTGCTCTAAGCTAGGCCCTCAGTTTATTGCATCTTTTCTAGTGATGAGTGAATGTGCTCGCCACTACTTGTTACTCTACCGAGTATCACTATGCTCGGTGTACTCTACGAGCACCGAGCATTTCCAGGATTATTCGGCGGTAACTGGTGTCTCCACCCAGCATTTTTAGCAGACTTTAGAGACCCAATCACGCTGCAGGGATTGTATGCCAGGCCATGAAACGCCACAGCCATCTGTGTTGTGGTCGTGCAGTGCAGAGGTATCAAACTGCATTCCTCGAGGGCCGCCAACAGGTCATGTTTTCAGGATTTCCTTGTATTGCACAGGTGATAATTTAATCACCTGCACAGAATGATTCCAGCACCTTGTGGAATGATAAGGAAATCCTGAAAACATGACCTGTTGGCGGCTCTCGAGGAATTCAGTTTGACACCTCTGGTGCAGTGATTGGCTTGGCCGCACAGCATCATCCCGAGTATAAGAGACCTGGCGCCGCCCTGCTCGCCGCATTCCACTCCAGATTCAGCGAGAGTAGGGAGAGCTGCTGCCAAGATAGGATCAGAATCGTGGTTTTTATAGTTAGAGTAGGTCTGCAACTGTTAAATCCACAACTCCTGAGAAACCAAAAGTCCTTTTTAGGGCTAATTCATGGGTCCCGATATTGCAGCGCTAGATAGGCAGAGCACAGCATATCCACATCAGTGCAAGGCCTGCAGGCACTGTATGTGCATCCATTGCTCCCACTGCATCCCTCTCAAAGCTCTATAACTGTCTGCTGCTGCAGCTTCTTTACTATATACTTAGTGCCATTTATTTTTCCAAAAATTCACCCCTCCAAAAAAATATACAGTGTTTTCTGTCAGACTGAGGCCTGTTTAAAAATCATAGTTTGTCAGGCATACGTAGCATAGTTGTGTGTGCTAGCCTTGTGCCACTGTTTTTTTTTGTGTGTTTTAAATTAATCAAAATAGGCCTCATATATCTGCGCGCTCCAAGTTTGGGCATTTTAGGCCATTTTGCCACTGTTTTTGCTGTCTGTTACTCTACTTATATACAGCACTATTTTGCATTTTGCAAAAAATAGGCCACACATTTGGCAGTGTGGTATTTCCGTGACAGGCCTCATATATTTACGTGCTCCAAGTTTGGGCATTGTAGGCCGGTTTACCACTTTTTTTCCTGTCTGTTACTCAACTTATATGCAGCACAATTTTGCATTACACTAAAATTACACTGCCTTATGCTCTGTCACATGAGCCAATGGCAGTCCTTATGTCAATCGAGCAGGTAATGGTATTGCTATTTGCATAGGGATTTGCTGGGATATATTGATCTTTGATTGGTGCAGCCTGGACATGGGACTTCCCTATGTTACATGATACCACATTGGCGGTGAGGTAGGGTTTGAGCAGTGATGAATGAGGTGATTGGTTCAGACACTACAGCGTGCCTTTATTTATTTGCTTTTGACGTCCACCATGTGTTGATATGAATATCTATGGCTATCATTGTAGGAATCTCTCTTTGCAAATAGGAGTCTACACATTTGTTTGGGGATATGTGATATATATGGTGTTGTATTTATATATTGTTCACTTTATTATATGTTTGTATGTAAATTATATGGGCGGCCTCCTGTGAAGAGATTGGTGGGAATTACAGCCAATTCCTCTTTAAGGCTGCCATTTTAACTGTTTTGTATGCTTGAAAAAGACCTTTGATGGTTGAAATGTCGTATTTGGCACAATAAAAGGAGCGTTTTTCACCTGGATTGGATGCTGTCCTTCATTTTTCTTGGGTACCACTTTTTTGATGTCTGTTACTCTAATTATATACAGCACTATTTTGCATAAAAAATAAAAAGGCCACATTTATGGCAATGTGGTATTTCCGTGATAGGCCTCATATATCTGCGTTCTCCAAGTTTGGGGATTGTAGGCCTTTTTGCCACTGTTTTTGCTGTCTGTTAATCTACTTATATACAACACTATTTAGCATAAATTAAATTCACAAAAAAGTCCCCAAAAATAGAATACAGTCTGTTATGTCAGGCTGAGGCCTGCCTGGTGTTTGTGTATGAAGAATCGTAGATTTGCAGGCATACTGATCAGATATTATTTTGCTCCTAATAAATACATTAGTGTTGAGCTTTTTAAATAGTGAAGTAGTCCATTTAAAATGGGCAAGGCAAGGAGCAAGTGAAGGGGAAGTGGATGTGATGCTGATGGTGCATGCAGAGGACAAGTCCGTGGCCCAGGTGAAAGTGGGCCACAACAAAGACCCACATCTTCTCAATCGACCTTCCTGTCCCAGTTTCTAGGGGACCGCAGCACACCACTATTGAAGCCAGAGCAGTGTGAAATGTTTGTTGGTTGGATAGCGGATAATGCTTCCAGTCACTTAGCCATCACCACCACCACCATGTCTTCCACACGGTCAAGTCTGAGTAGCCGTGAGTGTGGCTAGGATATTCCTCACCCTGATCCTCCTTCCCCCCACCATACCGAGTGCCCTGAGACAACTGATCTTACACTTGGACCCTCTGAAGAGCTGTTCAGTTTTCCATTTCAAGATTCTGGATTCTCGGCCGGTCAACTTGAAGTGGTGACATCTGAGATCGCATGTAGAGATGCCCAAAGCTTTGACCAGCCCCAGTCACACAAAGGCGATAGTGGGAAAGTGTCAGAAGAGGTGGACGATGATAAGACACAATTGCCAGAAAGTCAAGAGGAGGGAGGAAGATTTAAACCTGCCATTTCCTCCTTTCATTGCTGACTATTTTCAGTTCTAGTGGGTGGTCAAGGTCAGTGTTTCTGTGCTCCTTTCGTGCCTGTGGTTGGTTTATCGATGCTCACCTTAGTTCTTGCAGTTGCACTGCAGTTTATGGTGCTGGTGTTTTTGCTCTGCCTGCTGTTTGTGGGTCCAGTCAGCAACTGCCATGCTGCTCACTGCCTTTGAAGGTCTCTGATAAAGTACCCCCCTTGTTGGGATCAGGAGGTGGGAGAAGAGTATACCAAGCCCTCACTGTGCACAGCGGTACAAAAAAGTATTGGTTGGTCACCCTGCTGGACCGACGCTACAAGGAGATTCTTGCAACTCTCCTTCCTGAGTCAAAGAGATCTACTAAAATTGTGCTCAGAAGGTCATTGTGAAAAATATGTTGAAAAAAATTGCATTAGACAATGCTAGCGGCAAGGGCAAGCTGCCTTGCCAAACCAAGGAGGAGAGGCGAGGGAGACAAACACCAGGTACAGCGGAGACAGGAATACAGTGTCAAAAGCCTGGGCCAATTTCATTAAACAGTCAGCATCTAGGCCCTGGTGATGACAAACAGGAAAAGTTTTTAAAAATGGTCAAGGAATAACTTTTCGGCAAAACCAGCATACTCACTAATTCCTCTGTGACCTTCAAATATTGGGTCTCAAAGCAAGACACCTTGTATCTATCTGTCTGTGATATCTGTTTGTCACAGCTCCCAGGTATTAATGCTGTGGAGAGCTGCATACAGCAGCAACGGAGCTGAGCTAAATGCCGGGTACTAACCTGGTCTCCCAAAGGACCTTAGACATGTGACAGAGTGACCAGGTAACCAACAGGACCTTAGACATGTGACAGAGTGGGAGGAGGTCAAGGGGCGGAGCCAGGCACAGAGGAACAGAGAAGAGATAAATACTTAGAGAAATACCAAACAATCAACGATCTGGGCCAGAAGATCATGAGGTACCAAAGGGACGAGATATGGGATAGTCAGAAGCAAAGCCAGAGGTCAGGGATCCAGAATAGCAAACAGAGAAATGCATGGAAAGCAAGGTAAACACAGTGCAGACTGAACATACACTCCAGGAGTCAGGCATACAAACCAAAACAGAACGTATAGCTGACAAGGAACCCCAGCTGGGAGCGAGTATAAATACCCCTCCCATCTTGAAAAAGAGGCCAACCATATTAACCCTACGAGAACAGGACATTAACCATGACCTAACCATGACACTGTCTCTCTATGCCTTTGAGGTGTTGTGTTGAACTGCCTCTAGTTTCTTGTCTGAGTGGATTTTAGTGCCACCAGAGGTGTCATAACAGACAGACACTTTTGCCTGTAAAGAGAAAATGCTGATAGGCTCACTCTGATTAAAATGAACAAAGCCTGGAAAGCACTCAACTTGATGCCTTCAAGGGTGTATGGATGACCCTGCTTGTATTTTTTGACAGCCTTTGCACTTAGTGCAATGCCTTAATGAGATTAGGAGTACCACTACATGACAATTTGAACAGAAAGTGTATCAGGCTCTCCTTTATGTGTAATACAGGGTCTTTCTGAGTCCCTCTTCCATCAAATTTTGGCAGTTACTTACATTATTATTTTTTTAAATTCTTCATACATTTTGCCTTATATACAAGTCATTATACAGGATAGAATGTTTGTTAACATTATTTTTTCCTATAAACTCCAATTTATAATCTATTTTGAACGTTTTGTTGTCAGTCCTTAAAGTGGAGTAAAAGTGTGACACCATTGTTCTCAGTCAGTTATGCTCCCAGGGGTCTTCCCCATGCTGTACTCCTTCCATTTATCACTTCCATCTATTTCAACCTTTTCACTGCCCCCACACCTCCTTGTAGAGTCTGCCAAAAAATTGCTTGGATTTCCCATTTACTCCCATTATACTTGTTATGCCAAACAAGCGTTTGAGCATTAGGAATTGCTTAGTTCTAGTAACGAGCATCCAATCACTTTAGTGCTTGCTCATCCCTATTTTTTAGTTGATGCACTTTACTTATTTACTGTCCTCTTGCTTTATGACCACTGAAACTCATTTGAACTGTAGTGTGAGAAGATATTCAGAAAAGTTCCCACGTTACAGTTCAAATTTATGCCACCAGGGGGCGCAGCTTCAGTGATGGCACCGCTAGTCACCGAAGCTACGTTACCTTCATTTCATTCATTCCCCAGTCTATTACAGCAGACATTTGCAGGCTCCTGGTTGTAACTGTACTTAACCCCATCAGATGGATTTACATCATGGGACATGACTGTTGGGCAGACAGGTATGGGATATTGTTGCTATTTTCCTTTTCTTAAATGAGAACGAGGGTCTTCAGTTGGATTGAGCATACAATAAAGATAATAAAACCCTATGTGTTTATTTATTTCATTAAAATACTTTATTCTTAATGTGTGTGTTTTTAACCCTTTACTAATATTGGATTAATAATGGATAGGTGTCTTATTGACATCTCTCCATTATTAGCCAGGCTTAATGTCACCATACAATAGCAAGGTGACATTAACCCCTTATTACCCCATATCTCACTGCTACAGGGGAGTGGGAAGAGAGTGGCTAAGTGCCAAAATAGGTGCATCTTACCGATGTGCCTTTTTTGGGGTGGCTGGGGGCAGATGTTTTTAGCCAGGGGGGGCAATAACCATGGTCCCTCTCTAGGCTATTAATATCTGCCCCCGGTTACTGGTTTTTCCACTCTGGCGGAGAAAATTGCGCGGGAGCCCATGACAGTTTTTTCCATGATTTAACCCTTTATTTTAACACCCAGAGCTCCAAAATTTTGCACACACAAACTACTAACATTATTAGTGAGGAATATGTAAAAATATAAGGATATAAAATGAATTACTGTATGTAAACCATGTCTCATATTCTGTTCGGTTTGGTAAGGAGTTAGCAAAAGCCGGCAATTCAATTACCGGCTTTTATGCTATCTAGCTCTGTATTAAATATAAATATCTATATATATGTGTGTGTGGGGCTGGACCAAATAATGGAAACACCTAACGTTTTGGCATCATAATCTTCGAACATGTTATAAACATGCAAACCATGACATACGGTAATTAGTGTTGAGCGATACCGTCCGATACTTGAAAGTATCGGTATCGGAAAGTATCGGCCGATACCGGCAAAGTATCGGATCCAATCCGATACCGATACCCGATACCAATACAAGTCAATGGGACTCAAGTATCGGACGGTATTCCTGATGGTTCCCAGGGTCTGAAGGAGAGGAAACTCTCCTTCAGGCCCTGGGATCCATATAAATGTGTAAAAGAAAGAATTAAAATAAAAAATATCGCTATACTCACCTCTCCGACGCAGCCTGGACCTCAGCGAGGGAACCGGCAGCGTTGTTTGTTTAAAATTCGCGCTTTTACTTGGTTACGTGAAGTCCCGGCTTGTGATTGGTCAGGGCGGCCATGTTGCCGGGACGCGGACCAATCACAGCAAGCCGTGACGAAATTACGTCACGGCTTGCTGTGATTGGTCCGCGTCCCGGCAACATGGCCGCCATTAACCAATCACAAGCCGTGACGTCACGGGAGGCTGGACACGCGCGCTTTTTAAAAAGCGCGCGTGTCCAGCCTCCAGTGACGTCCCGGCTTATGATTGGTCACGGCGCCATGTTGCCGGGACGCGGACCAATCACAGCAAGCTGTGACGAAATTACGTCACGGCTTGCTGTGATTGGTCCGCGTCCCGGCAACATGGCCGCCATTAACCAATCACAAGCCGTGACGTCACGGGAGGCTGGACACGCGCGCTTTTTAAAATGGGCGTGTGTCCAGCCTCCCGTGACGTCCCGGCTTGTGATTGGCTGCGCCGCGGTCAACCAATCACAAGCCGGGAGGCTGGACACGCGCGCATTTTAAAATTTTAAAATGCGCGCGTGTCCAGCCTCCCGGCTTGTGATTGGTTGATCGCGGCGCAACCAATCACAAGCCGGGACGTCACGGGAGGCTGGACACGCGCCCATTTTAAAATGCGCGCGTGTCCAGCCTCCCGTGACGTCACGGCTTGTGATTGGTTGCGTCTCCCATGTGACTGCGACGCAACCAATCACAAAGCCGGGACGTAATTTTAAAATCCTTAAGGACCTGAAATTACGTCACGGCTTGCTGTGATTGGTTGCGTTGCCCATGTGACTGCGACGCAACCAATCACAACGCCGGAACGTAATTTTAAAATCCTGAAGGACCTGAAATTACGTCACGGCTTGCTGTGATTGGTTGCGTCCCGGTCACATAGGCGGCACGCAACCAATCACAAGCCGGGACTCACGTAAAGGAAAGAAAAGCGCGAATTTTAAACAAAGAACGCTGCCGCTTCCCTCGGTAAGGTGCAGGCTGCGTCGGAGAGGTGAGTATAGCAATATTTTTTATTTTAATTCTCTCTTTTACACATTTTTACATTAATGTTGTTTCGATACCGATACCCGATATCACAAAAATATCGGATCTCGGTATCGGAATTCCGATACAGCAAGTATCGGCCGATACCCGATACTTGCAGTATCGGAATGCTCAACACTAACGGTAATGTTTTATAGTTGATTATTTGTGTTATGTGATATGTGTATGTAAATTAACTGTTTGTTTTGTACAACTGTAAGAACATTGATGAGAACCTGATAGCAATGGCAGACCTCTCGGATTTTCAAAGAGGCCAAATTGTTGGTTCTCATATGGCAGGCGTTAGTGTAACAGAAAGTGTCAGAATGCTTGTTGTGTCAAGAGGTACTGTCTCCAAAGTAATGACTGCATTTGAAAGAGTAGGATAAGCTTCCACAGAAAAGCACAGGTCCGGCCGAAAGTCGAAGTTGACTGAGAGAGACTGTCAGACTCTAAAGCAAATTGTGATAGAGGATTCCAAGACCACGGCTTCGAAAATCACTGCTGAGCTCAATGAACACCTACAGAACCCAGTTTCCACGAAAACTGTTCTTTGGGAGCAGCACAAATCTGGATTACACAGAAGAGCTGCAATTAGAAAACCGCTGCTCTCAATGACAAATGCTTCCAAGTGTTCAGAGTGGTGTAGAAACCTCCAGAATTGGTCCCTTGAGCAGTGGAAACATGTGATATTCTCAGATGAATCATCGTTTTCCCTATTTCCGACCTCCGGCCAAGTGTACATTTGGAGATATCTGAAAGAAGCATTCCATCCAGACTGCCTTCTCCCAACCGTAAAACATGGTGGAGGTTCTGTGATGATCTGGGGTGCTATTTCATGGAGATCCGCCGGCCCAATGATATCCCTTCATGGAAGAATTAACAGCCGAAATTATTTAGGCATTTTGGGCGACCAAGTGCATCCAATGGCTCAAGCACTGTTCCCGGAGGAAAACGCCATCTTTCAGGATGATAATGCACCAATTCATACAGCTAGAATCATTAAAGCATGGCATGAGGAACATTGTAATGAAGTTGAGCATCTCATCTGGCCCCCACAATCCCCAGACCTCAACATTATTCAGCATTTATGGTCGATTTTAGAGATTCAAGTTAGACGTCGATTTCAGCCGCCATCGTCGCTCAAAGAACTGGAGGGTGTTTTAACTGCAGAATGGGCTAAAATCCCTTTGGAAACAATTCATACCTTGTATGAATCCATACCTTGGAGAATTGAGGCTGTAATCGCCGCAAAAGGTGGACCTACACCATATTAAACTAACTTTTGTTGATGTTTCCAGGTGCTTCCATTATTTGGTCCGACCCCTAATATATATATATATATATATATATATATATATATATATATATATATATATATATATATATATATATATATATATATATATATACAGTTATACAGTACAGGTCAAGAGTTTGGACACACCTTCTCATTTAAAGATTTTTCTGTATTTTCATGACTACGAAAATTGTGCATTCACACTGAAGGCATCAAAACTATGAAATAACACATGTGGAATTGTATACTTAACAAAAAAAACTGTGAAACAACTGAAAATATGTCTTATATTCTAGGTTCTTCAAAGTAGCCACCTTTTGCTTTGATGACTGCTTTGCACACTCATGGCATTCTCTTGATGAGTTTCAAGAGATAGTCACCGGGAATGGTCTTCCAATAATCTTGAAGGCGTTCCCAGAGATGCTTAGCACTTGTTGGCCCTTTTGTCTTCACTCTGCGGTCCAGCTCACCCTAAACCATCTCGATTGGGTTCAGGTCGGGTGACTGTGGAAGCCAGGTCATCTGGCGTAGCACCCCATCACTCTCCTTCTTGGTCAAATAGCCCTTACACAGCCTGGAGGTGTGTTTGGGGTCATTGTCCTGTTGAAAAATAAATGATGGTCCAACTAAATGCAAACCGGATGGAATAGCATGCCGCTGCAAGATACTGTGGTAGCCATGCTGGTTCAGTATGCCTTCAATTTTGATTAAATCCCCAACAGTGTCACCAGCAAAGCACCTCCACACCATCACACCTCCTCCTCCATGCTTCGAGGTGGGAATCAGGCATGTAGGGTCCATCCGTTCACCTTTTCTGCGTCACACAAAGACACAGTGGTTGCAACCAAAGATCTCAAATTTGGACTCATCAGACCAAAGCACAGATTTTCACTGGTCTAATGTCTATTCCTTGTGTTCTTTAGCCCAAACAAGTCTCTTCTGCTTGTTGCCTGTCCTTAGCAGTGGTTTCCTAGCAGCTATTTTACCATGAAGGCCTGCTGCACAAAGTCTCCTCTTAACAGTTGTTGTAAAGATGTGTCTGCTGCTAGAACTCTGTGTGGCATTGACCTGGTCTCTAATCTGAGATGCTGTTAACCGGTGATTTCTGAGGCTGGTGACTCGGATAAACTTATCCTCAGAAGCAGAGGTGACTCTTGGTCTTCCTTTCCTGGAGCGGTTCTCATGTGAGCCAGTTTCTTTGTAGCGCTTGATGGTTTTTCCAACTGCACTTGGGGACACTTTCAGTTTTCCCAATTTTTTGGACTGACTGACCTTCATTTCTTAAAATAATGGTGGCCACTCGTTTTTCTTTGCTTAGCTGCATTTTTCTTGCCATAATACAAATTCTAACAGTCTACTCAGTAGGACTATCAGCTGTGTATCCACCAGGCTTCTGCTCAACACAATTGATGGTCCCAACCCCATTTATAAGGCAAGAAATCCAACTTATTAAACCTGACAGGGCACACCTGTGAAGTGAAAACCATTTCCGGTGACTGCCTCTTGGAGCTCATCAAGAGAATGCCAAGAGTGTGCAAAGCAGTCATCAATGCATAATGTGGCTACTTTGAAGAACCTAGAATATAAGACATATTTTCAGTTGTTTCACACTTTTTTGTTAAGTATATAATACCACATGTGTTAATTCATAGTTCTGATGCTTTCTGTGTGAATTTACAATTTTAATAGTCATGAAAATACAGAAAAATATTTAAATGAGAAGGTGTGTCCAAACTTTTGGTCTGTATTGTATATATACCTATTCTATGTGTAGACATTTATTTTATCTATTCTATTCTAACCTGTCAGTGTGATTTTACTGTACACTGCACTGAATTACCAACTTTACTATAGGACGTATAGGCGTATTCTCGCAAGGCAGACGTGTGGTCCATGTGTAATCCGTATTTTTTTCACCCCATAGACTTTCATTGGCGTATTTTTGGAGAAATACGCTGACAATCGCAGCATGCTGTGATTTTCTCAGCCCATTAAATACGGCCAAGAAATATATGGCTGATGGAAGCTGCCCCATAGAGAAACATTGGTCCGAGTGCAATGCGTTGTTTTTGAGCCTCTCCCTCGTCCGTATTTCTCTCTAGTGTGATTCCGGCCTAACAGAAACTCTTTGTGGACATCCTAATTGTCATATTAGTATGGAGTACATGTTTATACAAATTACGTCATGCTCTAAAACTTGAGAACAGTTTGTCCATATGAGAACAGGCAAATAAAAGTAAATCAGGCCATGTTCACACAATACTATGAACCTCATGTGGATGAACTTATCACTAGTGTTGAGCAATACCTTCCGATATTTGAAAATATCGGTATAGGATTGGATCGGCCGATATTCGAAAAATATCGGATATCGCCGATACCGATACCCGATACCAATGCAAGTCAATGGGACCAAAATATCGGAATTAAAATAAACCCTTTCTTTCCTTGTAGGTTCATTCAACATGAAGGAAAACAACTAAGAATAATGTAGGGTTTATTGGGGGAGGTGGAGGAAACATTAAAGGCATAGAGGTTTAGCCCAAACAAATGGAATAGCAGGAATTATTTATTTTTTTCGACGTTCGGAGTTACAAAGATATTGACTATGTTAAGATTTTTCATATTTTGTCAGATATTGATGTTTCACTAATTCCATGCTCTTCACCTTCTTTTTTACTTCTCCGACACTTTCTTCTTCATCATCCTCAGCAGCATCTTTTACATCAACTTCTTCTTCACCTTATTCATCTTCTTCTTCTTCACCTTCTTCCTATTATTCTTTTTTGTTACATTCTTTATATTCTTTTTAGTCAACTATTATTCTTCTTCATATTCTACTTCTTCATCATATTCTTATTTGTGACAGGCATTCCTGTAGTTGTTATCTATAAAAGTTTGAAGATTACACCTTCCGTTCTGCCTGTCAAAAAAGAGTTACAACAGGATTTCTCCGCGTTCAGTTTGGCCTGCAGCAGCAGGCTTTATCCAGGGGCACCAAGAGGAGGAACAAACTCAACCCCATACACTGCTTAGTCTTCTTCTGCTTATAATTTAGATAATATTTTTTGCTCTGATGTTTAGTCTTATGCTTAATGTTCTTCTGCTCTCTGTTCTGCAGCTTCTTGTTCTTCTGCTTCTCGGTCTTCCGGGTCGTCGTCTCCAGGGTTGTCGTCGTCATCGGGGTGGTCTTCAGGGTCGTCGTCTCCAGGGTCGACGTCTCAAGGGTTGTCGTCTCTGGTGTCGTCGTCATCTTAGGGGTGGTCTTCAGGGTCATCGTCTTTAGGGTCTTGAACTTGGAAATGTAGCAAAAGGTACAAGAAGGCTGAGAAAATGCAGAGAACCAGCTGATGGAACTAGAACCCGGATGGCTACCCGAAGGTCCAAGAGCCAATGGAACTACCGAAGACCAGCTGACGTAACTGGAACCCGGTTACTAAGCAGGAGGTACCCATGCCAGAAAGCACTACCAAGGACCACCTGACGTTGGTGGAACTCGGATACCCAGAAGGAGGCACCTAAGCCAAAGGCTCTGCCCGGAACCAGCTGATGGTACTGGAACCAGGATGGGGAGCAGGAGGTACAAGAGCAAAAGACACTGCCAAGAGCCAGCTGATGGTACTGGAACCCGGATGGGTAGCCAAAGGTACAAGAGCCAATGGAACTACCGAGGACCAGCTGACGTTACTGGAACCTGGTTACTAAGCAGGAGGTACTTGTGCCAGAAAGCACTGCCAAGGACCACCTGACATTGGTGGAACACAGATACCCAGAAGGAGGCACCTAAGCCAAAGGCTCTGCCCGGAACCAGCTGATGGTACTGGAACCAGGATGGGGAGCAGGAGGTACAAGAGCAAAAGACACTGCCAAGAGCCAGCTGATGGTACTGGAACCCGGATGGGTAGCCAAAGGTACAAGAGCCAATGGAACTACCGAGGACCAGCTGACGTTACTGGAACCTGGTTACTAAGCAGGAGGTACTTGTGCCAGAAAGCACTGCCAAGGACCACCTGACATTGGTGGAACACAGATACCCAGAAGGAGGCACCTAAGCCAAAGGCTCTGCCCGGAACCAGCTGATGGTACTGGAACCAGGATGGGGAGCAGGAGGTACAAGAGCAAAAGACACTGCCAAGAGCCAGCTGATGGTACTGGAACCCGGATGGGTAGCCAAAGGTACAAGAGCCAATGGAACTACCGAGGACCAGCTGACGTTACTGGAACCTGGTTACTAAGCAGGAGGTACTTGTGCCAGAAAGCACTGCCAAGGACCACCTGACATTGGTGGAACACAGATACCCAGAAGGAGGCACCTAAGCCAAAGGCTCTGCCCGGAACCAGCTGATGGTACTGGAACCAGGATGGGGAGCAGGAGGTACAAGAGCAAAAGACACTGCCAAGAGCCAGCTGATGGTACTGGAACCCGGATGGGTAGCCAAAGGTACAAGAGCCAATGGAACTACCGAGGACCAGCTGACGTTACTGGAACCTGGTTACTAAGCAGGAGGTACTTGTGCCAGAAAGCACTGCCAAGGACCACCTGACATTGGTGGAACACAGATACCCAGAAGGAGGCACCTAAGCCAAAGGCTCTGCCCCGAACCAGCTGATTGTACTGGAACAAGGATGGGGAGCAGGAGGTACAAGAGCAAAAGACACTGCCGAGAACCAGCTGACGGTACTGGAACCCGGATGGGTAGCCAAAGGTGCAAGAGCCAATGGAACTACCAAGGACCAGCTGACGTTACTGGAACCCGGTTACTAAGCAGGAGGTTCCCATGTGTTGTGAAATTGGATTTTGGGCTCCCCCTGTGGCCACTGGTGGAATTGAACTGGTGTGCATCATCCTCTCTGTTCACCTGTTTCCATCAGGATGTGGGAGTCGCTATTTAGCCTTGCTCCTCTGTCACTTCCATGCCGGTCAACATTGTAATCAGAAGCCTTTCTGTGCATGTTCCTGCTGCTAGACAACTCCCAGCTAAGTTGGACTTTAGTCCTTGTTTGTTTTTGCATTTTGTTCCAGTTCACAGCTGTAGTTTTGTTTCTGTGTCTGGAAAGCTCTTGTGATCTGAAATTGCCACTCTGATGTTATGAGTTAATACTAGAGTCTTAAAGTAATTTCAGGATGGTGTTTTGATAGGATTTTCAGCTGACCATGAAAGTGCCCTTTCTGTCTTCCTGCTATCTAGTAAGCGGACCTCAATTTTGCTAAACCTATTTTCATACTACGTTTGTCATTTCATCTAAAATCACCGCCAATATTTGTGGGGGCCTCTGTCTGCCTTTCGGGGAAATTTCTCTAGAGGTGAGCCAGGACTATATTTTCCTCTGCCAGGATTAGTTAGTCCTCCGGCCGGCGCTGGGCGTCTAGGGATAAAACGCAGGCTACGCTACCCGGCTACTGTTAGTTGTGCGGCAGGTTTAGTTCATGGTCAGTTTAGTTTCCATCCTTCCAAGAGCTAGTTCTTATGTTTGCTGGGGCTATGTTCTCTTGCCATTGAGAACCATAACAGTTTGACCGGCCATAAAAGGGTTAAATTAATTAACAGAGAAAGGAGAGAAAAGAGAAGTCTGCTGAAGATTTTTATTTTTTTTTCCTCAGTTCTGAGTGTGCTTGTAATTGAATCTCTTGCAAGTCTGCCTATATTGCAGCCTTTCTCTCTCTCTCTCCTTCTAATCCTGGAATGGCTCTGTGTTCACCTGTTTAAGATGGATATTCAGAGTTTAGCTGCAGGTTTGAATAATCTCACCACGAAAGTTCAAAATTTACAAGATTTTGTTGTTCATGTTCCTATATCTGAACCTAGAATTCCTTTGCCTGAATTTTTCTCGGGGAATAGATCTTGCTTTCAAAATTTCAAAAATAATTGCAAGTTGTTTTTGTCCCTGAAATCTCGCTCTGCTGGAGATCCTGCACAGCAGGTCAGGATTGTGATTTCCTTGCTCCGGGGCGACCCTCAGGATTGGGCTTTTGCATTGGCTCCAGGGGATCCTGCGTTGCTCAATGTGGATGCGTTTTTTCTGGCCTTGGGGTTGCTTTATGAGGAACCTCAGTTAGAACTTCAGGCGGAAAAGGCCTTGATGTCCCTATCTCAGGGGCAAGACGAAGCTGAAGTATACTGCCAGAAATTCCGTAAATGGGCTGTGCTTACTCAGTGGAATGAGTGCGCCCTGGCGGCGAATTTCAGAGAGGGTCTCTCTGATGCCATTAAGGATGTTATGGTGGGGTTCCCTGTGCCTGCGGGTCTGAATGAGTCCATGACAATGGCTATCCAGATCGATAGGCGTCTGCGGGAGCGCAAACCTGTGCACCATTTGGCGGTATCTACTGAGAAGACGCCAGAGAATATGCAATGTGATAGAATTCTGTCCAGAAGTGAACGGCAGAATTTTAGACGAAAAAATGGATTGTGCTTCTATTGCGGTGATTCAACTCATGTTATATCAGCATGCTCTAAGCGTACTAAGAAGCTTGATAAGTCTGTTTCAATTGGCACTTTACAGTCTAAGTTTATTCTTTCTGTGACCCTGATTTGTTCTTTATCATCTATTACCGCGGACGCCTATGTCGACTCTGGCGCCGCTTTGAGTCTTATGGATTGGTCCTTTGCCAAACGCTGTGGGTACGATTTGGAGCCTCTTGAAACTCCTATACCCCTGAAGGGGATTGACTCCACCCCATTGGCTAGCAATAAACCACAATACTGGACACAAGTAACTATGCGGATTAATCCGGATCACCAGGAGATTATTCGCTTTCTTGTGCTGTATAACCTACATGATGTGTTGGTGCTTGGATTGCCATGGCTGCAATCTCATAACCCAGTCCTTGACTGGAAAGCTATGTCTGTGTTAAGCTGGGGATGTAAGGGGACGCATGGGGACGTACCTGTGGTTTCCATTTCATCATCTATTCCCTCTGAGATTCCTGAATTCTTGACTGAATATCGTGACGTTTTTGAAGAACCTAAGCTTGGTTCATTACCTCCGCACCGGGAGTGCGATTGTGCCATAGATTTGATTCCGGGTAGTAAATACCCTAAGGGTCGTTTATTTAATCTGTCTGTGCCTGAGCATGCTGCTATGCGAGAATATATAAAGGAGTCCTTGGAAAAGGGACATATTCGTCCTTCGTCATCTCCCTTAGGAGCCGGTTTTTTCTTTGTGGCTAAGAAAGATGGCTCTTTGAGGCCGTGCATTGATTATCGGCTTTTGAATAAAATCACGGTTAAATATCAATATCCGTTGCCACTGCTGACTGATTTGTTTGCTCGCATAAAGGGGGCCAAGTGGTTCTCTAAGATAGATCTCCGTGGGGCGTATAATTTGGTGCGAATTAAGCAGGGGGATGAGTGGAAAACCGCATTTAATACGCCCGAGGGCCACTTTGAGTATTTGGTGATGCCTTTTGGTCTTTCAAATGCCCCTTCAGTCTTTCAGTCCTTTATGCATGACATTTTCCGTGATTATTTGGATAAATTTATGATTGTGTATCTGGATGATATTTTGATTTTTTCGGATGACTGGGACTCTCATGTCCAGCAGGTCAGGAGGGTTTTTCAGGATTTGCGGTCTAATTCCTTGTGTGTGAAGGGTTCTAAGTGTGTTTTTGGGGTTCAAAAGATTTCCTTTTTGGGATATATTTTTTCCCCCTCTTCCATCGAGATGGATCCTGTCAAGGTTCAGGCTATTTGTGATTGGACGCAACCCTCTTCTCTTAAGAGTCTTCAGAAATTTTTGGGCTTTGCTAACTTTTATCGTCGATTTATTGCTGGTTTTTCTGATGTTGTTAAGCCATTGACTGATTTGACTAAGAAGGGTGCTGATGTTGCTGATTGGTCCCCTGCTGCTGTGGAGGCCTTTTGGGAGCTTAAGCGCCGCTTTTCTTCCGCCCCTGTGTTGCGTCAGCCTGATGTTGCTCTTCCCTTTCAGGTTGAGGTCGACGCTTCTGAAATCGGAGCTGGGGCGGTTTTGTCGCAGAGAAGTTCCGATTGCTCCGTGATGAGACCTTGTGCTTTTTTCTCGCGTAAATTTTCGCCCGCCGAACGGAATTATGATGTTGGGAATCGGGAGCTTTTGGCCATGAAGTGGGCTTTTGAGGAGTGGCGTCATTGGCTTGAGGGGGCTAGACATCAGGTGGTGGTATTGACTGACCACAAAAATCTAATTTATCTTGAGTCCGCCAGACGCCTGAATCCTAGACAGGCGCGCTGGTCGTTGTTTTTCTCTCGGTTTAATTTTGTGGTGTCCTACCTGCCGGGTTCTAAGAATGTTAAGGCGGATGCCCTTTCTAGGAGTTTTGAGCCTGACTCCCCTGGTAATTCTGAACCTACAGGTATCCTTAAGGATGGAGTGATATTGTCTGCCGTTTCTCCAGACCTGCGGCGGGCCTTGCAGGAGTTTCAGGCGGATAGACCTGATCGTTGCCCACCTTGTAGACTGTTTGTTCCTGATGATTGGACCAGTAAAGTCATTTCTGAGGTTCATTCTTCTGCGTTGGCAGGTCATCCTGGAATCTTTGGTACCAGGGATTTGGTGGCAAGGTCCTTCTGGTGGCCTTCCCTGTCTCGAGATGTGCGAGGCTTCGTGCAGTCTTGTGACGTTTGCGCTCGGGCCAAGCCTTGTTGTTCTCGGGCTAGTGGATTGTTGTTGCCCTTGCCTATCCCGAAGAGGCCCTGGACGCACATCTCGATGGATTTTATTTCGGATCTTCCTGTTTCTCAGAAGATGTCTGTCATCTGGGTGGTGTGTGATCGTTTCTCTAAGATGGTCCATTTGGTTCCCCTGCCTAAGTTGCCTTCTTCTTCCGAGTTGGTTCCTCTGTTTTTTCAAAATGTGGTCCGTTTGCATGGTATTCCGGAGAATATCGTTTCTGACAGAGGTACCCAATTCGTGTCTAGATTTTGGCGAGCATTCTGTGCTAGGATGGGCATAGATTTGTCTTTCTCGTCTGCTTTCCATCCTCAGACTAATGGCCAGACCGAGCGGACGAATCAGACCTTGGAGACATATTTGAGGTGTTTTGTGTCTGCAGATCAGGATGATTGGGTTGCTTTTTTGCCTTTAGCGGAGTTTGCCCTCAATAATCGGGCCAGCTCTGCCACCTTGGTGTCTCCCTTTTTCTGTAATTCGGGGTTTCATCCTCGATTTTCTTCTGGTCAGGTGGAATCTTCAGATTGTCCTGGAGTGGATGCTGTGGTGGAGAGGTTGCATCAGATTTGGGGGCAGGTAGTGGACAATTTGAAGTTGTCCCAGGAGAAGACTCAGCTTTTTGCCAACCGCCGGCGTCGGGTTGGTCCTCGGCTTTGTGTTGGGGACGTGGTGTGGTTGTCTTCTCGTTTTGTCCCTATGAGGGTTTCTTCTCCCAAGTTTAAGCCTCGGTTCATCGGCCCGTACAAGATATTGGAGATTCTTAACCCTGTGTCCTTCCGTTTGGACCTCCCTGCATCTTTTTCTATTCATAATGTTTTTCATCGGTCATTATTGCGCAGGTATGAGGTACCGGTTGTGCCTTCCGTTGAGCCTCCTGCTCCGGTGTTGGTTGAGGGCGAGTTGGAGTACGTTGTGGAAAAAATCTTGGACTCCCGTGTTTCCAGACGGAAACTCCAGTATCTGGTCAAATGGAAGGGATACGGTCAGGAGGATAATTCTTGGGTGACTGCCTCTGATGTTCATGCCTCCGATTTGGTCCGTGCCTTTCATAGGGCTCATCCTGATCGCCCTGGTGGTTCTGGTGAGGGTTCGGTGACCCCTCCTTGAGGGGGGGGTACTGTTGTGAAATTGGATTTTGGGCTCCCCCTGTGGCCACTGGTGGAATTGAACTGGTGTGCATCATCCTCTACAAGAGCCAATGGAACTACCGAGGACCAGCTGACGTTACTGGAACCTGGTTACTAAGCAGGAGGTACTTGTGCCAGAAAGCACTGCCAAGGACCACCTGACATTGGTGGAACACAGATACCCAGAAGGAGGCACCTAAGCCAAAGGCTCTGCCCGGAACCAGCTGATGGTACTGGAACCAGGATGGGGAGCAGGAGGTACAAGAGCAAAAGACACTGCCAAGAGCCAGCTGATGGTACTGGAACCCGGATGGGTAGCCAAAGGTACAAGAGCCAATGGAACTACCGAGGACCAGCTGACGTTACTGGAACCTGGTTACTAAGCAGGAGGTACTTGTGCCAGAAAGCACTGCCAAGGACCACCTGACATTGGTGGAACACAGATACCCAGAAGGAGGCACCTAAGCCAAAGGCTCTGCCCGGAACCAGCTGATGGTACTGGAACCAGGATGGGGAGCAGGAGGTACAAGAGCAAAAGACACTGCCAAGAGCCAGCTGATGGTACTGGAACCCGGATGGGTAGCCAAAGGTACAAGAGCCAATGGAACTACCGAGGACCAGCTGACGTTACTGGAACCTGGTTACTAAGCAGGAGGTACTTGTGCCAGAAAGCACTGCCAAGGACCACCTGACATTGGTGGAACACAGATACCCAGAAGGAGGCACCTAAGCCAAAGGCTCTGCCCGGAACCAGCTGATGGTACTGGAACCAGGATGGGGAGCAGGAGGTACAAGAGCAAAAGACACTGCCAAGAGCCAGCTGATGGTACTGGAACCCGGATGGGTAGCCAAAGGTACAAGAGCCAATGGAACTACCGAGGACCAGCTGACGTTACTGGAACCTGGTTACTAAGCAGGAGGTACTTGTGCCAGAAAGCACTGCCAAGGACCACCTGACATTGGTGGAACACAGATACCCAGAAGGAGGCACCTAAGCCAAAGGCTCTGCCCCGAACCAGCTGATTGTACTGGAACAAGGATGGGGAGCAGGAGGTACAAGAGCAAAAGACACTGCCGAGAACCAGCTGACGGTACTGGAACCCGGATGGGTAGCCAAAGGTGCAAGAGCCAATGGAACTACCAAGGACCAGCTGACGTTACTGGAACCCGGTTACTAAGCAGGAGGTACCCATGTGTTGTGAAATTGGATTTTGGGCTCCCCCTGTGGCCACTGGTGGAATTGAACTGGTGTGCATCATCCTCTCTGTTCACCTGTTTCCATCAGGATGTGGGAGTCGCTATTTAGCCTTGCTCCTCTGTCACTTCCATGCCGGTCAACATTGTAATCAGAAGCCTTTCTGTGCATGTTCCTGCTGCTAGACAACTCCCAGCTAAGTTGGACTTTAGTCCTTGTTTGTTTTTGCATTTTGTTCCAGTTCACAGCTGTAGTTTTGTTTCTGTGTCTGGAAAGCTCTTGTGATCTGAAATTGCCACTCTGATGTTATGAGTTAATACTAGAGTCTTAAAGTAATTTCAGGATGGTGTTTTGATAGGATTTTCAGCTGACCATGAAAGTGCCCTTTCTGTCTTCCTGCTATCTAGTAAGCGGACCTCAATTTTGCTAAACCTATTTTCATACTACGTTTGTCATTTCATCTAAAATCACCGCCAATATTTGTGGGGGCCTCTGTCTGCCTTTCGGGGAAATTTCTCTAGAGGTGAGCCAGGACTATATTTTCCTCTGCCAGGATTAGTTAGTCCTCCGGCCGGCGCTGGGCGTCTAGGGATAAAACGCAGGCTACGCTACCCGGCTACTGTTAGTTGTGCGGCAGGTTTAGTTCATGGTCAGTTTAGTTTCCATCCTTCCAAGAGCTAGTTCTTATGTTTGCTGGGGCTATGTTCTCTTGCCATTGAGAACCATAACACCCATGCCAGAAAGCACTACTAAGGACCACCGGACGTTGGTGGAACTCAGATACCCAGAAGGAGGCAACTAAGCCAAAGGCTCTGCCCAGAACCAGCTGACGTTACTGGAAACAGGGGGACCTATTCAAGATTGTCTTCCTAGAGCCCCAACTAGCGGTGTTGGAGCCCAGGGTCAGCAGGGGGAGCAGAGTGTAGGCCGAAGAGTGCACTGGAGGCAGTTTAATATCTGTTGTGTCTGTGTGGCGTTTGCAGGGCATGTTGCCAGCTACACAGCAGGGGAACAGCTGGTATTGCTGAACCCCACTGACACAGCGGCGAGGCAAGTGTTTTTCTCTGTGTAGCCAACACTTCCGAGCACCAACTGGCGGTGTTAGAGCCCAAGGACAGCAGGAGGAGCAGAGTGTAGGCCGAAGCCTGCACTGGACTCAGCTTATTGTCTGTTGTGTCTGCGTGGTGTTTGCAGGACACGTTTCCGGCTACACAGCAGGGGAACAGCTGACGTTACTGAACCCCACTGACACAGTGGCGAGTATTTTTCTCTCTGCAGCCAGCACTTCCGAGCACCAACTGGCGGTGTTAGAGCCCAGGGAAAGCAGGAGGAGCAAAGTGTAGGCCGAAGCCTGCACTGGAGGCAGCTTTTTGTCTGTTGTGTCTGCGTGGCATTTGCAGGACACGTTGCCGGCTACACAGCAGGGGAACAGCTGATGTTACTGTACCCCACTGATACAGTGGCGAGGCGAGTGTTTTTCTCTGTGCAGCCAGCACTTCCGAGCAGCAACTAGCGGTGTTGGAGCCCAGGGTCAGCAGGAGGAGCAGAGTGTAGGCCGAAGCCTGCACTGGAGGCAGCTTATTGTCTGTTGTGTCTGCGTGGCGTTTGCAGGACACGTTGCCAGCTACACAGCAGGGGAACAGCTGGCGTTACTGAACCCGACTGACACAGTGGCGAGTATTTTTCTCTGTGCAGCCAGCACTTCCGGGCACCAACTGGCAGTGTTAGAGCCCAGGGACAGCAGGAGCAGAGTGTAGGCCGAAGCCTGCACTGGAGGCAGCTTATTGTCTGTTGTGTCTGCGTGGTGTTTGCAGGACACGTTGCAGGCTACACAGCAGAGGAAAAGCTGACGTTACTGTACCCCACTGACACAGTGGCGAGGCTAGTGTTTATCTCTGTGCAGCCAGCACTTCCGAGCAGCAACTAGCGGTGTTGAAGCCCAGAGTCAGCAGGAGAAGCAGAGTGTAGGCCGAAAAGCCTGCACTGGAGGCAGCTTATTGTCTGTTGTGTCTGTGTGGCGTTTGCAGGATACGTTACCGGCTACACAGCAGGGGAACAGCTGACGTTACTAAACCCCACTGACACAGTGGCGAGGCGAGTGTTTTTCTCTGTGCAGCCAGCACTTCCGAGCAGCAACTAGTGGTGTTGGAGCCCAGGGTCATCAGGAGAAGCAGAGTGTAGGCAGAAGCCTGCACTGGAGGCAGCTTATTGTCTGTTGGGTCTGCATGGCGTTTGCAGGACACGATGCTGGCTACACAGCAGGGGAACAGCTGACATTACTGTACCCCACTGACACAGTGGCGAGGCGAGTGTTTTTCTCTGTGCAACCAGCACTTCCGAGCAGCAACTAGCGGTGTTGGAGCAAAGGGTCAGCAGGAGGAGCAGAGTGTAGGCCAAAGCCTGCACTGGAGGCAGCTTATTGTCTGTTGGGTCTGCGTGGCGTTTGCAGGACACGTTACCAGCTACGCAGCAGGGGAACAGCTGACGTTACTGTACCCCACTGACACAGTGGCGAGGCGAGTGTTTTTCTCTATGCAGCCAGCACTTCCGAGCATCAACTAGCGGTGTTGGAGCCCAGGGTCAGCAGGAGGAGCAGTGTAGGCTGAAGCCTGCACTGGAGGCAGCTTATTGTCTGTTGTGTCTGCGTGGCGTTTGCAGGACACGTTGCTGGCTACACAGCAGGGGAACAGCTGACGTTACTGAACCCGACTGACACAGTGGCGAGTGTTTTTCTCTGTGCAGCCAGCACTTCCGGGCACCAACTGGCGGTGTTAGAGCCCAGGGACAGCAGGAGGAGCAAAGTGTAGGCTGAAGCTTGCACTGGAGGCAGCTTGTCTGTTGTGTCTCTGTGGCATTTGCAGGATACGTTACCGGCTACACAGCAGTGGAACAGCTGACGTTACTGTACCCCACTGACACAGTGGTGAGGCGAGTGTTTTCCTCTGAGCAGCCAGCACTTCCGAGCAGCAACTAGCAGTGTTGGAGCCCAGGGTCAGCAGGAGGACAAGAGTGTAGGCCGAAGCCTGCACTGGAGGCAGCTTATTGTCGGTTGGGTCTGCGTGGCGTTTGCAGGACACGTTGCCGGCTACACAGCAGGGGAACAGCTGACGTTACTGAACCCCACTGACACAGTGGCGAGTGTTTTTCTCTGTGCAGCTAACACTTCCAAGCACCAACTGGCGGTGTTAGAGCCCAGGGACAGCAGGGGGAGCAGAGTGTAGGCCGAAGCCTGCACTGGAGGCAGCTTATTGTCTGTTGTGTCTGCGTGGCATTTGCAGGACACGTTGCCGGCTACACAGCAAAGGAACAGCTGGCATTACTGAACCCCACTGACACACTGTCGAGTGTTTTTCTCTGTGCAGCCAGCACTTCCGGGCACCAACTGGCGGTGTTGGAGCCCAGGGTCAGCAGGGGGAGCAGAGTGTAGGCCGAAGCCTAATTGGAGCAAATTGAAAGGGAACTTTTAAACCCCCCCAGGTGTTAGGAACTAGAAGAGCCACCTTGTGCAGCAGTAATGCTGCACAAGGAAAAGGTGGCACTTTTAATTATGTTCCTTGCACACGCTGAATGAAACACTTATAAAATTTTGCCCCTCATACCGTGAAACCGTCTCGGAGGCGGGACTTTCCTTCTAATGAGACGAAGCACAGCTGTCAAAAATACCCCCTTGGTGCTTGGCGCAGCCTCCTGAGCGTAGCTTTTCTGTGTTCCGGAGTCTGTGCTGTTGTGTTATCCCTTGGCCATGCGCTGTTACTGCGCAAGGCCATGAATCCCAGCACCGCAGTGTCTTCTGATTTATTCACACTGCGGGGCTGGGATTCATGGCCTTGCACAGTAAATATCGTCGCCTCTCACTCACTCAGCAGCTGGCATTACTGAACCCCAATAACAGAGGAGCAACTGTTGACTGTGCAGACAGCACTTCCAGACAGCAACTGGTGGTGTTGGAGCCCATTGAATGCAGGGGAAGCAGGCTAGAGTTATTGCCGCAACACAGCAGGGGAGCAGCTGGCGTTACTGAACCCCAATAACAGAGAAGCAACTGTTGACTGTGCAGACAGCACTTCCGGACAGCAACTGGCGGTGTTGGAGACCAGGGAATACAGGAGAAGCAGATTGTAGGCCGAGGCCTAATTGGAGCAAGTTGAAAGGGAACCTTTAACCCCCCCAGGCGTTTGTTACTGAAAGAGCCACCTTGTGCAGCACTAATGATGCAAAAGGAAAAGGTGGCTCTTTTAATTATGCTCCTTGCAAACGCAGAACTAAACACTTATAAAATGTGTCCCCTGATACCGTGAAACCATCCCGGAGGTGGGACTTTCCTTCAAAATGGGACGCAGCACAGCTGTCATTCCTACCCCCTTGGCGCCGTGCGCCGCCTCCTCAGCATTGTTTGATTCTGTCCCGGAGCATGCGCTGTTATGTTATCCCTTGGCCATGCGCAGTTAGCGCTGCCCGTCTTCTGACATCGTTTGTTGTCAGGCTGGCTGCGCCTGTGTGGCCGGGCTGCCCGAGATCCCACCTCGCAGTGTCGTCTAATGTAATCACACTGTGGGCCTGGGATCCATGGGCATGCGCAGTGCATATCTTCGACTCTCACTCCCCTCCTTCCGGCTTTTTCAGTGTGCGGCGTCATGGCCGTGGCATGCTATTAGGGATCAGCTGACGGCTCACAGTCTGAAGAAGGCGGAGGGAGATGAGTGAGAGCCTGAGGTGATTATATGCACTGCGCATGCCCATGGATCCCAGGCCCGCAGTGTGATTAATTCAGAAGAGACTGCGAGGCAGAATCTCGGGCAGCGCAGCCGCACAGGCGCAGGCAGCCTGACAACAAATGATGTCAGAAGACAGGCAGCGCTAACTGCGCAAGGCCAAGGGATAACATAACAGCGCAGGCTACAGGACAGATTCAAACAACGCTGAGGAGGCGGCACACGGCACCAAGGGGGTAGGAATGACGGCTGTGCTGCGTCCCATTACGAAGGAAAGTCCCACCTCCGGGACGGTTTCACGGTATGAGGGGACACATTTTATAAGTGTTAAGTTCTGCGTGTGCAAGGAGCTAAACTAAAAGAGCTACCTTTTCCTTGTGCCGCATTACTGCAGCACAAGGTGGTTCTTTCAGTAACAAACGCCTGGGGGGGACAGGTTCCCTTAAATTTCAGTAGTTGTGTCAGCATGGCGGTCGCAGGACACATTGCCGGCTACACAGCTGGGGATCAGCTGACGTTACTGAAACCCAATAACACTGGGTCATGTGTTTTTACTCTGCAGATGGCACTTCAGAGCATCAACTGGCGGTGTTAGAGCCCAGGGATTACAGTTTAGGTGGTAGAAACATGAACGCAAAAGGAGACCTGGATACTGTAGCCAACCAATTATTTAATCTGGAAGAGGAGTGGCAAATTCCTGCAAGATCCAGGCCTTGTTCATTTTCAGAAAAGTAAGCCGGTCAACGTTATCGGAAGATAGTCGCATGTGTCTGTTAGTACACCACCTGCGGCACTAAAGACGCGTTCCGATAATACACTAGCAGCAGGGCAAGCCAGCACCTCCAATGCATACTGGCTTAACTCTGGCCATGGATCCAGCTTAGAGACCCAAAATGTGAAGGGGGAAGAGCCGTCTGGGAGTACAGTAAGAGGTCAAGACATGTAGTCTGTCACCATGTGACGGAAACGTTGCCTCCTGCTGACTGGAGCCATCTGTGATGGTGTAGACATGTGTGGCAGGCACACAAAACTGTGCCACAATTGGGCCATACTGGTCTTGCCTTGTTCTGAGGCACTGCTTCTGCTCCCTCTTTGTGCAGAGCTTCCTCCACTGCCTTGACGCACTGAGCTGCTTTGTAAAGCACTAGCAGCACTGCTCTCAGTTTGACTGGAGAAGATGATGGAATTCAACAGTGTGTCTTGATACTCCTGCATTTTACGCTCCCGGTTCAACGGTGTTATGAGGCTTTGTAAGTTGTCCTGGTAGCGAGGATCTAGGAGGGTGTACACCCAATAATCAGCCGTGTTGAGAATGTGGGTGATGCGACGGTCGTTTCTCAGGCACTGCAGCATGTAATCAACCATGTGCTGCAGACTGCCAGGTGGCCAAGAAACGCTGTCCCCTGCTTGAGGCGTGATCTCTGCCTGCTCTGCATCACCCCACCCTTGCTCTACACACTGACTACTGGAGAATTGTGTAACTCCCTCCTCTGGACTGATGTCTTCCTCCTCCATTGACTCCTCCTCATCCTCCTCACAAAGTGTCCCCTGCCTAGGCCTTTGTGAGGAACCACGTAGCACTGACTGTCCAGAAGCTGATGGAATTGGTGACTCCTCATCCTCCACCTCTTCCACAACATCATCCCTTAGCGCTTGCAGTGATTTTTCAAGCAGGCAGATAAGGGGGACAGTCATGCTGACTAGTGCATCATCTGCACTCGCCATCCGCGTGGAATCATCGAAGGGATGCAAAACCTGGCAGACTTCCTTCATAGTGGCCCACTCAGTGGTTGTGAAGTCTGAACGGCGCGGAGTGCGATTTCTTTGCGCCTGATGCAGCTGGTACTCCATTACTGCTGGCTGCTGCTCACACAACTGCTCCAACATATGTAACGTGGAATTCCACCTGGTGGGTAGGTCACATATGATGCGATGTTCCGAAAGGCAGAATCGGTGCTGCAGAGCTGCAATGCGCGATCTTGCCATGCTGGAACGCTGCAAGTGAGCACGCTCTAGGCGGACCTTGTGCAGCAGTGCATCAAGATCCGGATAGTCCCTCAAAAAACTCTGCACGACCAAGTTGAGCACATGTGCCAGACATGGGATGTGAGTGAGGTTGCCTTGGCCCAGAGCTGCCACCAGATTTCGGCCATTGTCCCAAACTACCATGCCTGGCTGGAGATTCGCTGGCACAAACCACACGTCGCTCTCCTGCTTGATGGCATTCCAGAGCTCCTGCGCTGTGTGGCTTTGATTCCCCAAAGAAATTAATTTCAAGATGGCCTGTTGACGTTTGGCCATGGGTGTGCTCATATCAGTCGTAACAGGTAAACATTCACGGGTCCATGTGGAGGTGGACTGTGACGGCTCCTGCAGCGATGATTCTGAGGAACTTGTGTATGAGGAGTCAATGCATACAGACTGGATTCCTGCAATCCTTGGAGTTGGCAGAACACATCCTGCGCCACTCGCACGATCTGTACCCGGCTCTACAACATTAACCCAATGGGCAGCGAGGGAAAGGTATCGCCCCTGTCCATGGTGACTGGTCCACGCATCGGTGGTGAGGTGGACCTTGCTACTGACAGCATTCAGTAGCGCGTGTTTTATGTGTCCCTCCACATGCTTGTGCAGGGCAGGGACGGCTTGCCTGCTGAAATAAAAGTGGCTGGGCACATTGTATTGTGGGACTGCCAATGCCATCAAGTTACGGAAGCTGTCAGTCTCCACCAGCCTGAATGACAGCATTTCAAGGGACAGTAGTTTTGCAATGCCAGCATTCAGAGCCTGTGCTCGGGGGTGGTTTGCTGAGAATGGCCGCCTTTTCTCCCATGCCTGTGCTACCGATGGCTGTAGACTGGGCTGGGAGTGTGAGGATGACTGGGAACGTGGTGCTGTGGGTGGAATTACAGTGGGTCTCTGGACAACAGTGCCAGAGGTTCTTCCATGGTGATCCTGTGAGGAAGCTTTACCAGCTGTGTGTGAGCTGGAGAAAGAGGCAACAACACGAGCTGAAGAGGTGGTAGGTGCCGCTGTTGGTTGACCTAGGTCTTCAGTGTCTTTTTGTAACTCCACTGCGTGCTTGGTCCGCACATGTTTCCACATATTTGTGGTATTGAGTAGTGTTGAGCATTCCGATACCGCAAGTATCGGGTATCGGCCGATACTTGCGGTATCGGAATTCCGATACCGAGTTCCGATACTTTTGTGGTATCGGGAATCGGTATCGGAACCATATTCATGTGTAAAATAAAGAATTAAAATAAAAAATATGGATATACTCACCTCTCCGGTGGCCCCTGGATCTTACCGCTGTAACCGGGAGCCTCCGTTCCTAAGAATGAGCGTGTGAAGGGCCTTCGATGACGTCGCGGCTTCTGATTGGTCACGTGACCGCTCATGTGACCGCTCACGCGACCAATCAGAAGCCGCGACTAGGGTTGAGCGAAACGGATCGTTCATTTTCATAAGTCGCCGACTTTTGGCAAAGTCGGCGTCTCATGAAACCGAGCCGATCCCTGTGTGGGGTCTGCCATGCGGTACGCGACTTTCGCGCCAAAGTCGCGTTTCAATGACGCTAAAAGCGCCATTTCTCAGCCAATGAAGGTGGACGCAGAGTGTGGGCAGCGTGATGACATCGATCTCAGTCCCCACCATCTTAGAGAAGGGCATTGCAGTGATTGGCTTGCTTTCTGCGGAGTCACAGGGGCTATAAAGGGGCGTTCCCGCCAACCGCCATCTTACTGCTGCTGATCTGAGCGTAGGGAGAGGTTGCTGCAGCTTCTTCGGAAGCAGGGATAGTGATAGGCAGGGTACATAAAGCCACAAACCGCTTGTGCTGTAGCGATTTCCACTGTCCAATACCACCTTTTGTTTGCAGGACAGTGGAAGCTACATTTTTTTTCCCTCAGCGCTGTAGCTAATTGGGCTGCCCTAGAAGGCTCCCTGATAGCTGTGTTGCTTTGTGTGTACACCGCTGTGTAAACCAACTGCTTTTTTCAAAGCACAAATCCTGTTTTTCTTTCCTTTCTGCACAGCTATCTTGTGTGTTTGTCCACACTTTTGTGTGCAGCAGTCCTTTTTATAGCTGCCTGCCATACTTTCCTGAGATTACTGCAGGGAGATAAAGATTGGCAAGTCTGCCTCTGTGCCAGTGCTGTGTGTGGCATCGCTCTCTCATTGTGTGGCACCGAAAACACTGTGTAATACTTGGCCTTTTTTTTTTTTTCCTAAATTCTCCCTTTTCCCCAAAAAAAAATTAGTGGGAGATAAATATTGTCAAGTCTGCCTCCGTGCTATTGCTGTGTGTGGCATCTCTCTCTCATTGTGTGGCACCGAAAACACTGTGTAATACTTGGCCTTTTTTTTTTTTTTTCTAAATTCTCCCTTTTCCAAAAAAAAAATTAGTGGGAGATAAATATTGTCAAGTCAGCCTCCGTGCCATTGCTGTGTGTGGCATCTCTCTCTCATTGTGTGGCACTGAAAACACTGTGTAATAGTTGGCCATTTTTTTTTGGGGGGGGTACATTCTCCCTTTTAAAAAAAAAAATAATTATTGGGAGGTAAATATTGGCAAGTCTGCCTCCGTGCCATTGCTGTGTGTGGCATCTCTCTCTCATTGTGTGGCACCGAAAACACTGTGTAATACTTGGCCTTTTTTTTTTCTTTTTCTAAATTCTCCCTTTTCCAAAAAAAAAATTAGTGGGAGATAAATATTGTCAAGTCTGCCTCCGTGCCATTGCTGTGTGTGGCATCTCTCTCTCATTGTGTGGCACCGAAAACACTGTGTAATACTTGGCCTTTTTTTTCTAAATTCTCCCTTTTCCAAAAAAAAAATTAGTGGGAGATAAATATTGTCAAGTCTGCCTCCGTGCCATTGCTGTGTGTGGCATCTCTCTCTCATTGTGTGGCACTGAAAACACTGTGTAATAGTTGGCCATTTTTTTGGGGGGGGGTGTTGTGAATTTGCTTTTTGGCTCCCTCTAGTGGTTACTAGTGATTTGACTCTGGATATGTCAGTCATCCCTTGTATGCTCACCTGGGCCGTTAGTTCAGGGGTGTTGCTATATAAGCTCCCTGGACCTTCAGTAAATGCCTGGCAACGTTGTAATCAGAGCTAATCTGTTGTGCTCTTGTCTACTGATCCTGGTTCCTGCTAGATTAAGCTAAGTCTGCTTTCTTGCTTTTTGTTATTTGTTTTTGTTTGCATTTTTTGTCCAGCTTGTACTTAATCTGTATCCTGTCCTTGCTGGAAGCTCTAGGGAGCTGGTGTTCTCCCCCCGGGCCGTTAGACGGTTCGGGGGTTCTTGAATTTCCAGCGTTGATGTTTGATAGGGTTTTTGTTGACCATATAAGTTATCTTACTACATTCTGCTATTAGTAAGCGGGCCTCTCTTTGCTAAACCTAGTTCATTTCTATGTTTGTCATTTCCTCTTACCTCACCGTTATTATTTGTGGGGGGCTTGTATCCTACTTTTGTGGTCCTTTCTCTGGAGGCAAGAGAGGTCTTTGTTTTCCTCTTCTAGGGGTAGTTAGTTCTCCGGCTGGCACGAGACATCTAGCGACCAACGTAGGCATGTTCCCCGGCTACTTCTAGTGTTGGCGTTAGGAGTAGATATATGGTCAACCCAGTTACCACTGCCCTATGAGCTGGATTTTTGTACTTCGCAGACTTACCTATTTCTCTGAGACCCTCGCCATTGGGGTCATAACAGGGGGGTACATTCTCCCTTTTAAAAAAAAAAAAAATTATTGGGAGATAAATATTGTCAAGTCTGCCTCCGTGCCATTGCTGTGTGTGGCATCTCTCTCATTGTGTGCCACTGAAAACACTGTGTAATACTGGGCCTTTTTTTTTTTTTTTTTTTTTTAGGGTAAATTCTCCCAGAAAAAAAAAAAATAGTGGGAGATTAAGATTGGCATTTCTGCTTGAGTGCTGGGCCTGTGTGTGCCATCTGTCTCAAATTATTGGGCCACAGAAAACCTAGTGTGTAACATTGGGCCTGATTTTCCTTTCAGTGTCAGGCACCTATAAAGGTATATATAAATCCTACAGAAGTTTGAGTTCACCTTATAAGTTGTTTTACAGTAACAAATAGTGTTACTTTGGTCACGTTTTGCAAGCAATGAGGAAGTCTAGTGGAAGAGGTCGTGGCCGTGGGCGGTCATTGTCAGCTGGTAATGATGGTAGTGGTGGTGGAGCATCAGGTGGTCGTGGTAAAAGCAGTACAGCACCTAAGTCTCGAGTTGTTGAGCCAGGTTCGTTGTCTGGCTACACAAGGCCTCGAACGCTCTCTTTTCTGGGAGTAGTAAAACCACTTTTGAAGCCGGAGCAGGAGGAACAAGTATTGGCTTTCATTGCTGACTCTGCCTCTAGCTCTTTCGCCTCCTCCTCTCAAAGTGCCAAATGTCAGAGCAGAGCATCGTCAGTGGATGTTCCCGGTCAGGGACAAGTCGCTTCCTTGTCTTCTTCACCCAGAACAAGAGAGAAGGATGCGTCAGGAGACACAACGGGTTACTCCATGGAGCTCTTTACACATACCGTTCCTGGGTTAGACAGTGAAACAGTTAACAGGCCATGTCCATTAGAAGTTGAATCGGACATGGAGTGCACAGATGCACAGCCACAGCCAGATTACTCTGCTGTTCCTTTGACTCAGACCAGAACATTGCCCTCGCAGTGTACTGAGGCAGAATCAAACCCAGCGGAGACTATGGTGCCCCGTCACGGACGCTATACCACCGGCTTACACGGTGACACAGACGAAATCGCACCCGACATAGAAGAGGAGGTCATAGATGACCCAGTTGTGGACCCCGATTGGCAGCCATTGGGGGAACAGGGTGCAGGCGGCTGTAGTTCTGAAGCGGAGGAGGAGGAGCCACAGCAGGCATCAACATCACAACAGGTTCCATGTACCTGGCCTGTATCTGGCCAAAAACACGTGGCAAAACCAAAACCAGTTGGAGGACAGTGTGGCCATCCGGTTAAAGAAGCTCAGTCTGCAATGCCTGAAAAGGTATCCGATAGTAGAAAGAGTGCAGTCTGGCATTTTTTTTAACAACATCCAAATGATCAGCGCAAAGTCATCTGTCAAAAATGTTCAACAACCTTAAGCAGAGGTCAGAATCTTAAAAGTCTAAATACAAGTTGCATGCATAGACATTTATCCACCATGCATTTGCAAGCCTGGACTAACTACCAAACATCCCTAAAGGTTGCAGCACCCTCGGCCAATGAAGCTAGTCAGCAACGCTACATCCCTTCCCTCCCTGTAAGCCGACCATTTCCCACACCACCTGCAGTATCTGTGCAGCTTTCGTCGCCAGGCCAAAGCAGTCAGGGAATCACCAGGTTAGTAGTAGGAAACACTGCATGTAGGGCACCGGCAAGAATACCACTCCAACCCTCTCTCAGTCACCCATGTCCACTGGCACCACCGCTAGTTCCACGATCTCCAGCTCTCCAGTCCAGCTCACCCTACATGAGACTCTTGTTAGGAAAAGGAAGTACTCATCCTCGCATCTGCGTACACAGGGTTTGAACGCCCACATTGCTAGACTAATCTCATTAGAGATGATGCCCTACCGGTTAGTTGAAAGCGAAGCTTTCAAAGCGCTGATGGACTACGCTGTACCACGCTACGAACTACCCAGTCGGCACTTCTTTTCTAGAAAAGCCATCCCAGCCCTCCAACAGCATGTTAAAGACCGCATCGTCCATGCACTCAGGCAGTCTGTGACTACAAAGGTGCACCTGACAACAGATGCCTGGACCAGTAGGCATGGCCAGGGACGTTACGTGTCCATCATGGCACACTGGGTGAATGTGGTGGATGCAGGGTCCACAGGGGACAGCAATATTCGGACAGTTTTGCCTAGTCCACGGTCAAGGAAAGAGTTGGCTGTAGGCGTTCGCCCCCCCTCCTCCTCTTCCTCCTCCTCATGCAGAAGCGAGAGCTCATCCACACACTGCAGTCGCACATCCCCTCCATCCGCAGCTGCCACTGTTGCACACCAGGTGTGCCATTATGGGACAGCTAGTGGCAAGCGTCAGCAGGCTGTATTGGCAATGAAGTGTTTGGGCGACAACAGACACACCGCGGAAGTTCTGTCCGAGTTCTTGCAGAATGAAACTCAGTCATGGCTGGGCACTGTACATCTTGAGGCAGGCAAGGTTGTGAGTGATAACGGAAGGAATTTCATGGCTGCCATAGCCCTTTCCCAACTGAAACACATTCCTTGCCTGGCTCACACCTTAAACCTGGTGGTGCAGTGCTTCCTGAAAAGTTACCCGGGGTTACCCGACCTGCTCCTCAAAGTGCGCAGACTTTGCTCGCATATCCGCCGTTCGCCCGTACACTCCAGCCGTATGCAGAACTATCAGCGGTCTTTGAACCTTCCCCAGCATCGCCTAATCATCGACATTTCAACAAGGTGGAACTCCACACTGCACATGCTTCAGAGACTGTGCGAACAGAGGCGTGCTGTTATGTTTTTGTGGGAGGATACACATACACGGGCAGGCAGTTGGATGGCAGACATGGAGTTGTCAGGTGTGCAGTGGTCGAAGCTACAAGACCTGTGTCAAGTCCTTCAGTGTTTTGAGGAATGCACACGGCTGGTTAGTGCAGACAACGCCATAATAAGCATGAGCATCCCCCTAATGCGTCTGCTGATGCAAAGTTTGACGCACATAAAGGAGCAGGCGTCTGCAGCCGAGGAAGAGGAAAGCCTTGATGACAGTCAGCCATTGTTTGGTCAGGGCCGTGTAGAGGAGGCGGTAGCGGGCGAAGAGGAGGAGGAGGAGGACGAGGAGGATGATGGAGATGAGTACTTTTTTTAATGAGGAAGCTTCTCCTGGGCCAACCGAAATTAGTGGCGTTGCAAGGTCGGGTTCTGTTTTTTTAAGGGAGACAAGTGTCGTAGATTTGCCTGTAACTGCCCCTCAAACCAGCACAACCGCAGATTTGCCAACAGGAACTTTGGCCCACATGGCGGATTATGCCTTACGTATCCTCAAAAAGGACCCACGCATTACTAAAATGATGAGCGATGACGATTACTGGTTGGCCTGCATCCTTGACCCTCGCTATAAAGGCAAATTGCAAAATATTATGCCACATGAGAACCTCGAACAAATCTTAGCAACCAAACAAGCTACTCTTGTAGACCGTTTGATTCAGGCATTCCCAGCACACAGCGCCGGTGATGGTTCTCACACAAGCTGCAGGGGGCTACATGGCAGAGGTGTTAGAGGTGCACAGATCAGAAGTAGCGTTGGACAGAGGGGTTTTCTGACCAGGTTGTGGAGTGATTTCGCAATTACCGCAGACAGGACAGGTACTGCAGCATCTATTCAAAGTGACAGGAGACAACATTTGTCCAGTATGGTTACTAACTATTTTTCTTCCCTTATCGATGTTCTCCCTCAACCGTCATTCCCATTTGATTACTGGGCATCAAAATTAGACACCTGGCCTGAATTGGCAGAATATGCATTGCAGGAGCTTGCTTGCCCAGCAGCTAGTGTGCTATCAGAAAGAGTATTCAGTGCTGCTGGTTCAATATTAACCGAAAAAAGGACTCGTCTGGCTACCCAAAATGTGGATGATCTCACCTTCATTAAAGTGAACCACTCCTGGATTTCAAATTATTTTGCCCCACCTTTCCCGGCTGACACCTAGCTTTCCTATAAAAAGGTCTTGCTTGTGGACTGGTCTTACTGAGTGTTCCAATCTGTTAATTTGCAGCAGCTGTTTGTCCAGCATACGACATGTTTACACCTCCCCCAATGGGAAAAATCCCCCCACGGGGCCATTGTCTCGCCACTTGGCGCAAGCACCCGTTACAGTGCTGATTGTCTGAGGAGGCGGGTGTGCCCGCTTTTGGTTGACGGCATTGCCACTGGGTCCCTCATAGTACAATGTAGTGTCTCTGGCGGTGGTGGTGTGCAGCCAACATCAGACACAACGTTGTAACATGAGGGGCCCTGGGGCGGTACCGCCGGCCACAAGAGAGTTCCCCCCCTCCAGCTCAAACTGTGCTCTACCACGTGCAAAATTATCTCGCACAGCTCCACCAATGTTTAGTTTATGCACTGACATCATTCAATGCCTGGCACTGACAAACAATACCAATTTGTTTGCATCTATGATGCTAGTTAAAGTAGTCTGGGTCAGTGTCCTATATTGACACCAGTAAATACTAATTTACTGCCAAATTACTTTGTCATAAACTCTGCAGATGAGCCCACCCCTGTACCTAAGCATGCCACCCTTTTTTACTTATAGTTGTTTTGCGAGACATTAACATCTATTTATTTTTTTGTAGTACTAACTGTGTCAGACACTCCTTGCAATACTCCTCCACTGACCACAATGCTGCCTGTCTGTGTATCCATGTAACCGATGTAAAACTGCCATGAGCCTATTGTTTGTTATTTTAGGCCTTTGATAGCCTGTCTGCCGTCCCTACTTGCATTACTCCTCCACTGACCACAATGCTGCCTGGAGTGCCTGCCTGTGTATCCATGTAACCGATGTAAAACTGCCATGACTGCCTACTGTTTGTTATTTTAGGCCTTTGTGAGCCTGTCTGCGGCCCCTACTTGCAATACTCCTCCACTGACCACACCAATGCTGCCCGTGTACCCCTGGAACCTATTTAAAAGTTCATAGAGCCTAGTTATATATTTTATTTACTATTAATAAGGCCATGATGGACTACGCTGTACCACGCTACAAGCTAACCAGTCGACACTTCTTTTGCGAGAAAAGCCATCCCAACCCTCCACCAGCATGTAAAAGACCGCATTGTCCATGCACTCTGGCAATCTGTGAGTACAAAGGTGCACCTGACAACAGACGCATGGACCTGTAGGCATGGCCACGGAAGATTACGTGTCCATTATGGTGCAATGGGTTAATGTGTTGGATGCATGGTCCACAGGGGACAGCCTACTAAGTCTGTCTGCAGTCCCTAATTCAAATTGTCCCCCACTGTCTAAATCAGAGCTTCCACCTTCTGGCTTTCGGCCTATAGTATCAGAAATTAAACTGCATTTGGCCTTCAACTTTGGTGAAGGCCTACTAACGGTGTCTGCCCCTGCCTGGTGTTTGTCCTCAACTGAATAAAGCTGAGCTTCATCCTTCTGGCTCTCATTAAGTGCTGTTATTTTAAAAATTGGTGGTTAGGGCCTAATAACGGTGTCTGCCCCTGCCTGGTGTTTGTCCTCAACTGAATAAAGCTGAGCTTCATCCTTCTGGCTCTCATTAAGTGCTGTTATTTTAAAAATTGGTGGTTAAGGCCTAATAACGGTGTCTACCCCTGCCTGGTGTTTTTCCTCAACTGAATAAAGCTGAGCTTCATCCTTCTGGCTCTCATTAAGTGCTGTGTTTTCAAAAATTGGTGGTTAGGGCCTACTAACGGTGTCTGCCCCTGCCTGGTGTTTGTCCTCAACTGAATAAAGCTGAGCTTCATCCTTCTGGCTCTCATTAAGTGCTGTTATTTTAAAAATTGGTGGTTAGGGCCTAATAACGGTGTCTGCCCCTGCCTGGTGTTTTTCCTCAACTGAATAAAGCTGAGCTTCATCCTTCTGGCTCTCATTAAGTGCTGTTATTTTAAAAATTGGTGGTTAGGGCCTAATAACGGTGTCTGCCCCTGCCTGGTGTTTGTCCTCAACTGAATAAAGCTGAGCTTCATCCTTCTGGCTCTCATTAAGTGCTGTGTTTTAAAAAATTGGTGGTTAGGGCCTACTAACGGTGTCTGCCCCTCCCTGGTGTTTGCCCTCAACTGAATAAAGCTGAGCTTCAACCTTCTGGCTCTCATTAAGTGCTGTTATTTTAAAAATTGGTGGTTAGGGCCTACTAACAGTGTCTGCCCCTCCCTGGTGTTTGCCCTCAACTGAATAAAGCTGAGCTTCTACCTTCTGGCTTTGGGCCTATAGTATCAGATATTAAACTGCATTTGGCCTACTAGGGTGGTTGGGCCCTTAAAACAGTGTATGCTGCTCCTGGGTTTGCTACTCCACTGAACAAAGCAATGCCGCCTGTTTAGTCCTGTCCTGTTACCAATTTTGAACTGCATTTAGCCTACTTTATTCTTTGGCCCTATATCTGTTTCCTCCTCATCCTGCCCATTGCCCAGCCACTGCTAGATGAGTCTGCTGGTACATTGACCTAGACCACTACATTCCCCTTGCACTCTACACAGCCAGAATCTGACCCTGCTGAAAGTAAGGTTCCCCTTCCCGCATGTTATACCACCTTACACAGGGACAAAGAGGAAGGTGCAGATGAAAGTGCAGGTTCCTTCATCAGGTGGGGGGGGCATACTTGTTGGCGATGTCACTGGCACAGGGCCCCTCAGAGTACGCAAAAGTGTCGGTGCTGGTGGGAGGCGCCCCCGCCGTGCAAACACACCGCTGTACTTTGAGGGGCCCTGTGCCAGTGCCAATGCGAACAAGTGTGCCCCCTGCTTGCTCAGGATCACAGCACTTGCAACGTTGAAATACTTTCCTCTCCCTGCTCCACCGCCGTGACGTAGTCCATGATTCCTGGGCCCACTAAAACCTTGAACCAGAACTACCCCCCACAAATTTGCCAAATGACCCCCAAGTTCCATTGAACAACTATTATTATAAAGTTAATTAAGATTGACAAGCTTCAGAAACAAGAATGGATGTTTTTGGCATTAAAATGGGCACTGTAGGTGTTTTCCTGGCCTCCACTCACTGCCGACTATGCTTCCCCATTGACTTGCATTGGGTTTCGTGTTTCGGTCGATCCCCGACTTTTAGCGATAATCGGCCGACTGCACTCGACTCGACTCTGGACAAAGTCGGGTTTCACAAAACCCGACTCGACCTTAAAAAAATGAAAGTCGCTCAACCCTAGCCGCGACGTCAGCCGCGACATCATCAAAGGTCCTTCACGAGCTCATTCTTAGGAACAGAGGCTCCCGGTTACAGTGGTAAGGTCCAGGGGCCGCCGGAGAGGTGAGTATATCCATATATATCCATATACTCACCTATCCGGCGGCCCCTGGACCTTACCGCTGTAACCGGGAGCCTCCATTCCTAAGAATGAGCCCGTGAAGGACCTTCGATGATGTTGCGGCTGACGTCGCGGCTTCTGATTGGTCACGTGAGCGGTCATATGAGCGGTCACGTGACCAATCAGAAGCTGCGACGTCATCGAAGGCCCTTCACGCGCTCATTCTTAGGAATGGAGGCTCCTGGTTACAGCGGTAAGATCCAGGGGCCACCGGAGAGGTGAGTATATCCATATTTTTTATTTTAATTCTTTATTTTACACATGAATATGGATCCCAGGGCCTGAAGGAGAGTTTCCTCTCCTTCAGACCCTGGGAACCATTCCGATACTTTGCGTCCCATTGAAATGCATTGGTATCGGGTATCGGTATCGGCGATATCCGATATTTTTCGGGTATCGGCCGATACTATCCGATACCGATACTTTCAAGTATCGGACGGTATCGCTCAACACTAGTATTGAGGTTGCTGACATTTTTCCCTCTTTTGACTTTCTGATGACACACCTTGCATTTGACAAAGCAAATGTCATCTGCAACTGTGTCAAAAAAGGACCAGGCACTGTAAGTCTTGGGAGCGCCCGTTTTGGCTTTTGGAAGAGGCATGCTCCTAACGGGTGCCGAAGTGGAGGCTACAGGAACCGCAGTCTTCCCCCTCCCTCTCCCTCTTTGGCCCGTTCAGGGAATCTCTTCCTCAGAGATGCTCCCACCACCTTCCTGTACCTCACGCCACGATGGGTCAAGGACCTCATCATCTACACTACCCTCTGCCACCAACTGCTTCTCCTGGGTAGTCTCGGCAGCACAGTACGCACCAGAAAGTGGCACCTGAGTCTCATCATCACATGCGTACTGTGGTGTGGTGACCGGAGGCACTGGCCCACCCGTCTTTTCAGAGTCAGATAGACAAAGCTGTTGGGCATCACTGCATACTGCCTCTTCTTCCATTTCTCCAATGCTGCTTGGCTGGCCCCCTGTTTCCAAGCCAAGAGATTCAGAGAACAGAAGTAGAGATGGCTCCTGTCCTGAGCTCTCTGACTGCCTGGGTAATTTGGCAGGTGGTGAAGACACAGATGGGTGCTCTCCAGTGCTCTGTGCCTGAGAGGATGTGGCACTAATTGAAGTCGATGCATTAGCTGCCATCCATCCGACAACGGCTTCAATTTGTTCTTCACGCAGCAGCGGTGTACAGCGATCTCCTACAAAGCTGCGCATGAAGGACTGTTTCCTGCTGAAACTGGGTGATGATGAGTCACCGGTGCCCGCAGCAGGCACAGAATCCCCACGTCCTCTCCCTGCTCCGCGCCCACACCCACGTGCCTTACTCCCTGCCTTCTTCATCTTGGTTGACTGATAAATAGTGTTGAGCGATACCTTCCAATATTTGAAAGTATCAGCATCGTATTGGATCGGCCGATATCCAAAAAATATCGGATATCGCCGATATCGCCAGAGAGTGAAGGACCCTCAATGATGTCGCAGTCACGTGAGCGGTCACATGAGCGGTCACGCAACCAATCACAAGACCGCGACGTCATCGCAGGTCCTACACTCACTGCATTGTTAGGAACGGAGGCTGCCGGTTGCACCGCTGAGGTCCAGGGTCCGTCGGAGGGGTGAGTATATCCATATTTTTTATTTTTATTCTTTATTTTTTACATGAATATGGATCCCAGGGTCTGAAGGAGAGTCTCCTCTCCTCCAGACCCTGGGAACCATACGCACCACACATGCCTGGGAAGTTATAGGAATTTCCGATTCCAATTTCCGATATCACAAAAATATCGGAACTCGGTATTGGAATTCCGATACAGCGAATATCAGCCGATACCCGATATTTGCAGTATCGGAATGCTCAACACTACTGATAAAGATAAGCAGAAAAGTACTAAGGGCTTAGTGTGCTTATTCCTGAACAGCTCCTAACAGGTATAAGAAACACTAATTTTCTAAAGTGTGGACTAGACTTTAATATGAGCTAATATGGCCTACACAACTGTAAAGCGGTGTGTTTGGTGAACTTTATTATTATTTTTTTCTTTTTTGCAGAACTACCTACAGAGTGAGCTGCACTCACACACAGACCGTGCAGACAGCCGTGAACGGCGCTGAAAGGCCAAAACAAGCTCCTCTATGTAATCCTATATAGTGTTTTTCCACAATTTAGCTGGATACGGATGGAAAGCCACTAATAGGAAATATTAGAAAAAATGTGCAGCAGGCTGCACTAATTGCAAAAAAGGACAATGGATTGAATGGTATGAGGCAGTGACGCACCCTGAGCTGACTACAACCGGCTGTGACTGCGGACAGACTACAGAGCGATGTGCACTCACACAGAGACCGTGCAGACAGCCGTAAACGGCGCTGCAAGGCCAAAAAAAAGCTCCTCTATGTAATCCTATGTAGTGTTTTTCCACAATTTAGCTGGATACGGATGGAAAGCCTCTATTAAGAAATATTTGAAAAAATGTGCAGCAGGCTCCACTAATTGCAAAAAAGGACAATGGATAGAACAGTATGAGGCAGTGACGCACTCTGAGCTGACTACAACCGGCTGTGGCTGCGGACAGACTACAGAGTGAGCTGCACTCACACACACAGAGACCTTGCAGACAGCTGTGAACAGCGCTGCAAGGCAAAAGCAAGGATCTCACACAGTGGTTGCTAAATTAGCCTGGGTAAAGCACAATGAAGAAAATCGCTATCTCTAAACTGGCCCTCAGTCAGAACACAGCGTCCTGTCCCTAACTGAATTCACAGCAGAGTGAGCCCTAAATGGCGGCAGCGACTTTTATAGTGCATCATGACATCATTTCAGCAGCCAGTCACAGCCATGCCAGTACTTACATGCCCACCATGCAGAACAGGATGTGCCCACACTTTTAATCATTCCTCATTGGCTGAATTCGGTCACTTTGAATTGTGGGAACTTCCGATTCCGGTATCCGATATACTGAAAATATCAGAACTCGGTATTGGAATTCCGATACCGCAAATATCGGCCGATACCCGATACTTGCGGTATCGAAATGCTCAACACTACTTATCACTAAACTCAGATTTTAAATAAAAACTGCTGTATACTACTGACTACAACGTTTCTGGGAAGTAACTTTTATAGCACAAAGAGTCAATGACTAGGGATTCATACTGTATGTGTCACGAGATTTTGATGATCTTGATGAAAATAAGTTGTTCACCATAAATTGAAATGATAGAATCACTTCACCAAGCTTGCTTATAATCAGTAAGGAATTGAAATTCTAGAAAATCATTACAAAACTAATTTGTAAACATGTTTCTATCTTTATTTATAAATAAAACCCCACAAAAAAGTGTGATAAATGTTTGATATAATTATGTCCATTGACATTGCTCACACTAGTGGCAGCACCACATTTTGCTTTCTTCCATTGTATCTGATAGTATTGCTTTAAATTTATTGTGTAGGTAGAATAATTATGTTTTTTTTAGCCAATATAGAAAATGAGGATGATTCATAGTATAGGGCATATGGTTTATAATTACAAATAAATGTACTGAAATATTGCTTTTTGGAACTATTAAAGCAATCCAAACTAGCAGACTAAGACATTGAGCAGCAAACAGGGTAGTAGTTTCTGCTAATAATTTGTCCATTTGTTTCTTTTACTACAGCCCATTGAAATAGACAAGTCTCAGACTATTGATTATCAAAAGAAAAATAAGTATCCTTAAACAATATCAATAAACTACATAGCCTAATAATATTCCCTGAAACTTGCATTGCATTTCAGACATAATGCCTAAACACAATACATCCACATATACACTTTTTACATCCATAAATGATGCATACAGACTCTCGGGAATGTAGGCAACATTGCAATTCTATCAAAATATAATTGACCACGAGAAAATATACTTTACAAGGTATTGGAAAAAAAGAATTAGGTTGGTTACAAATAGTAGTGTATAATATATTCATGAGCTACTGCTTTTCTTCTTTACTGCACAAACTATTAAATCCAGTGCACTCTGTCAATGTGTATATTTATTTACCAGTGCTAAAGTTGGATGCCGTTTTGTTCTTAACTTCAAGTTGGAAGGAGGAAAATTTCTTAAATGATCTTTATATTTCTGAATTCAGAGCATCTTACTTAACAGCGCATAGTATGCCGAAATGCAGCTTCACAGTAAATGTTTTTCAAATGTAAGTACAAATTATTGCTCATTCATAGAGTTAAGCACATTTATTCAAAGAGAAATCAATTGTACTCAAAAAGTACAGTATAAGAAAAACATTGGCTTCTCCTGAATTCAAGATTTTGCAATTCACTTCACATAAATTAAACAAAACAGTGACCAATGGGAAAGGGTTGAAAAACATACCTTCCCACTTCCTCTCTAGTCGCCATGTGCCGTGTAGTCCTACACTCGGTCTTACCTCGTCTTTACACTGTTCTTCCATTTGATGCATGTCAGCCTTCTTGGTGTCCTTCACTTAAAGTCAGCGCATGCCATTCTATTACATGTGATGATTCTGCATAAATTATGATGCCATGTGTGATGTCACTATGTGTGCTATGATGTAATATGTGCTACTACAGCACATTTATAGAAATGCACATCTCAAATGTATCTACTGTTTTAGGCCTGTAGGAGATAACGGAGTACAGAGCACCATTTTGTGATCAGTATGGTACCCAGTGGTTAGACCCCCAATAAGCTACCTATTATCCATTGGATAGGGAATAATTTACAAACTTGGTATAAACTCTACAAGGGAAGGTTCACCATTAAATTCATTTCTAAGAATAGATGTAGGACATGTGTAGGATACTAGCAGGTGCGTAGGATGCAGGATAATAACAGGTTAACTGATCAGTCTCTGTGTACTGGAGGAGGGTGGCTGGAAGATCCCTGAGTGGCGCCGCAGGCGGCGCAAAATGTCTTTACACTTGTATTGACAAACATTTTATTGACATCAAGTTTATGCAAAAACTCAATGTTTTTAGTGCTGACACCCATTTTTCAAGACGTCTGCAATTCGACATGGCATGTTGAATACATCACCTATAAAGGATCCTCATAAATTAAGGTTGGACCTTTCAATTTATTGTAAACTGTAATCAATTAAAATAAAGTAGGAAAAAATTGTCCACAATGATATATATTAAAAAAAATGCAAGGGATCATTCCATTTACAAAAATGCATATGAAGCTGTGGAGACATTTTTCCTAATTTTCTTTAAATGCATGTATTTAAATCATAAAATATATTTTTTTGTAATTGGATATCATTAACAATCCTTCCCTTTTGACTTTTACAAGTTTTTGGTTTCTGTGTTCAACTTTGACATCTTCTGTGGTCAAAAATTAGTTACGATGAGCTTAGAAAAAAACTGATAAAAGAGGTATAGACTACCTGTCAGGCTGTCACAGCAAGCTGACTGGTGACACAAAGGCTATAGAAGGTATGTGGTGCTATTTTTTAAAGAAATAGAATTGTAAAATAATTTTTAACCACAATAACATGGGTTTAAGTAGAATAAAACGCCTTTAAATGTTGACAATCCATATTTATTCACTTTAGCTTTACATGTTTGTACTTTGTACATTAATAGGTGTGCCACCTCTCGTTTGGGTTGTGCTCTTAGTCTATTTAGCTTTCCACAGGCAGGTTTAAGACTGTCAGGTCAAGATCCTTGTCTGTCCCCATCTACAGTATTTTGAAGTTGTGATAGGTGGCCCTAAAGTGGGGGGAAGTGAGTGCTTTGATGTGCACTTATACATGCGGTAGTCAAGGAGTGGGGTGCAGCGCCAAACAAATTCAAAGTTTAATTCAATTAAACCGTGGAGAGACTTGGAATAAAACTGTATTGTTGGAGCACTGCCGATAGGAATGGTGATGATACAGAATAAAATAAGTACATTTTATTGAGGAGTTTTCAAAATCACAAACCGGTTTTCAGCCGTCATCAGGTATCACTGCTACAACTAAAATACGTTTTAATGGCCATCTATTTTGAGGCCTGCTGGAACAGATGGGGAGATACTAGAGTATCCTGATCAGGTACACCTTGTCACAGTGGTATGGCTTTTATGCATGGATTATAAGAAGCACCTCCATTTTATTAAAAAAAAGTTTTTCTCCTCCTGGGGTGCGTCTTATAATGTAGAGTGTTTTATAATCCGAAACATACAGTACTTTATTTCCAATTTTAAACATATTGGAGCAATAGAAATAGATTTTTTAATGTGGATATAGCTTTTAAGTTCCACCTTCAATTCAGTTGCCAATTTTTTAATTTGATTGTCTACTGGGACTTTCCTACTGGATGAATGGAAAAAAAGAGTAAACTAATAAATTAATATAAATTAATTACAGTTGGTATTTTAAATAATTCACTTGAATGCAAAAACCACAAACATATACCATAAAATAGTCGAAAACTGAGGCTGAGCATTTCGCCTTGAGATGGTAGTCTTTTTTTCTGTTTAATACTTGTTTGTGAAGAAGGCAAAAATCCAAAAAAGTGTATGGCACATAAGAGTACAGCACAAGGTTTCGTCAATGTATTCAATAGTTAAGCCAGAAACAAAATTTCTTTATTGCCAGAAATGAATACATATTTACTTTAAGCAGATGAAGTTTACTTGAATCAAATATACCTGTTTCCAGTTTACATTGTTCTTAATGAAAATATTTGTTTTTCATGTGCTATAATATTTGCTCAGAATATGCTAAGTTTTATTTTCTTTTTTTTATATTTTCCATAGCTGGCAGAAAATGCAATATAGATGATATTCCAAGGTGACTAAAGTGGCTAAACAAGCTTGATAAATCTGTTTAAAAATGTACAAGCTTTGCAAAGCTGTTCTTTGTTTTGTGATACTGATGAAGACCCTCAAAGACCTTGACAAAGTATCTCTATTTTACTTTAAAATTCATGTAAAATAGTTTATACTGAGTTAGTGAACCAGTATGAATGTCAAATAACAAATCTGGAGCATGCATTGGAGAGTTAATCTTTCCCAGACCAAACAGTGCTACATGAGCAATACGTATTTGGAAACTTCCTAATGAAGGATTGAGAATACAATAAAGATAATAAAACCCTATGTGTTTATTTATTTCATTAAAATACTTTATTCTTAATGTGTGTGTGTTTTTAACCCTTTACTAATATTGGATTAATAATGGATAGGTGTCTTATTGACATCTCTCCATTATTAACCAGGCTTAATGTCACCATACAATAGCAAGGTGACATTAACCCCTTATTACCCCATATCTCACTGCTACAGGGGAGTGGGAAGAGAGTGGCTAAGTGCCAAAATAGGTGCATCTTACCGATGTGCCTTTTTTGGGGTGGCTGGGGGCAGATGTTTTTAGCCAGGGGGGGCAATAACCATGGTCCCTCTCTAGGCTATTAATATCTGCCCCCGGTCACTGTTTTTTCCACTCTGGCCGAGAAAATTGTGCGGGAGCCCATGACAGTTTTTTCCATGATTTAACCCTTTATTTTAACACCCAGAGCTCCAAAATTTTGCACACACAAACTACTAACATTATTAGTGAGGAATATGTAAAAATATAAAGATATAAAATGATTTACTGTATGTAAACCATGTCTCATATTCTGTTCGGTTTGGTAAGGAGTTAGCAAAAGCCGTCAATTCAATTACCAGCTTTTATGCTATCTAGCTCTGTATTAAATATAAATATCTATATATATGTGTGTGTGGGGCTGGACCAAATAATGGAAACACCTAACGTTTTGGCATCATAATCTTCGAACATGTTATAAACATGCAAACCATGACATATGGTAATGTTTTATAGTTGATTATTTGTGTTATGTGATATGTGTATGTAAATTAACTGTTTGTTTTGTACAACTGTAAGAACATTGATGAGAACCTGATAGCAATGGCAGACCTCTCGGATTTTCAAAGAGGCCAAATTGTTGGTTCTCATATGGCAGGCGCTAGTGTAACAGAAAGTGTCAGAATGCTTGTTGTGTCAAGAGGTACTGTCTCCAAAGTAATGACTGCATTTGAAAGAGTAGGATAAGCTTCCACAGAAAAGCACAGGTCCGGCCGAAAGTCGAAGTTGACTGAGAGAGACTGTCAGACTCTAAAGCAAATTGTGAGAGAGGATCGCAAGACCACGGCTTCGAAAATCACTGCTGAGCTTAATGAACACCTACAGAACCCAGTTTCCACGAAAACTGTTCGTCGTGAGCTGCACAAATCTAGATTCCACTGAAGAGCTGCAATTAGAAAACCGCTGCTCTCAATGACAAATGTTTCCAAGTGTTTAGAGTGGTGTAGAAACCTCCAGAATTGGTCCCTCGAGCAGTGGAAACATGTGATATTCTCAGACGAATCATCGTATACCCTATTTCTGACCTCTAGCCAAGTGTATGTTTGGAGACAGCCGAAAGAAGCATTCCATCCAGACTGCCTTCTCCCACCCGTAAAACATAGTGGAGGTTCTGTGATGATCTGGGGTGCTATTTCGTGGAGATCCGCAGGGCCAATGATATCTCTTCATGGAAGAATTAACAGCCGAGATTATTTAGGCATTTTAGGCGACCAAGTGCATCCAATGGTTCAAGCACTGTTCCCGGAGGGGAACACCATCTTTCAGGATGATAATGCACCAATTCATACAGCTAGAATCGATAAAGAAGCATGACACAAAGAACATTCTAATGAAGTTGAGCATCTCATCTGGCCCCCACAATCCCCAGACCTCAACATTATTGAGCATTTATGGTCGATTTTAGAGATTCAAGTTAGATGTCGATTTCCGCCGCCATCGTCTCTCAAAGAACTGGAGGGTGTTTTAACTGCAGGATGGGCTAAAATTCCTTTGGAAACAATTCACACCTTGTATGAATCCATACCTCAAAGAATTAAAGCTGTAATCGCTGCAAAAGGTGGACCTACACCATATTAAACTAACTTTTGTTGATGTTTCCAGGTGTTTCCATTTTGTCCAACCCCTGTAGAAGAGCAAGTGAGCATGAAGGAAAGCAGAGCAGGATTACAAGTCAACACATGGAGCTGCACAGTGCAGTTGAGATTGGTATGCTAGACCTCTTGTGGAGCTGTATATGCAGCATGAGGCTGAAGTTGGTTTCGTATTCGTCAGTTTCTTATTCGGCAATTTTTTCTTTTCTGCTTTTCATAGGTTTAACAACAAAAAATAATCATCACAATAATAATATACAATGCAGAGAGGTGCCCTTATGTGAATACGCTTAAAAACAGCTACAAAAATTACAAAACTGGCAAAAAAATTGGCAACAAAGTGGGCACCGAAGGGCATTAATCAAAGGGTTAAATGATTTTTGGCCACTGATATCAAACTGCAGACAAATAGAACTGGGAGCCCCACATCAAAATCATGTCTCTCCAGCCTGGCCCAAATGGGTTCTGGTCATTAAATTGGCAGTCGATTTTGGCCATTAGAATAAGTAACTGGTGTTGTTTTTAAGGGGTTAAATGACTTTGGGCCACTGATCTCACACTAAGAATACACAGATAGTGATGCCCTGCATCAAACCCAGGTCCCTCCAGCCAGGTTCAAATGGGTTCTGGGCATCAGAATTGGTATCAAAGTGGGCAGACAGTCAATTTTGGCCATTTGAATAAGTAACTGGTGTTTTTAAAAGGTTAAATTACTTTGGCCCACTGATCTCACACTAAGAATACATGGATAGTGATGCATTGCATCAAACCCAGGTCCCCCTAAACTGTCCCAAATGGGTTCTGGGCAACAGAATTGGCATCAAAGTGGGCAAACAGCCAATTTTCACAGATTTGAATAAGTAACTGATGCTTTTAAGGGGTTAAATGACATTGGGCACTGATCTCATGCTAAAAATACACAGATAGTGATGCTCCACATCAACCCAGGTCCCTCTAACCTGGCCCAAATGGGTTCTGGGCATCAGAATTGGCATCAAAGTGGGCAAACATCCAATTTTCACAGGTTTGAATTAGTAACTGATGCTTTTAAGGGGTTAAATGACATTGGGCACTGATCTCATGCTAAAAATACACAGATAGTGATGCTCCACATCAACCCAGGTCCCTCTAACCTGGCCCAAATGAGTTAAATAACTTTGGGCCACTGACATCACATGCACACATATAGAACAGGGAACCCAACATCAAAACCAGGACTCTTCAGCTTGGCCCAAATGCGTTATGGGCATCAGAACTGGCATCAAAGTGGGCAGTCGATTTTGGACATTTAAATAAGTAACTGGTGTTTTTAATGGGTTAAATGACTTTGAACCACTGATCTCACACTAAGAATACATAGTTAGTGATACCCCGCATCAAACACAGGCACCTCCAGTCTGGTTCAAATGGGTTCTGGGCATCAGAATTGGCATCAAAGTGGGCTAACCGCCAATTTTGACATATTTGAATAAGCAACTGTTGTTTTTAAGGGGTTAAATGACTTTGGGCCACTGATCTCACACTCATAATACACAGATAGTGATGCCATGCATCAAACCCAGGTCCCTGTAGCCTAGGACAAATGGGCTCTGGGCATCAGAATTGGCATCAAAGTGGGCAAACAGCCAATTTTCACAGATTTGAATAAGTAACTGATGTTTTTAAGGGGTTAAATGACTTTGGACCACTGATATCACATGCAGACATATAGACCAGGGAGCCCCACATCAAAACTAGGTCTCTTCAAGCTGGCCCAAATGGGTTCTGTGCATCAGAACTGGCATCAAAGTGGGCAGACAGTCGATTTTGTCCATTTGAATAAGTAACTGGTGTTTTTAAGGGGTTAAATTACTTTGGGCCACTGATCTCACACTAAGAATACACAGATAGTGATACCTCGCATCAAACCCGACTTTGGGCCACTGATTTCACACTAAGAATACACAGAAAGTGATGCCCTGCATCAAACTCAGGTCCCTGTAACCTGACCCAAGTGGGATCTGGGCATCAGAACTAGCATCAAAGTGGGCAAACAGCCAATTTTCACAGATTTGACTAAGTAACTGATGTTTTTAAGGGGTTAAATGACTTTGGGCCACTGATGTCACATGCAGACAAATAGAACAGAGAGCCCCACATCAAACCAGGACTCTTCAGCTTGGCCCAAATGGGTTCTGGGCATCAGAACTGACATCAAAGTGGGCAGACAATTGATTTTGGCTATTTGAATAATTAAGTGGTGTTTTTAAGGGGTTAAATTACTTTGGGCCACTGATGCCCAGAACCCATTTGGGCAGGGCTGATACAGGGCATCTCTTTCTGTGTATTCTTAGTGTGAGATCAGTGGCTCAAAATCGTTTAACCCCTTAAGAATACCTGTTACTTATAGAAATGGCCAAAATCAACTGTCTGCCCACTTTGATGCCAGTTCTGTTTCCCAGAACCCATTTGTGCCAAGCAGAAGAGACCTGGTTTTGATGTGGGGATCCCTGTTCTATATTTATGCACTGTGATATCAGTGGACCAAAGTCAGTTAACCCCTTAAAAACATCAGTTAAACTTATTCAAATATGTGCAAATGGTCTCTTTGCCCACTTTGATGCTAATACTGATGCCCAGAAACCATTTACGCCAGGCTACAGGGACCTGGGTTTGATGCGGGGCATTACTATCTGTGTATTCTGAGTGTGAAACCAGTGGCCCAAAGTCATTTAACCCCTTAAAAACATCACTTATTCAAATCTGTAAATTGGCTGTCTGCCAACTTTGATGCCAACTCTGATGCCCAGAACCTATTTGGGCCAGGTTACAGGGACCTGGGTTTGATGCGGCACATCACAATCTGTGTATTCTTACTGTGAGATCAGTGGCCCAAAGTCATTTAACACCTTAAAAATACCAGTTACTTATTTAAAGGGCCAAAATTGACTGCTCACTTTGATGCCAGTTCTTATGCCAAGAACCCATTTGGGCCAGGCTGTAAGGGCCTGGGTTTGATGCAGGGCATCACTATCTATGTATTGTTAGTGTGAAATCAGTTTCCAAAAGTCATTTAATCCCTTAAAAGCATCAGTTACTTATTCAAATCTGTGAAAATTGGATGTTTGCCCACTTTGATGCCAATTCTGATGCCCAGAACCCATTTGGGCCAGGCTACAGGGATGTGGGTTTGATTCAGGGCATCACTATCTATGTATTGTTAGTGTGAGACCAGTGGCCCAAAGTCATTTAACCCCTTAAAAACACCAGTTAGTTATTCAAATGGACAAAATTGATTGCCCACTTTGACGTCAGTTCTGATGCCTAGAACGCATTTGGGCCAGGCTACAGGGACCTGGGTTTGATGCAGCGTATCACTATCTGTGTATTCTTAGTGTGAGGTCAGTGGCCCAGAGTCATTTAACCCCTTAAAATACCAGTTACTTAGTCAAATGGCCAAAATCGACTGTTTTCCCATTTTGATGCCAATTCTGATGCCCAGAACCCATTTGGTCCAAGCTGGAGGGTCCTGTGTTTGATGCAAATGACTGTGTATTCTTAGTGTGAGATCAGTGGCCCAAATCTAATTTAACCCCATAAGAACATCAGTTACTTATTCAAATCTGTGGAAATTGGCTATTTGCCCACTTTGATGCCAGTTCTGGTGCCCAGAACTTATTTCGGCCCAGTTACAGGGACCTGGGTTTAATACAGGGAATCACTATCTGTGTGTTCTTAACCACTGTCAATTTATGAAGTCATAACTCTGGAACGCTTTTAATGGATCCCACTGATTCTGAGAATGTTTTCTCATGACATATTGTACTTCATGAAAGTGTTAAAAAAAAATGATATGGCTTGCATTTATTTGGGAAAAAAATGGAAAATTGGTGAAAATTTAGAAAATGTTGCAATTTTCAAACTTTTCATTGTTGTGCCCTTAATAGAGAGTCATACTGCACAAAATAGTTAATAAATAACATTTCCCACATGTCTACTTTACAACAGCACAATTTTTGAAACATAATTTTTTTGGTAGGAAGTTATAAAGGTTAAAAGTTGACCATTTCTCAATTTTACTGCAAAATTTGCAAAAACATTTTTTTAGGGACCACCTCACATTTAAAGTGATTTTGATGGGCCTATAAGACAGAAAATGCCTAAAAGTGACAACATTCTAAAACTGCACACCTCAAGGTACTCAAAACCACATTCAAAAAGCTTATTAACCCTTCAGGTGCTTCACATGAATTTTTGGAATGCAGAAGGAAAAAATAAACATTTACTTTTCTTTCACAAACATTTTCTTTAGACCTAATTTTTTTTTACTTTCGCAAGGGTAATAGGAGAAAATGGACCATACAATTTGTTGTGCAATTTCTCTTGAGCATGCTGATACCCCACATGTGGGGGAAATCTAATGTTTGGGGGCACGGGATGGCTTGGAAGGGATGGAGTGGGATTAGACTATTTGAATGCAAAATAATTAATAATTAATGGATGCCATATCATGTTTGGAGAACCCTGATGTGCCTAAACATTGAAAACCCCCAACAAATGACACAGTTTTGGGAAATTAGACCCATTTGGGAACTTACCTACAATAGATGTGTATTGAACAACTTGAACCCCCAAGTGCTTCACAAAAGTTTATAACGTTAAGCAGTGAAAATAAAAAAAACCACATTTTTCCTGCAAAAATCTTTTTAGCTCCAAATTTAGTATTTTCATAAGGGTAACAGGAGAATTTGGACCCCAAAATTTGTTGTTCAACTTCTCCTGAGTTTACTCATACCCCATATGTCATCATAAACTACTTATAAGGCACAATGCAAAGCTCAGAAGGGAAGAACCACCATATTATAGTGCAGATCTTGCTGTACTTCTTTGAAGGTGCCATGTTACATTGGCAGAGCCCCTGAGGTGAAAACACAGCAGAACCCCCCCATAAGTGACCCAATTTTACAAACTAAACCTCTCAATTAATTCATCTAGGGGTGTAGTGATTATTTTTACACCACAGTTGTGTCATAGACTTTGATACCATTGGGCAATGAAGATAAAATAATTTACATTTTTGCCACCAGTATTGTGTGTTAGCCTCCAAGTTTTCCAAGTTTTGCATTTTCATACTGAGAAATGGGTAAAAATGGCACTAAAATTTGTCCCACAATTTCTACTGAACATGGCAATACCCCATATGCGGCTGTACAGTACTACTTAGTCATACTGAGATATCTGGGAGGAATGGAACGCTATTTGCCTCCTAGAATGCAGATTTTCCTAGAATAGTTTTCAGATTCCATATAAAGAGACCTTGAGTGATAGAAAAGCAGAATCACCCCTCATGTGACCCCATTTTGGAAATTATAACCCTTTAGGTTGTAACAGGTTGGGTGGTGGAACCATTGTGCCAAATCCCAAGGAAGATCAGGAGGTGCGTAACTAGGTGGATCACCCAATCTGACCATGGACATGCAGCAGCTAACAACACCGAGCTCCATGGAGAGAAAAGGGAGGTGATCCAGGTGCCACTTCAGGACTGACCTTGGGTAAATGGCAGCTGACCCTAGGAATGGGTATCCAACAGATGCAGGCAGGCAGAGAAGATGACAGGAACCACAGGTGCAGACAGGACAGGCTGACAGAGAGATTTGCACTGGTGGATGCGGCCGGCTCAGCTGCCATTCAGGTGATCAGTAGCGGGTGCAGCTGGCTCAGCTGCCATTTAGGTGAGCACTGGCGGGTGCAGCTGGCTTGGCTGCCATTGAAGAAAGCACTGGTGGGTGCAGCAGGCTAAGATACAAGTACTGGGACATGAGAACTGACAAGCGTGTTAGGAACAAACTCACAACATTGCACAGGCACCTCCATATTGGTGGAGGCTCTTTAAATAGTAAGTGTCCTCCAGCTATTGGCTGTGAACCCTTCAAAGGAATGCGAGCGGCCCCTTCAAGAAAGAGGAATTGTGCATGCACACGCCCTAAGCTCAGTGCCTGGAGACCTGCTAGGAGTGCATGAACCCCGGGCAGCAGCAGACCCGGAAGGAGCAGGACAGGAGCCTCAGTGGGGAGTACGCTAGTGTCTCTGCAGGGAGAGAGGGACTGCAGGCAGAGAGGTGGGTGCTACAATACCCCCCTTGTGCCCCCTCTTTTTCAAGCCTGTGGGTTAGGGCAGAAATAGGAGCAGATCGGGAAGAAAAATGTGAAATAAATTGGCGATAATTATTAGCAAACCCGAAAAACCGCTGGAAAGCTTTAGGACCATCTAGACCGGGCCACTTTATGATGGCGGATATCTTCTCAGGATCCATCTTCAGACCGGTCTCAAAAATGGTGTATCCCAGAAACGGAAGCGAGGACTGTTCAAAGACGCACTTTTCATATTTGGTGTAGAGATGGTTAGTTTTTAACCTTAGTAGAACCAGGCAAACATGCCTCCCGTGTGTTGGCAGATCAGGAGAGAGTACCAAGATGTCGTCCAGGTATACTACCATGCACGTATAGAGCACGTCATGGAAGATGTCGTTCACCAGTTCTTGGAAGATGGCTGGGGCATTAAAGAGTCCAAACAGCATAATGCAATACTCGTAACGGCCATCGCGGGTGATGAAAGCTGTCTTCCACTTATCTCCCTGGCAAATTCAAACCAGGTTGTAAGCCTCTCATAGGTCAAGCTTCGTGAAGACTCTGGAACCCTTCAGGTGATCAAACAGCTTGGAGATCATTGGTAGGGGTACTTATTTTTTACCGTTATTTGGTTAATGTCCCTGTAGACAATGCAGGATCGCAGAGAGCCATCCTTCTTCTTCACAAAGAAAAACCCAGCTCCTGCTGGATATGAGGATTTCCGGGTAAATGCCCTAGCAAGGTTATCTTCTATGTATTCTGACATAGCATGACTCTCGGCCTGGGACAGGGGGTAGATTCAGCCTCGTGAAGGTGAGGTGCCCGGTAGGAGGTCAATCAGGCAATCATACAGCCTATGAGGTGGCAAGATCTCAGCCTCCTTCTTGTCGAAGACCTCCGCATGCATCCAATATGCCACGGGCAGGCCAGGCAAAATAGCAGGAGAAGTAGGAGACTGGACTGCATGAACAGGAGTAAGGCATGTTTCCTGACATCCTGAGCTCTAATTGAGTACCTCCAGTCCAGAACAGGTTCATGTTTTTGTAGCCACAGGAGACCTAGAAGTAGAGGATAAGAGAGACCAGACAGCACATGAAGAGAACTCTTCCCCAAATGCAGAATCCCCACCTGAAGCTCCACGGGCTCCATGATGAACTGGATGGTCTCAGGGAGAAGCTTTCCATTCACTGACAAAATCATCAATGTGTCCAGAAGATGCAGGACCGGAATCTTATACCGCTTGACTACAGCATGTTGAACAAAGTTCATCAGAGTCCTGGTGGGCCAACTCAACAAAAGAAGCCTTGCCACTGGAGACAGATACAGTCAGATTCAACAATCGAGAGGTGGAAGTTTTGCCCAGGGTAGCCTCTCCTACTGATCCTGGGCACTGGCGCTTCCTGGTCTCTCAGAGCAGGAACGAATAAGGTGTTCAGAGCTGGCACAGTAGAAGCATGTCCCTTCGGCACGATGAACCTCTTTACAGTGCTTGGATAGCTTCACCTGGTCAGTCTGCAAAGGATCAAGTGAAGAAGTCACAACAGGAACTTGCTTAATGATGGGTTGTTGAAAGGTGGGCGCCAGGAGTACCGATCTGCTCTCGCGATTTACCTCTTTGGTCTGTTCCTGGAACCTAATATCAATTCGGTTTGCAAAAGACACCAGGTCATCCAGAGAGGTGGGTATCTCCCGGCCAGTCAGTTCGTCCTTGATTCACCCAGAGAGGTCTTTCCAGAAGGTTGCCACCAGAGCCTCATTATTCCAAGCGAATTCCAAAGACAAGGTAGGAAAATGGACCACATACTGGACCACGGAGAGGTTACTTTGGCATAACCAGAGCAGAGAAGAGACTGCAGAAGAAACATGACCGGGCTCGTCAAAGACCTTATGAAAGGCTTCCAAGAAGGACTGTAGGTTCAACACTAATGGATACCCTCTTTTCAACAGAGGATTGAGCCATGGTAGGGCCTTACCATATAGATGTGACATGATGAAGGCCACTTTGGCTTGGTCGGAGGTGAATTGTTGAGCCAGGAGTTCGAAGTGCAGCCTGCACTGGTTAATGGTATCGATGAATAGCGCTCGACAAATTACTATGGGTATAAGGTACTAGTGAAAGGGGACCACTGGCCCAATAGATAGAAGTTCAATATGAAATCACTGCACTCATACAATGGGAAATGTATGCTTCAGGTGAGTGTTTATTAACGGTGATGAGAGAAGTGACAGCTAGACGTTTTGACCGGTAAAACGGCCTTTATGATATGGTCACCTTTTGAGTAAAGTGTCACCGAGTAGGTAGTATAGTTGGCTGTCCAATATGCACATTAAACTCCCAGGAAGCAGTTGTCCTAGTGGTTTGCCAAGGGGTCATTGGTGGCGTGGTGTGGGTAGCAGACACAGCGGTGTCCGAGCAGTGTGAGGTCAGAAAGGGGTTAAGTGATAAATACTGTCTCATCACTGTTTCCTCTCTACCTGAGATCTTTAACACTGGCATCTGAGTCATGACTACTTATGGTAGTTTGAGTCATGTTTATGTATGCTCACCACTGAGGCTCAAATGTTTGAAAATTTACTAGAATTTGGGAGGAAATATGTTAAGCACTGACACTTTATATGAATTGCTGCTATTCCTTTTTGGTTTTCCCATCCACCTAATTAGAATGGGTCTGTTTGCTTTGCACCTTTGCTCCATACTGTTCATTTTGCCACTGTATTATTCCTTATATATTTTGTCTTGAAATTGTTTGTCTAAATAAAATGTGTCACTTTTTTGGGGGAACTTGATACTTGAGATATATATGAGAGTGTCCAATGGTTCTTTGGCCCTCTGCACCACTTGGTATAGGGTCTATTTTAGGAGACTATGTTTTCTGTTCTACGGATTTTGTTTATATTTTTTATATGTATTGAAGCATCACACAATCATCTCCCAAACAAATTTGGTAATGTATAGTAAATTGTTAAATCTCCTTATAGCTAGATTCATAGTACATGATCGATATGAAGGCTAAGATATCTCTTAACTAGATACTGGCTGCCTTAATGAAATACAGGAACAGAAAATATTTCCATTGATGAAACTATCAAAAGTTTTTAAAATGTTGGACAAAGCAATAGAGTGGAGAAAAATTCTTCAAAATGACAGCAATATAAGCAAAATATTTAGAATTGAGAGTCCTCAGTGGTTGACACCTTTTAATGGCTAACTGAAAAGATGGTAACAAATTGCAAGCTTTCAAGACTACACAGGTCTCTTCATCAGGCAAAGACTAAAAGAAATTCTGAAGAATCACATATTTATGCACAACATAGCACAGAAAAAAAACAAAAAAACAAAACCATGGATAAGATAGGTGACATGAAGCAGAATTACCATGAGTAATAAACAGTTATGTCCATAAATATTGGGCCAGTTCTTAAGATAAGGAATGTTTTATTGTCCTCTGATTGGGGTCTCGTTCTGTTGTGATGACCCCACATGGTCTGAGGGGCAAGTTCCTTAGTTGATGTAAAAAGACATAAATCCATGTGACACATTCATTCCTGCAGTGAGACTGTCAAAGGTTGTCATCAGTTTATATTCCCATACTCTTCTGTCTCTCTTAGATTTGAAGTTACCTTTTAACACAAGTAATTTCATGTCTATAATGTTATGATTTGGGAGACAAAAATGTATTGCCACAGGTAGATCCATTCTTTTTTCTCTTATTGTGTGGCGGTGATAATTCATTCTTGTTCTCAGTTTTTGCCCTGTCTCCAGTAGATTCAGCTAGAAGAGTATTACCCATATATTAAAACATAACTTTTACTGTCATAATTAAAATGGAACAAACAAATAATATACACAAGTGCTCACGCCGATAACAGTGCAGATAAAAAACTGGTTGTTTCTCACCAATCGTAGACTGGGGTACCCACGTAGATAAATAAGGGTCCCAGGGAGGGTCCAGCAACAAAATGGAGCAATATGTAAGGGGATGGGGAACTCTCGCCTACTCCCCTGTCGTGCCCCAGCATTGACTCCTGTCCTAACAAGGACAGGCCCAGATGAGCCCTACACTGGACACCCCCCACCAAGTATGTTAATGTAAAACGCCTCCCAACGCGTTTCTTCTCCAGGCACAGAGATTCATCAGGGGAGTTCTATAAGTCCATGAGCCAAATTTTGCTCAAATATGAAATATTGAGGATGTCAGCAGTGGCTGTGTTTCCTCTGGTAGCAAGAGGGTTTCTGTGTGGCCGTCTGCCACAACCGGTGAGTAAACCAGATTTAGCACCTGCTGCCTATTTATAAAGATAGTGGGCGGTATCCCACCAGGGGATTATAATGAGAATCAACTCCCCCCCCATGCATCATACCCCAATCCGTTATTGTATCCCGCTGCGCTCCACGTTCCTGGAACGCACGCCGGCTCCTATAGATGACTGATATCCGGCCGCCACATGTACTGGGCGCGCCGGAAACCGGAAGAGCCGGCGCCATCTTGGACGACCGACTTCCGGTTCGCCGACAGTAATATATATTCCAAAAGGGACCGAGTATACCCCAATCAGTGTACCTTGCTATGCTCCACATTTCCGGGACGCTCAGCGGATGCTATAGATAACTAGAAACCGGCCGCCGCTTGTAATGGGCGCGCCGGAGAGCCGGAAGTGCCGGCGCCATCTTGGATGACCAACTTCCGGTGCGCCGTGACTGGTATGCGTTCCAGAGATAGGGCGCACAGTGTGACATAGAGACTTGCGTCCCATTGTACCCAATGACAAGCGACAGATAATTATAGATATGCATTCCAACCTGTACGGCAATAGCATTTACACATACATACGTTACCGCGACCTTCATTATAGGGCCATTGTGTGCCGTTACTCTCATATCTGTTTATACCCTCAGTGGCTGGAAGTGTCCTAGCCACATGGTATATGCAATAGATGTACACTCACCGGCCACTTTATTAGGTACACCTGTCCAACTTCTTGTTAACACTTAATTTCTAATTAGCCAATCACATGGCGGCAACTCAGTGCATTTAGGCATGTAGACATGGTCAAGACAATCTCCTGCAGTTCAAACCGAGCATCAGTATGGGGAAGAAAGGTGATTTGAGTGCCTTTGAACGTGGCATGGTTGTTGGTGCCAGAAGGGCTGGTCTGAGTATTTCAGAAACTGCTGATCTACTGGGATTTTCACGCACAACCATCTCTAGGGTTTACAGAGAATGGTCCGAAAAAGAAAAAAAATCCAGTGAGCGGCAGTTCTGTGGGCGGAAATGCCTTGTTGATGCCAGAGGTCAGAGGAGAATGGGCAGACTGGTTCGAGCTGATAGAAAGGCAACAGTGACTCAAATCGCCACCCGTTACAACCAAGGTAGGCCTAAGAGCATCTCTGAACGCACAGTGCGTCGAACTTTGAGGCAGATGGGCTACAGCAGCAGAAGACCACACCGGGTACCACTCCTTTCAGCTAAGAACAGGAAACTGAGGCTACAATTTGTACAAGCTCATCGAAATTGGACAGTAGAAGATTGAAAAAACGTTGCTTGGTCTGATGAGTCTCGATTTCTGCTGCGACATTCGGATGGTAGGGTCAGAATTTGGCGTAAACAACATGAAAGCATGGATCCATCCTGCCTTGTATGGAGCATCTTTGGGATGTGCAGCCGACAAATCTGCGGCAACTGTGTGATGCCATCATGTCAATATGGACCAAAATCTCTGAGGAATGCTTCCAGCACCTTGTTGAATCTATGCCACGAAGAATTGAGGCAGTTCTGAAGGCAAAAGGGGGTCCAACCCGTTACTAGCATGGTGTACCTAATAAAGTGGCCGGTGAGTGTATATATCATGTATAGTTGAAAAAAAGAAAAATTGGGGGGGGGGGAAAGGGGGAGGGGGGAGATGCAAAAAAACAGCCAAATAAGCTAGAAATGGCAGCAGCAAAATAAATAATCAATAAAGTTTGTCCAAAATAGACATACGCATCCCTAATTACTGGAAGATAACCCGATGTATATAGCAGAATTTATAACCCATCGGTACCAGACTGATAAGGAGGGAAACCATAGAGCAGGATAATGACCCTGCACCGTAAAGTTGCATGTGTTTTGTTTACTACGACCGTTCTAAGGGACAGGTCCAGACACTAATATATATCCAGTAAATACTGGTAGATGTACACAAAAATAAAGAGGGTAACATAAGAAAGAAAAGAGAAAACAACGAGATGTACTATGAGGAGACCCGATGGCAGTTTTTGCCCTGTCTCCCCCACATACAAACCCCCAGTTGGACATTTAGTACAAATAATTAGGTACATCACATTAGAAGTGTCACAGCTGAAAGTACCTGGGATCTTGTAGTCCTGATGTGAATTGGGGATCTTTATCTTGTCCGTGGTCATTATAAATGGACAGGTTTTCCATTTTTTCTGATTGCAAAGAAAGGTACCTGCAGCTGTTGGAGAGGACAGGGAGCTCTTGACAATGATGCTTCTTAGATTTGGGGGCTGCCTAAAACACAGTAGTGGGGTGTCTGGAAAAATGGATTGTAGGCGGGCATCTTTTTGTAGTATAGGTTGTAATTTCCGTGCAGCTCCCCTTAGCACCTCCAGATTTGGATTGTAGGTAACTACTAGAGGTACCCGGTTATTTTCTTCTTTAGCTTTGTAATGTAGCAGGTGATTCCTTGATATTCTGGTGGCTCTTAAAAGGTATCAACCACTGAGGACTCTCAATTCTAAGTATTTTTCTATCTACTGGCTAACACGGTACCAAGAAATATATCTTTCCTGTAGCAATATAAGCAGGCAGGCAGATCATAGGATAGCTGTAATATATTGCAATATGCATGAAAGTTGACAGAATAATGGAAAAGACAATAATAGTGTTCAGGAATATACATGCACCGTATAGCTTAACTCTCCTAAAGTTTTTCGCCCTTTTTTATCTGTCATCTCTCATTTCTCTGTTAACCTATTCATATACTTTTTTCCATGCATATGATAATGTTCCAGATAGAAAATTTCTATTGAAATGAACAAGATTAGAGTTATTACAGTTCATAACCATTTCTATATCCCATTTGCTTTAAAATCAACTCATCTTACAAGTAATGCTGACTCTACTGTCGTAGTGATATAGGGAATTTAGTAATTTGCATATGTTACACAGAAGGCATTGTGTAGAATTATTGGCATTTTGATAAAGTACGAAATAAGCTCATTTCATTCTGATTATCTATATTTTACACTTGACAATATGTATTTTACCTTGTGTTTTTATAGAATGTGCACTTATTCTATATAATGAATAGCATTTTCTTGGCAAGGAAAAAAATATTAGACAATCAGAAACAGGGAGGGGGACTATATTAAATCATCGAAACATATGAAACCCAAACTAATTAAAAATATTCTGCAGATAAGTAAATACTGCATTAACCCTTTTACTTTTATTTAGGTACTTCCATTTTTCCTACCTTATTTTACAGGATTCATAACTTTTTTATTTTTCTGACAACTTAGCCATACGAGGACTTGTTTTTTGCTGGATGAGTTACAGGTTTGACTTACATCATTCAATTTACCATACTAGAAAACTGCAAACAAAATTAGATGTGCAAACTCTTTTGTTGGTTTAGATTAGTAGTAACAAGCCGGCAACAGAGTGGTGTCACAATACTTGGTATGTAGAGACCAACGACATCACTTGCGAGCGTGGCGCTGGTCTCTAAACTCCTGGTATTCTTGCGATCAGCTCGTTATTGCTGATCCAAGGCAACAGCCCCTGAAATGAGTGCCACTGTTGATGCTTTGCGTCAAGAAAGGGGCATAGTCTATGACAGTGATGGCAGCTTCTGCCCCTGATGATGTTTTGTTTAAGAATCCCAGCAAGCACTGTAAGAAAACAAATAAAATAGCAGTTAGTGTGAACGGTAAGGAATTTCTAACATTAGAGAATAGTTTAGATTATGGCACTAAATAGATAGGGATTTATGAGGAAAAATATTGGCCTCCAGACCAATACTTTAACCTTTTCACCCCCCAAGCCAGTTTCCATCTCGATGACAAGGCAACATTTTGCAATTCTGACTGGTGTCAATTTATGTGGTAATAATGCTGGAATGTTTCAACAGATCCCACTGATTCTGACGTTGTTTTGTCATAACTAGTGTTGAGCGATACCGTCCGATACTTGAAAGTATCGGTATCGGAAAGTATCGGCCGATACCGGCAAAGTATCGGATCTAATCCGATACCGATACCCGATACCAATACAAGTCAATGGGACTCATGTATCGGACGGTATTCCTGATGGTTCCCAGGGTCTGAAGGAGAGGAAACTCTCCTTCAGGCCCTGGGAACCATATTAATGTGTAAAATAAAGAATTAAAATAAAAAATATTGCTATACTCACCTCTCCGACGCAGCCTGGACCTCACCGAGGGAACCGGCAGCGTTGTTTGCTTAAAATTCGCGCTTTAACTTCCTTACGCGAAGTCCCGGCTTGTGATTGGTCGCGCGCCGCCCATGTGGCCGGGACGCAACCAATCACAGCAAGCCGTGATGTAATTTCAGGTCCTTCAGGATTTTAAAATTACGTTCCGGCGTTGTGATTGGTTGCGTCGCGGTCACATGGGCGACGCGACCAATCACAAGCCGTGACGTCACGGGAGGCTGGACACGCGCGCACATTAATCTGCCTGCTGTTAGCTAGTTATGTTCTCTGGTTAGTATATAGGGTTTCTGTGTATGCCATAATAAGTCTGAAGGAGGTGCCCTTAGATACACCAGGAGGCCTGAGTGGGATTAGTGAGTGATGCTGTGGCGGTCACAAGGGCCAAATCACTAATCATTATCCCCGCAGTCTGCACGTCTATAGGCTGGGCGTTCAGTATAGGCTACTAAGGAGCGGAGAAGGGGAATTGCATTTCTACACACCTTAACTGTGAGAGCAGTGTAGGTTAGAAAGTGTAGATAGGGTGTTAGCACCATAGAGTAGAGAAGAGGCCGTGAGAAGTGGGCACCATAGAGGCTACACATGAGTAGAGCAGTGAGTTGTCAGTATAACCGGAGAACACAGTGGTAGAAAAGGCAGATACCAGAGAACACTACAGAATGCAGATGTGATATCAGGCAGTAAGGAGGGGCAGGTCATAGTACACAGATAAGGGAAGACAGTGAGAGCTAGGTAGCTGCTGAGTGAATAAATGTGTATGTCAGAGAGTGATTGATATATGAGACTCTCCGCTTGACTTTGTATGCCGCGTGAATGCTATAAGGATTCATTAGCCTTCTGACTGAGCACTTTGCCTCTTAGTTTCAGGTGTTTTTAATCAACGCAGGACCCTACCCCTCCACAGAGATATAGATTTCAGTCTAAGAGAGGACTCACAGGGTCCCATACAGATGAAGACTTTATTCTAAGAGAGGATTGGTATTGTTACATCCTGGTAATGAGAAACACCTTACCATGGCTACCAGGTACACATGGATTGGCCAATTTAAGCACTAAGCATATATCTAGTGCAGTAATGCAATTCAATTTTCAGATTTCATGTTTGCAAGCTATAGCACTATAAAGTTCTGCCTTATTTATTTGATAGTTTACATCTGCATTATTTTTTAATTATTTTTTTTTCTGGTTTGGAAGTTAGCATGAATTTCTCATTTTTCCAACAAAATTTACAAAACCGATTTTTATGGATCAGATCACATTTGCTGTGGTTTTGGTGTGCCTATATAACAGAAAACACCCCAAAGTGATAGAATTCTAAAAACTGCACCCCTCAAAGTCCTCAAAACCACATTCAAGAAGTTTCTTAACCCTTCAGGTGCTTCACAGGAATTGAAACAACGCGGAATGAGAAAATTAACATTTTACTTTTTTTCACTAAAATGTTATTCAGCCCCAAAAATTTGATTTTCAAAAGGATAACAGGAAAAAATTGACCATACAATTTGTTGTGTAATGTCTCCTGAGTACACCGATACCTCTTACGAGGTGGAGAAGAGCAGGTCTTGAAAGGGAAAGCGAACCATTTGACTTTTTGAACGCTAAACTGGCTGTAAAAGAGAGCACATGCCATGTTGAGTTTGGAGAGACCCTGGTGGGACTAAACGGGAAATCCCACCAATTTACTCCATTTTAGAAACTACACCCCTCAAGGAATTTATCTAGACATGTGGTGAGCATCTTGAACCCTCAGGTGCTTCACAGAATTTTACAACATTGTTCTGTGAAAATGAAAAAAAATAATTTCCCACAAAAATTATGTTTTGGCTCTATTTTTTTCATTTTTGCAAGGATAGCAAGGGAAATTGGACTCCAAAATTTGTTGTGTCTTTTTTCCTGAGTACATCGATACCCCATATGTGGTTGCAATCTACTTTTGAGGCACAATGCAAAGCTCAGAAAAGGAAGAAGCGCCATATTGAAGATCAGGTTTTGCTGGAATGATTTGAGGTTGCCATGTCCCATTGGCAGAGCCCCTGATGTGCCAGAAAAGCAGAAAGCACCCATAAGTGACCTAATTTTATATACTGCGCCCCCCAATGAATTCATCTAGGGGTGCAGTGAGCATGTTGACATCACATGTGCCTCACAGAATTTTATACCATTGGGCTGTGAAGAAAGAACAATTTCATTTTTACCACTAAAATGTAGTTTTAGCCCCAAGTTTTACATTTTTATAAGGGCTAATATTAAAAATAGACGACAGTTTGTGGTGCAGTTTGTCTTGAGTGCATCAATGTCCTATATGTAATCAGCAACTATTTTTCAGGGACAGTAGAAAACTAAAAAGAGAAGAAGAGCCATATTATAGTGCAGATTCTATTGTAATGGTTTGAGGGGCCATGACCCACCTATACAGCCTCTAAGGTGCCAGAACAGTAGAACCCCCCATAATTGACCCCATTTTATACACTAAACCACTCAATAAATTACTTTGGGGTGCATTAATCATATTGACACCACAGGTGTGTCACAGATTTTTATACCATTGGGAAGTGAAGAAAAAATAATAATAATTACAGTTTTAACATACAAATGTAGCTTTACCCCAGATTTTACATTGTAACAAGAGGAAATGGGTAAAACTGGCACCAAGATTTGTCACACAATTTCTGATGAATGTAAAAATAGCTCATGTGACTGTACAGTACTGCATAGCCACACTGCGAAACTCAGGAGGGACAGAGCACTATGGAGCACATATTTTCCTAGAATACAAATCCCCTAGGTGCTAGAAGTATAGAATACCCCCTTCAATTGATCCCATTTTGGAAATTATACCCTTTGGGAATCTATCTATAGGTGTAGTGATAATTTGACTCCATGGGTGTTTTCCAGAAACAAGCAGCAGTTCGATGTTACTGAGTGAAAACTGCAAATCTACTTTTGCCCATACGTTGCAGTGTCCAGTCTATTGTAGTCCCCATGCATTATAGTGCTGGTACGTTGTAGTGCCCAGAATATTGTGCCCAGCTCGTGCTTCTGTAGACATATGCAACCATAAATTAGGAGACCTCTCATTGAGACAGAAATGCCAAACTTGTAGACGCGAAATGAACACTAAGGCTCAGAAGGGAGAGGGATTTGGATTTGGGAGCGCAGAGTTTGCTGACTTTCTTTTGGGGGGTAAGGAGCCATTTTGCTTTTCCAGAGCCTTTGTACTACACTAGTTTGGAACCCCCCTATATTTCTATTAACAGGTGATGGGCCTGAGTGGTGACTAGCTTTGATTTATGTGAAGCTTTTATGGGAACAATTTACACAACATTTTGGATCACGTATATCCTGTGCACTACGCTGAGCACTTACATTGGGGTTTCCATCTAAATCTCCAAGTGACATGATTCAGATGACACCCATGAGTGATCAATTAACTATAACGAGGCAGCAGAGATATTCCGTATTTTGTCTGGCCTCTGTTCAGTGGTGTCTTTCTTTGCAAAAGTGCACATAACTGTGGTCAACAACACTTTTATGCATGCTTCAACAGACAGACACCGCCGGATCATAGGCCAGAAGGCGTCCACAATGCCTCCATCAGCCTCATTATAGGGAATCTTCCAGTTGGGGTTGCATCTGAATGACATATTTCAGAGATCTACATGGAAAATCCGGTGTAAGCGCTTGGCGTAGAGCGCAGGATAAATGTGATCTGAGCCTTACTGCGATCTTTGGGAGGCAAAATAAGCAAATCAACAGCAGGTGAAGAATTGGTTTTATTTATTTTTTTATGTCATTCCTCATGCGATATAAGTGATTAGATGACTTGATTCTTTGGGTCAATGTGAGTACAGCGATACCAGATTAATACCTTTTTTTATGGTTGGCTTCTGTCACACACTAAAAGAGTTTTTTTTTTTTCGCAAAAAAGTTTTTGCATCACCATATTTGAGAGCTATAATTTTTCCATATTTCTGTTGACAGAATCAAGAGTTAATGTTTTTATTGCTACCATTTCCAGGCACAAAGCATTTTTTGATTGCTTTCTATTCCGATTTTTTAGAGGCAGAATGAGCAAAAACCTGCAATTCAGGAATTGTATTTTTTTGTTATGTGTGTGGTAAAATTGAAATGCAGCTTCATTCTTTTGGTCAGTATGATTACAGTGAGACCACATTTACAGTCCTGCTCATCGTTATTGGCACTCATGAAGTTTAAGTACATAATGTGGAATATATCCTGAAAAAAACTAATCAAATGAAACAGTTTTTTTGTATAAAGCACTCCTATTTAATACAAAAGAGCAAATGATAAAAAATAATTTAAAGCAAAAAACAATGGGAGGGAAAAATAGAAAAATTCTAAAGCTTGCTATCACACTGGTATTGGCACCCTTTACATTAAATTAGTATGGAAACACATTTTGACTTGCCTGTGGTAAATCAGGAATGAAAATCACCTGTGATAAATAGTTGGTGCCCATGTGACATGAATTAGCCAATGTGCAATGATATTAATAAGTTTACCAAGCATGGAACAGTCAAGAGATGTCTTCGAAGGTTGGTGCAGATAGTGGAAAAAACACCACGTGAAACATCTAAAGACCAGAAGGCCAACCTGGAACAGTCTGGGATTATGGTTTCAGCATGTACCATACACCGCAAACAAAACCACATTGAGCTTTATGGGCAAAGGCCAAAGAAGACTCTATTACTGAGAAAAGACTTAAAAAGGAACAACTGATCTTTGCCAAAGAGTACCTTGACAAACCACAATCCTTCTGGAAAAATGTTCTGAGGACAGATGAAGGAAAGATAGCCGATTTTGGCAATGCAAAGCAACAGTTTGTTTACAGAAGGCAAAATTAAGCTTATAAGGAAAATAACACCCTGTCAACAGTTAAGCATGGTGGAGGATCCATAATGCTGTGGGGTTGCTTCTCTGCATCTGGTACTGGAGGCCTTGACTGTATCACAGGAATCATGAAATCAAAGAATTTTTAAGAGATTTTATAGCAAAATGTCCTACCCAGTGTAAGAAAACTTGGTTTGAGTCGAAGATCATGGGTCCTACAACAAGACAATAACTCAAAGCACACATCCAAAAGTGCACAGGAAAGGTTGAAAAAGAAAAAAAAAATGACAGTTTTAAATTGGCCAGCAATGAATCCTGACCTCAATCCCATGGAATATCTTTTTGGTTAGCTGAAATCTGTCATTGGGAAAAAGAACCCTGCAAACATTCAAGAGCTTGAACAAACTGCATAGAAAGAGTGGGAGAAAATATCAGCTGAGTGCAAGAAGATTATAGATGGCTACAAGAAACATTTGGTGGCTGTCATCAAAGCCAAAGGGTGTGCAACCAAGTTTTAAATAGGGGTGCCTTTATTTGTCCACATGCTCTTTATACTGTTTCTTCTTTCAAATTGCAACATGTAAGTTGAAAAACAATGTTTTATTGTTGTAATACTTTGGACTACTAATTAAAAAATCCTGAGGATACAACTTTGTACAAATTCTTTAGAAATAAATGAAAATGTACCAATCTGTGAAAAAAAATCGAGGGGTGCCAATAATGGTGATCAGTAGTGTATATCTTTTTTAACCTTTTGCCACTTTTACATCATAAAAACTGTACTATAGAAAAAATAATTATTTTTTCATCACTATATTCTGAGATCTATAACGTTTTTATTTTTCTGCTGATGGAGCTGTATGGTGGCTTGTTTTTTGCAGGACAAGGTGATGTTTTCAGTGATATCATTATAATTTACATTTGTCTCTTTTATCGCATTTTATTCCCCTTTTTATTTGGCAGTATGATGAGAAAGCATAGTTGTCTGCCTCATTTTGTCTTTATTTTTTTACAGAGTTCACTGAAGGGGTTCACTAGTTTGACAGTTTTATGGGTTGGGTCATTCCCGACATGGCAATGCCAAACGTGTACTTTTTTGTTTATTTTTTTTTTTTACATAAAAATATATATTTATGGATATAATATATATCTTTTTATTTTGTGATTTTTTTTAAATTATATTTTCACATTCATGGCTCTGATTGTTGATATAAAGTATTGCAATGCACTAGCATTAGCATTGCAATGCTTTTTAACTGTCAGTGTTGAACTGACTTATTCCTCTTAGACCATGCGTCTAACAAGTTTTCCCTAACCTGGTGACCCAGATGTCATGACAATGATCGAACCTGTATGATTATTTTGAGGGTGCGCCGAATGGAAGGGAGAGGGACATATATGGTGACATATAGTGGTAGATACCAGTCCTGCAGAACATATAGAGATCACAGTACAGTTACAGATGGTGACTTACAGGTGACATTCTTTCTGGTGTCAACTTCTCCAGCCAGGACTTATCTGCAACAGATTACAAAAAGACACATTTAACTTCACACATTTCCAGCACTGTTCACATCTATTCCCAACTTGCACAAACTCTTCATCCTCTGATACCCGAATACTGAGCTGCTGTCACCGTATGTGTCCCTATTTCTGCACCTACTGTGTGGTACAATAATAATAGTAATGCTTCACATAGTAATGTCACCACTGTGCCCTCACATAGTAATAATGCTGCCTCTGTGCTCTCTAGATGGTAAAATTGCTTCCTAGAAAATATTAGTTTCCTGTGCATGTGCCCTCCACATTTCTTCCCTAGAAAGTAATAATGCTCCATGTGCAACTTTGGTAGTCACTAGGGTTGAGCGAAACGGGTCGGCCATTTTCAGAAGTCGCCCACTTTTGGCAAAGTCGGGTTTCATGAAACCCGACCTGACCCCTGTGTGGGGTCAGCCATGAGGTCGGCGATCTTCTGAATCTGGTATCGGAATTCCGATACCGAGTTCCGATATGTTTGCGATATCGGGAATCGGTATCGGAATCCATATTTAAGTGTTAAATAAAGAATCAAAATAAAAAATATTGATATACTCACCCTCGGACGCGCCCTGGTACTAACCGGCAGCCTTCCTTGCTAAGAATGAGCGCGTGAATAACCTGCGGTGACGTCGCGGCTTGTGATTGGTCGCGAGCAGTCACATGGGCGGTCACGCGACCAATCACAAGCTGCGACGTCATCTAAGGCCCTTCACGTGCTCATTCTTAGGAAGGAAGGCTGCCGGAAAGAAGCAGGGCGTGTCCGAGGGTGAGTATATACCTAATAGGAATATACTCACCGTCGGACGCGCCCTGCTTCTTTCCGGCAGCCTTCCTTCCTAAGAATGAGCGCGTGAAGGACCTTAGATGACGTCGCGGCTTGTGATTGGTCGCGTGACCGCCCACGTGACCGCTCGCGACCAATCACAAGCCGCGACGTCACCGCAGGTCATTCACGCGCTCATTCTTAGGAAGGAAGGCTGCCGGTTAGTACCAGGGCGCATCCGAGGGTGAGTATATCAATATTTTTTATTTTGATTCTTTATTTTACACATTAATATGGATCCCAGGGCCTGAAGGAGAGTTTCCTCTCCTTCAGACCCTGGGAACCATAGTATCCCATTGCACTGCATTGGGTTTCGTGTTTCGGCCGACCCCGACCCCGACTTTTTTATAGGATCCGGCCGTTTTCACTTGACCCGACTTTTGAGAAAGTCGGGTTTCGTGAAACCCGACCCGATCCTATAAAAATAAAAGTCGCTCAACCCTAGTAGTCACACTACTGAGTGCCCCTCTTTATAATAATGTTTAAGTGCCCACTTTACATTTAATAATGTCCCCTGAGTTCCCCATGTACAATTCCCCTATACACAGTATGGTGGGCAAAAGATCTCCTATACACTGTATGGTGATTCCACAGCTCCCCTATACACAGTATAATGCTGACAGAGCTCCACTATACAAAGTATAATGCCCCCACAGCTTTGCTATGATGTCCCCCAGAATTCCTTTATAGAATTATGTCCCCACTGCTGTCCCAAAACACACTAGAATGACTACCACAGTAGTCATCACACTTTATGATGGCCCCCACACTGTATATTGACCCCAACAGTAGCCTCTACAATGTTTATTGATCCTGACAGTAGCTCCCATACTGTATAATGTCCCTCACACTTCATAATAGCTGCCACAGTAGTCCCCACACATTATGAGGGCCATGCACAGTAGTCCACACTGTATAACAGCTCTCCCATTGGCTCCCATACTGTATAATGGCCCCGACAGTAGTCCCACAATTTATGGTGGCCCCTACAGTGGTCCCCACACTGTATATGTGCTCCCACATTGTATGATGGCCCCCAAACTGAATAGTGACACTCTCGTTAGCTCGCATTTTGACATTTTGTGCATGCACTGGTGAATCAGCCAATGCATCACCCTGCTCTTCTGTAGACCACAGGTTTAAAGCAACCTGTGGTGTACAAAACCGAGAGAAGTAGTGCAGGGAGATCGTGTCTCCCTGCTCTACTGCAGAGCTTAAAGGGAACCTGTCATTTAAAGTAATGCTATTAAATGCAGATATGGGGTTATTCTGCAGGTTAATAGAGTTTTGACACCATGCGGCGCCCGCACTGGGAGCCCCGCTGCTGGGAGGAAATTAACTTTATTTCTCCCGGCAGCCTTGCTCTTTCAGTCATAGGAGCGGTGCCGGCGCGTTTTCAGTCACCGCTCTGTGTATAGAGAGCTGCAGCTGTAACTGATTCAACGGCACAGACTGACAACTGGTTCAGCACCGTCTGACCCCGTATCTAGGCTCCAAGTAATAATGCTTTGTCAGTGCCTACTTAATATTTAACAATGAGTTCCCCCATGTACAGTAAAAATGGCCCAAGCATCGCTGATGTGAGCAGGGGGTCGTGTGACGACTCTTTCGGCTTCTTCCAATTTTCTTCTCTTGAGAAAAGTCAAACTTATCTAGTCGACACGTGCAAATAGCAAACATGGCCGCATTACCACCAGATCGCACAAGTGGTAATGGGGTCTCATGATGGCAGGCACCCCCATCATGATTTCGCTTTCTGTAGTCTCAGAGTGACTTCAGACATTTATCCCAAGCCTTTAATAACTTAATAATTTCATAATAAGCAATTTATTATTATAACACAGAATGCAGCCCGTGGTTACTGTATTGTTATACTTGTTAGGGGTCAGACAGACGGATGCATTTTTATTGTGTGAGGAGATCGCATTGCGTCAGGCCTCCTAACCTGAACGTGACAGCTGCATAGTAATCCATCACGTTGTCACGCTCAGGTCAGGAGAGGTGTCGGGCCAGTCTGAGGATTGTGATGCGAACCTCGCATGAGTTATATGTGCGTCTGTCTGCCCCTTATGCTAATACTTATCCTTGTTATACTAATACTTAAATATTAACCTATTATTAACATATTAACTTGTATTGTTATGCTTGTATTAACTTGTATTGTTATGCTTGTTATACTAATACTTATGAAAGACCCAGCTAGCAAGTATAAAAAGCCCCTGATATACCCATCTCCAGCCCCCCAAGACAGCAACTATTACATGTGATGGAGTGCATATAATATCATAACATTACACAGTATAAGCATGGAGCACTATGTGTGGCCATTATTCAGTATGGAGCACTATGTGTGGCCATTATACAGTATGGAGCACTGTGTGGCCATTATACATTATGGAGCATCATGTCTGGCCATTATACACTATGGAGCATCATGTGTGGCCATTATACAGTATTGAGCATCATGTGTGGCCATTATACAGTATGGAGAACTGGGTGTGGCCATTATACAGTATGGAGCACTATGTGTGGTCATTATACAGTATGGAGCACTGTGTGGCCATTATAAATTATGGAGCATCATGTGTGGCCATTATACACTATGGAGCATCATGTGTGGCCATTATACAGTATTGAGCATCATGTGGGATCATTATACAGTATGGAGAACTGTGTGTGGCCATTATACAGTATGGAGCACCATGTGTGGTGGCCGTTATACAGTATTGAGCATCATGTGTGGCCATTATACAGTATTGAGCATCATGTGTGGACATTATACAGTATTGAACATCATGTGTGGCCATCATACAGTATGGAGCACTGTGGCCATATTTTTTCTTGTTTATAATTATTGTATATAAAACAGTGTGATCAGCAGTGCTAAATGGCTGTGGTTGGGACGTGGATATGGGTGTGACTAGTTGTGAAATGGGTGTGGTCAGAGGCGTGGCCTAAAATATGCCGCGGCGCACTACGCGTGCCGCAAACTTTATACCTCCTTCCCTTCTTCAAAAGTTGGGAGGTATGGTACCGCATTTGCCAGATCACGGCAAGTGCCGCAAATCCCATAGTGAATGAATGAGGTCGAACACAGTGTTGCCGTAAGTGATCCGTTACGCGGCACATGCAGGAAAACTGGCGGATCTGCTTACATCAGTGATTCTTGCCAAAGTCACTGCCGATAGTGTCATACTCACCAAAGGGGGAGGCAGCACTAAAAGTGCCTAGGGCAGCAGAAACACAAAATACAGCCATGCAGTGAGGCAAAACCAGAAAGCGTCCAGTTAAATGCAAGGTGGGCGCTAGGATCCAGCGTGCCTGAGGCAATCAGAGCCTGCACAGTGAGAAACTGCAGCTGCTGCTGGCCCAGCCAGGAAGACGCTCCTCTGGTGAGACAGCACCGTACACTGCATGGACTGAGGCTCTGCAACCTTCCACTCTGCAGAGTCTGTCAAATAGGGGAGCCGGCATTGTGCTTCTCTCTCCCTGACACCTCAGACACGGCCACAAGACAAAAGCGGCCGTGGCTCTCGGTGGGCCCCTTCATGTGACGGGGCCTGGGGCAATGACCCACTCTGTCCTCCAGTAGCTACGCTACTGTGCACAACTATAAATTTGACATGCATCTCTGTGAGTTAGGTGCAGCTCCCTAATATGGAGGCATTTAATGATAATTGTTTTGATAATCTTATGTTTCATTCTTTTTTTTTTATGCACAGGATTCTCAGCACAAGGCTGTGTAAAGAATAAAAAGCAATCAATTTTTAGGAAATACTTTCCCATTCCTTAAGCTAGTTCAATCAATAATTTTAATAGCTTGACACAAAACAGTGTGCCATAGGTAAATGTAACAGGGCAATCTAATCTAAAATGTCACAATAGTCTGCAAGTCATTCTTATGTCATTATTTGATATGTCATGGATGATTACTAATTGCATATGGATTTGAAGTCTGAAAAAACATGTCTCAAAATTGAAAATTTTCAGACACAATTGTACAATACAAGCTGTGTATTATACTGTAGATGTATGTTTGGTAGGAGTACTTATTTAAAAAAGGTACATGTGTCCATGATACCAAAAGGGAGATTACGCACATCACACAGCGGACACCAGTTTGACAGGGGGCACAACTCTGCTGCCTGCAATCATCAGAGAAAAAACGCAGTTGACTATCTGGTGACGGAGGAGAACTTGGTTGCTTCAACTACTAAGCTAGTTATTGGGGAACTCACAGTGAACGTATGGTATATAGATCTCAGATTCCAACTAGTGTAATAAACATACTGGGGCAGCATGGTGGCTCTCACTCTATGAGAGGGGCTGCAGTTTACTCTGAGGAGGTGGCATTATACTCTGAGGGGGCTGCAGTTTATTCTGAGGGGGCTGCAGTATACTCTGAGGGGGGCTGCATTATACTATGAGTGGGGCTGCATTACACTATCATGGACCATGGGGACTGCATTTTATTATATGTACTATATGGGACCTGCATTATACTGTATCTAGGACTATCTGTACTAATCATTCTTTCTCACTCGTAGTAGGGGTATGTGCACCCGGTTAGTAAAAGATGTGGGTTGGAAGCAGCGTACTTGTGCAGCGTCCAGATGTTACAGCATAGTGGGTGGGATTTCAAGAAATCCCATGTCTACTATGCATGCACAGAGGCATGCAGCTCACCCATGGAGACTGACATGCATGTCTCTCCAGACTGCAGCTTGTCTATTTACCTTGCGGCGATGCGAGTCTCCGCAAGATAAATTTCATCCATACAATGTATTGGACTTGGTGAATGCGCATGGTTCGGTGATCACATATGGATTCACCGTAGTTCAATAGTCGGAAGTGCTTTGGATGCAGCGGACATGTGCTGCGTCCAAAGCACTGCCAATTACTGACCGTGGGAACATACCCTTAGAATTTTATTAGACCCCTAAGTTACAGGATATCTTCACTCCTGTAGGTCTCATAGGTAGATATTGTCATCATGTTTACTATTGCGATTTTATCTTTCTATAGAGATGAGACATGGTATGGATAGAATCATCCAGTGGAGCAGTATTAATTTGGAGGGGTTAGAATGACCTTGCAGTGATGTGAGCGAATGTGTTATGTTTAGTGTTGAGTAGTGTTGAGCGATACCTTCCGATACTTGAAAGTATCGGTATCGGATAGTATCGGCCGATACCCGAAAAATATCGGATATCGCCGATACCAATACCCAATACCAATATAAGTCAATGGGACTCAAGTATCGGAAGGTATCCTGGATGGTTCCCAGGGTCTGAAGGAGAGGAAACTCTCCTTCAGGCCCTGAGATCCATATTAATGTAAAAAATAAAGAATTAAAATAATAAATATGGATATACTCACCCGTCCGGCGGCCCCTGGACCTTACCGCTGTTAACCGGCAGCCTCCGTTCCTAAGAATGAGGAGTTTAGGACCTTCAATGACGTCGCGGCTGACCAATCACAAGTCGCGACGTCATCGCAGGTCCTAAACTCCTAATTCTTAGGAATGGAGGCTGCCGGTTAACAACGGTAAGGTCCAGGGGCCGCCGGACGGGTGAGTATATCCATATTTATTATTTATTTCTTTATTTTTTACATTAATATGGATCCCAGGGCCTGAAGGAGAGTCTCCTCTCCTCCAGACCCTGGGAACCATACACTGGGAATTTCCGATTCCGATTTCCGATATCACAAAAATATCGGAACTCGGTATCGGAATTCCGATACCGCAAGTATCGTCCGATACCCGATACTTGCGGTATCGGAATGCTCAACACTAGTGTTGAGCGATACCTTCCAATATTCAAAGGTATCGGATTGGATCGGCCGATATCCAAAAAATATCGGATATCGCCGATACCGATACCCGATACCAATGCAAGTCAATGGGACACAAATATCGGAACGTAAATAAGCCCTTTCTGTCCTTCTATATGCTGTTCTGGAGGGGGGAAGAGTGTGGGCGGTGCATGGGCGGACACTGTGAGTGTCTGTGTGTGCGGGCGGGGTCTGTGCGGGCCTGCCAGGGATCTAATTCTATGCGGGGCTCGATGCGGCGTGCCGGGGCTGTATGTGGGCTGTCCGGACTCTATGCAGCGTGGGGGGTCTCTCTTTGGTGTGGGGGGTCTCTGTGCGGCATGGGGGGTCTCTGTGCGGCATGGGGTGGTCTCTTTGCAGCATGGGGTGGACTCTGTGCGGCGTGGTGGGGTCTCTGTGCGGCGTGGGGGGTCTCTGTGTGGCGTGGGGGGGTCTCTGTGTGGCGTGCTGGGGCTCTGTGCATGTGTGCAGGCATCGTCCGATGGGACTGCAAGTCCCATCAGATGATGCCTGCTACACTGACAGTGATTGACACATTAGCCAATGATGGGACAGTAGCAGTCCCATCATCCGGCTAATGTGTTGAATGAAAAAAAAAAACTCCATACATATATACTACATACATGCTACATACATGCTACATACATGCTACATGCTACATACATGCTACATACATGCTGCATACATGCTACATGCTACATACATGCTACATGCTACATACATGATACATACATGCTACATGCTACATACATACTACATACATGCTACATGCTACATACATGCTACATACATGCTACATGCTACATACATGCTACATACATGCTACATGCTACATACATACTACATATATACATACAGCATACATACTGCATACATACTACATACATATATCCATACATACTACATACATGCTACATACATGCTACATACATGCTGCATACATGCTTCATACATGATACATCAGAGGTGTCAAACTGCATTCCTCGAGGGCCACCAACAGGTCATGTTTTCAGGATTTCCTTGTATTGCACAGGTGATAATTTAATCACCTGCACAGAATGATTCCAGCACCTTGTGGAATGCTAAGGAAATCCTGAAAACATGACCTGTTGGCGGCCCTCGAGGAATGCAGTTTCACACCTCTGTGAAACATGCTACATACATGCTGCATACATGATACATGCTACATACATGCTACATACATGCTACACACATGCTACATACATGCTACATGCTACATACATTCTATATACATGCTACATGCTACATACATGCTACATATATCCATACATACTACATACATTCTACATACATACATACAGCATACATACTGCATACATACTACATACATATATCCATACATACAACATACATGTTACATACATACTACTTACATACATACATACTGCATACATACATACATACTGCATACATGCTACATACACACTACATACATACATACATACTGCATACATACATACTACATACAGTACATTCATACATTAAATACATGACATACATATAGACATACAGTACATTAAACATAGATTACATACTCACCATTACTTGTCACTTTGTTCCCCGAAGCCAGTGTCATCTGTAAAAAATATGAAAAAAACAAACAACCAATATACTCCCTGTCCGCAGAAATCCACGAGTGTCCCACGACGATCTCCCATGGAGAACGGCAGCAACAGCTGTTGCAACTGCTCTCCAGGGGCCCCAGGAACACAATGACGCTCCGGAGGAAGGTATTCCTCCGCCACTGTAAAAAAAAGTCTCTAGTCTCACTTTATGGCATTGCTGTATGAGAAATTTTCCCAGGCAGCAATTGCCATAAAGTGAGACTTTGTCCTAAGGTAACCTCTCAGTGATGCACTGCAGGAGCCATTGTCTCCTGTCAGTGTGTCACTGAGGGCCCTATAGAGCAGTGACATCACCCGATGTCACTGTTCTATAGGGGAGATCGTCATGGGACACTCGTTATTAATTGGACTACGGCGGACAGGTAGTATGCGGTTTATTATTTTCCTTTTTTTGCAGGCGCTGAAGTATGGTAAGTATGGTGAAATGAAGAATATTAAAATACTTTTTCCTAATGTCTGCGCGTTTTATTAACCCTTTCTTACTATTGGATTAATAACGGATAGGCGTCTTATTGACACCTCTCTGTTATTAACCCGGCTTAATGTCACCTTACAATAGCAAGGTGACATTAACCCCTTATTAACCCATATCCCACCGCTACACGGGAGTGGGAAGAGAGGGGCTAAGTGCCATAATTGGCGCAACTTACAGATGCGCCATTTCTGGGGCGGCTGTGGACTGTTGTGAATTCCGTTCTCGAACTCCCTCCTGTGGTCATGAATGGTACTTCGGCGAGTTCTGTCCGTGGACTCCCTCTGGTGGCTGTGAGTGGAACTGCTGGTTCTGAGGTTGCTTCCTCAGCTGCCCTCATTTGCGGCTAGGCTGGCTTCTCTATTTAACTCCATTCAGATCGTTACTCCATGCCAGCTGTCAATGTATTAGTACTGGTTCAGATCTCTCTAGGATCTTTCTCATGACCTGTCTACTCCAGCAAAAGCTAAGTCCCTGCTAGTTCATTTGTTGTTCATTTTGTACTGAATATGTTTCTTAGTGCTTGCTAAGTTCTAGTCCAGCTTGCTAACATGATATTGCCTTGCTAGCTGGAAGCTCTGGGTTGCAGAGTGGCACCTCCGCACCGTGTGTCGGTGCGGGGGTCTTTTTGCACACTCTGCGTGGCTTTTTGTAGTTTTTTGTGCTGACCGCATAGATCCCTTTCCTATCTTCAGTCTATCTAGTAAGTCTGGCCTCCTTTGCTGAAACCTGTTTCATCCCTGTGTTTGTGACGTTCCTCTTAACTCACAGTTAATATATGTGGGGGGCTGCCTTTACCTTTGGGGAAATTTCTCTGAGGCAAGGTAAGGCTTATTTTCCTATCTTTAGGGGTAGTTTGCTCTTAGGCTGTGAAGAGGCGTCTAGGGAGAGTTAGGTACGCTCCACAGCTATTTCTAGTGTGTGTGTTAGGATTAGGATTTGCGGTCAGCAGAGTTCCCACTTCCCAGAGCTTGTCCTGTCTTCTAGTTTAACCATCAGGTCATTCCAGGTGCACCTAACCACCAGGTCCATAACAGTACAGCTGGCCCACAAAGTGTTAATGCATCTCAATAGAGGGATAAGAGAAGTTCTGAGACCATTTTTTTTTCTCTGCAGTGTGTTTTGTCTTTCTTTTCCCCTTAACCTCTGGGTGGTTCAGGACTCAGGTGTAGATATGGACATTCAAGGTCTGTCCTCTTGTGTTGATCACCTCACTGCGAGGGTACAAAGCATTCAAGATTATGTAGTTCAGAATCCTATGTTAGAGCCTAGAATTCCAATTCCTGATTTGTTTTTTGGAGATAGATCTAAATTTCTGAATTTCAAAAATAATTGTAAACTGTTTATTGCTTTGAAACCCCGCTCCTCTGGTGACCCCATTCAGCAAGTAAAAATCATTATTTCTTTGTTACGTGGCGACCCACAAGACTGGGCATTCTCCCTTGCGCCAGGAGATCCTGCATTGCTAAATGTAGATGTGTTTTTTCTGGCGCTTGGATTGCTTTATGACGAACCTAACTCTGTGGATCAGGCAGAGAAAATCCTGCTGGCTTTTTGTCAAGGTCAGGATGAAGCGGAGGTATATTGCCAGAAGTTTAGAAAGTGGTCTGTGCTTACTCAATGGAATGAGTGTGCCCTTGCAGCAATTTTCAGAAAAGGTCTTTCTGAAGCCCTTAAGGATGTTATGGTGGGGTTTCCCACGCCTGCTAGTCTGAATGAGTCAATGTCCTTGGCCATTCAGATCGATCGGAGCTTGCGTGAACGCAAGGTTGTGCGCCATTTGGCGGTGTCCTCTGAGCAGAGGCCTGAGCCTATGCAATGTGATAGGACTTTGACCAGAGCTGAACGGCAAGAACACAGACGTCAGAATGGGCTGTGTTTTTACTGTGGTGACTCCACTCATGCTATCTCTGATTGTCCTAAGCGCTCTAAGCGGTTCGCTAGGTCCGTCACCATTGGTACTGTACAGCCTAAATTTCTTTTGTCCGTTACTCTGATTTTCTCTTTGTCGTCCTACTCTGTTATGGCATTTGTGGACTCAGGCGCTGCCCTGAATTTGATGGACTTGGAGTTTGCCAGGCGCTGTGGTTTTTTCTTGGAGCCCTTGCAGTATCCTATTGCATTAAGGGGAATTGATGCTACGCCTTTGGCCAAGAATAAACCTCAGTACTGGACTCAGTTGACCATGTGCATGGCTCCTGCACATCAGGAAGATGTTCGCTTTTTGGTGTTGCATAATTTGCATGATGTGGTCGTGTTGGGTTTGCCATGGCTACAGGTCCATAGTCCAGTATTGGATTGGAAATCAATGTCTGTGTCCAGTTGGCGTTTTCAAGGGGTACATGGTGACGTTCCGTTATTGTCAATTTCTCCTTCTACTCCTTCTGAAGTCCCTGAGTTTTTGTCGGATTACCGAGATGTATTTGATGAGCCCAAATCCAGTGCCCTACCTCCTCATAGGGATTGTGATTGTGCTATTAATTTGATTCCTGGTAGTAAATTTCCTAAGGGATGGCTTTTCAATTTATCTGTGCCGGAACACGCCGCTATGCTGAGTTATATAAAGGAGTCCTTGGAGAAAGGGCATATTCGCCCGTCGTCGTCACTGTTGGGAGCAGGGTTCTTTTTTGTGGCCAAGAAGGATGGTTCTCTGAGACCTTGTATAGATTACCGCCTTCTCAATAAAATCACGGTCAAATTTCAGTACCCTTTGCCTCTACTGTCTGATTTGTTTGCTCGGATTAAGGGGGCTAGTTGGTTCACCAAGATAGATCTTCGAGGGGCGTATAATCTCGTGCGTATTAAACAGGGCGATGAATGAAAAACAGCATTTAATACGCCCGAGGGCCATTTTGAGTACCTGGTGATGCCATTCGGGCTTTCTAATGCTCCATCTGTGTTTCAGTCCTTTATGCATGACATCTTCCGAAAGTATTTGGATAGATTCATTATTGTATATTTGGATGATATTTTGGTCTTTTTGGATGATTGGGAGTCTCATGTGAAGCAGGTCAGAATGGTGTTCCAGGTTCTTCGTGCTAATTCTTTGTTTGTGAAGGGGTCTAAATGTCTCTTCGGAGTTCAGAAGGTTTCCTTTTTGGGCTTCATTTTTTCCCCTTCTACTATCGAGATGGATCCTGTTAAAGTTCAGGCCATTTATGATTGGACTCAGCCTACATCTGTGAAGAGCCTTCAGAAATTCCTGGGCTTTGCTAATTTTTACCGTCGCTTCATCGCTAATTTTTCTAGTGTTGTTAAACCATTGACTGATTTGACCAAGAAAGGTGCTGATGTGGTGAATTGGTCCTCTGCGGCCGTTGAGGCTTTTCGGGAGTTGAAACGTTGTTTCTCTTTGGCCCCTGTGTTGTGTCAGCCAGATGTTTCGCTCCCTTTTCAGGTCGAGGTTGATGCTACTGAGATTGGAGCAGGGGCTGTTTTGTCTCAAAGATCTTCTGATGGCTCAGTGATGAAGCCATGTGCTTTCTTTTCTAGAAAGTTTTCGCCTGCTGAGTGTAATTATGATGATGGCAATCGGGAGTTGTTGGCTATGAAGTGGGCGTTCGAGGAGTGGCGACATTGGCTCGAGGGAGCCAAGCATCGCGTAGTGGTCTTAACGGATCACAAGAATCTGACTTATCTCGAGTCTGCTAAGCGGTTGAATCCTAGACAGGCTCGATGGTCGCTGTTTTTCTCCCGTTTCAATTTTGTGGTTTCATACCTTCCGGGTTCTAAGAATGTGAAGGCCGATGCCCTTTCAAGGAGTTTTGTGCCTGATTCCCCGGGAGTTCCTGAGCCGGCTGGTATTCTCAAAGAGGGGGTAATTCTGTCTGCCATCTCACCTGAATTGCGGCGGGCGCTGCAGGAGTTTCAGGCTGATAGACTTGACCGTTGTCCAGCAGAGAAACTGTTTGTCCCTGATAGATGGACTAGTAGAGTTATCTCTGAGGTTCATTGTTCGGTGTTGGCTGGTCATCCTGGGATTTTTGGTACCAGAGATTTGGTGGCTAGGTCCTTTTGGTGGCCTTCCTTGTCACGGGATGTGTGTTCTTTTGTGCAGTCCTGTGGGACTTGTGCTCGGGCCAAGTCCTGCTGTTCTCGTGCCAGTGGGTTACTTTTGCCCTTGCCAGTCCCGAAAAGGCCTTGGACGCATGTTTCCATGGATTTTATTTTAGATCTCCCTGTCTCTCAAAGGATGTCGGTCATCTGGGTGGTTTGTGATCGCTTCTCTAAGATGGTCCATTTGGTACCCTTGCCTAAATTACCTTCCTCCTCTGATTTGGTTCCACTATTTTTCCAGCATGTGGTTCGTTTGCATGGCATTCCGGAGAACATCATGTCGGACAGAGGTTCCCAGTTTGTTTCAAGGTTTTGGCGGTCCTTTTGTGCTAAGATGGGCATTGATTTGTCTTTCTCTTCGGCTTTCCATCCTCAGGCAAATGGCCAAACCGAACAAACTAATCAGACTTTGGAGACCTATTTGAGATGCTTTGTTTCTGCTGATCAGGATGATTGGGTGACGTTCTTGCCATTGGCTGAGTTCGCCCTTAATAATCGGGCCAGTTCGGCTACTTTGGTTTCGCCTTTTTTTTGTAATTCTGGTTTTTATCCTCGTTTTTCTTCAGGGCAGGTTGAGCATTCGGACTGTCCTGGTGTGGATTCTGTGGTGGACAGGTTGCAGCAAATTTGGACTCATGTAGTGGACAATTTGACATTGTCCCAGGAGAAGGCTCAACGTTTCGCCAACCGCCGTCGCTGTGTTGGTCCCCGACTTCGTGTTGGGGATTTGGTTTGGTTGTCGTCTCGTCATGTCCCTATGAAGGTTTCTTCTCCTAAGTTTAAGCCTCGTTTCATTGGTCCTTATAAGATTTCTGAAATTCTCAATCCTGTGTCATTTCGTTTGGCCCTTCCAGCTTCTTTTGCCATCCATAATGTGTTCCATAGGTCTTTGTTGCGGAGATATGTGGTGCCTATGGTTCCCTCCGTTGATCCTCCTGCTCCGGTGTTGGTCGAGGGGGAGTTGGAGTATGTGGTGGAGAAGATTTTAGATTCTCGTATTTCGAGACGGAAACTTCAGTACCTGGTCAAATGGAAGGGCTATGGTCAGGAGGATAATTCCTGGGTTTTTGCCTCCGATGTCCATGCGGCCGAGTTGGTTCGTGCCTTTCATTTGGCTCGTCCTGATCGGCCTGGGGGCTCTGGTGAGGGTTCGGTGACCCCTCCTCAAGGGGGAGTACTGTTGTGAATTCCGTTCTCGAACTCCCTCCTGTGGTCATGAATGGTACTTCGGCAAGTTCTGTCCGTGGACTCCCTCTGGTGGCTGTGAGTGGAACTGCTGGTTCTGAGGTTGCTTCCTCAGCTGCCCTCGTTTGCGGCTAGGCTGGCTTCTCTATTTAACTCCACTCAGATCGTTACTCCATGCCAGCTGTCAATGTATTAGTACTGGTTCAGATCTCTCTAGGATCTTTCTGATGACCTGTCTACTCCAGGAAAAGCTAAGTCCCTGCTAGTTCATTTGTTGTTCATTTTGTACGGAATATGTTTCTTAGTGCTTGCTAAGTTCTAGTCCAGCTTGCTAACATGATATTGCCTTGCTAGCTGGAAGCTCTGGGTTGCAGAGTGGCACCTCCGCACCGTGAGTCGGTGCGGGGGTCTTTTTGCACACTCTGCGTGGCTTTTTGTAGTTTTTTGTGCTGACCGCATAGATCCCTTTCCTATCTTCAGTCTATCCAGTAAGTCTGGCCTCCTTTGCTGAAACCTGTTTCATCCCTGTGTTTGTGACGTTCCTCTTAACTCACAGTTAATATATGTGGGGGGCTGCCTTTACTTTTGGGGAAATTTCTCTGAGGCAAGGTAAGGCTTATTTTCCTATCTTTAGGGGTAGTTAGCTCTTAGGCTGTGAAGAGGCGTCTAGGGAGAGTTAGGTATGCTCCACAGCTATTTCTAGTGTGTGTGTTAGGATTAGGATTTGCGGTCAGCAGAGTTCCCACTTCCCAGAGCTTGTCCTGTCTTCTAGTTTAACCATCAGGTCATTCCAGGTGCACCTAACCACCAGGTCCATAACAGGACTGGTATTTGTAGCTGGGGGGGCAATATCCATGGCTCCTCTCTAGGCTGTGAATATCAGCCCGCAGCTGTCTGCATAGCCTTTCTGGCTATAAAATATAGGGGGACCCCATGTCATTTTTTTGGGGGGTCCCCCTATTTTAATAGCCAGTAAAGGCTACACAGACAGCTGCGGGCTGATATTCATAGCAGACTACAAATATTGGCCCCCGGTCGTCGGCTTTCCCCCTCTGGCGCAGAAAATTGCGCGGGAGCCCACGCCGTTTTTTTCCATTTTTTTCGGGTTTTTTTTATTCAACGCTCATAAAGGCCTCTTTCACACTTGCGTCGGTACGGGTCCGTCGCTATGCGTCGGGCTGACGTACCGACGCACGTTGTGAAATTTGTGCATGACGTGGGCAGTGGATGCAGTTTTTCAACGCATCCGCTGCCCATTCTGAAGTCCGGGGAGGAGGGGGCGGAGTTTCTGAAGCGCATGTGCGGTAGAAAATGGTGAACGCGACGGACAAAAAACGTTCACCTGAAAGTTTTTTCATGCCAACGGTCCGCTAAAACACGACATGTAGTTTTTGGTGCAGATTTTGGTGCAGGTTTTGATGCTGGTTTTTGGTGCAGTTTTTGGTGCAGTTTTTGATGCAGTTTTAGATGCTGTTTTTGATGCAGTTTTTGTTCCGTTTTTTGACCGGTTTTGATGCAGTTTTTGGAAATAAATAAATGTAAAATGTTCATGATTTGAATGGAAACAAACATGAAAAAACGGATTCGGAGGCCGGATTCATCATTTCACATCTGTTTCATACGGTTTTTGCTGGATCCGTCGCTGTGCGATTTTTCGCCGAACAGAAAAACCGTTCCTCTGTATGTGTTTTCCGTCCGGCGGAAACAGCTTTTTTGATGGATCCTGCAAAAAACAGATGAAACGCAATCCGACGCTAATACAACTCTATGAGAAAAAAACGGATCTGGCAGATAAAAACGGATCTGGCGGAAAAAAACAGATCCGGTGGAAAAAACGGATCTGGCGGAAAAAAACTGATCTGGCGGAAATAAACGGATCCTGCAAATGTGCTCGCAGAATTTTTTTCCAATAGACTTGTATTAGCGACAGATCGCGACGGATGGCCACTAGTGTTGAGCGATACCTTCCGATATCGGAAAGTATCAGTATCGGTATCGGAAAGTATCGGCCGATACCGGCAAAATATCGGATCTCGCCGATACCGATACCCGATACCAATGCAAGTCAATGGGACGAAAATATCGGAATTAAAATAAACCCTTTCTTTCCTTGTAAGTTCATTCTACATGAAGGAAAACAACTAAGAATAATGTAGGATGTATTGGGGGAGGTGGCGGAGACATTAAAGGCATAGAGGTTTAGCCCAATCAAATAGAATAGCAGGAATTTTTTTTTTTTTAAGACGTTCGGAGTTACAAAGATATTGACTATCTAAGTTTTTTTTTTATTTTGTCAGATATTGATGTTTTACTTCTCCCACACTTTCTTCTTCATCATCATCAGCATCTTTGACATCAAGTTCTTCTTCACCTTATTCATCTTCTTCTTCATCTTCTACTACCTATAATTGTTTTTGTTACATTGTTCATATTCTTTTTATTTAACTATCATTCTTCTTCATATTCAAGTTCTTCATCATATTCTTATTTGTGATAGGCATTCCCGTAGTTGTTATCTATAAAAGTTTGAAGATTACACCTTCCGTTCTGCCTGTCACAAAAGAGTTACATTTGTCCGCGTTCAGTTTGGCCTGCAGCATCAGGCTTTATCCAGGGGCACCACGAGGAGGAACAGACTCACCCCCATACACTGCTTAGTCTTCTTCTGCTTATAATTTAGATAATATCTTTTGCTCTGATATTTAGTGTTATGCTTAATGTTCTTCTGCTCTTTGTTCTGCAGCCTCTTGTTCTTCTGCTTCTCGGTCTCCCATATCGTCGTCGTCTCCAGGGTCGTAGTCATCTCTGTGGTTGTCGTCTCTGGTGTCGTTGTCATCTTAGGGGTGGTCTTCTGGGTCATCGTCTTTAGGGTCTTGAACTTGGAAATGTAGCAGAAGGTACAAGAAGACTGAGAAAATGCCGAGAAACAGCTGATGGAACTGGAACTCGGATGGCTACCCGAAGGTCCAAGAGCCAATGGAACTACCGAGGACCAGCTGACATTACTGGAACCCGGTTACTAAGCAGGAGGTACCCATGCCTGATAGCACTACCAAGGACCACCTGACGTTGGTGGAACTCGGATACCCTGAGGGAGGCACCTAAGCCAAAGGCTCTGCCCGGAACCAGCTGACGGTACTGGAATCAGGATGGGGAGCAGAAGGTACAAGAGCAAAAGACACTGCCGAGAACCAGCTGACAGTACTGGAACCCGGATGGGTAGCCGAAGGTCCAAGAGCCAATGGAACTACCGAGGACCAGCTGACGTTACTGGAACCTTTTTACTAAGCAGGAGGTACCCGTGCCTGAAAGCACTACCAAGGACCACCTGACGTTGGTGGAACTCGGATACCAAGAAGGAGGCACCTAAGCCAAAGGCTCTACCCGGAACCAGCTGATGGTACTGGAACCAGGATGGGGACCTATTCAAGCTTGTCTTCCTAGAGCCCCAACTAGTGGTGTTGGAGCTAAGGGTCAGCAGGGGGAGCAGAGTGTAGGCCGAAGCCTGCACTGGAGGCATTTGGAGGTCTGTTGTGTCTGCGTGGCGTTTGCAGGACACGATGCCGGCTACACAGCATGGGAACAGCTGGCCTTGCTGAACCCCACTGACACATTGGCTGGTGTTTTTCTCTGTGCAGCCAGCACTTCCGGGCGCCAACTGGCGTTGTTAGAGCCCAGGGTCAGCAGGAGGAGAGGGAGCAGAGTGTAGGCCGAAGCCTAATTGAACCAATTTTAAAGGTAACCTTTAACCCCCCCTCAGGTGTTACAAAGTGGAAGAGCCACACCTTGTGCAGCTGTAATGCTGCACAAGTGAAAGGTTGCTCTTTAAGTTTTGAATCTTGCAGACGCTGAATGAAACACGTATAACATTTAGCCCCTTATACAGTCAAACTGTCTTGGAGGCGTGACTTTCCTTCTTAATGAGACGCAGCACAGCTGTCAAAAATCCCACCTTGGTGCTCGGCGCAGTCTCCTGAGCGTCGTTATTAGCTGTACAGGAGTCTGCGCTGTTGTGTTATCCCTTGGCCATGCGCTGTTAGTGCTGCCCGTCTTGTGACATCATTTCATGTCGGATGGTGCGGTTCGCGATGCCCATGAATCCCAGCCACGCAGTGTCTTTTCATTAATTCACACTGAGGGGCTGGGATTCATGGCCTTGCGCAGTCAATATGTTCGCCTCTCACTCGTGTCCTTACACCTGCTACAGACTGTGCGGCGTCAGCTGATCCCTTATCGCATGCCATGGCCATGAAGCCGTACAGTCTGAAGAAGGCGGAAGGAGATGAGTGACAGGCGAAGATATGCACTGCTCATGCCCGTCAATCACACCCTCACAGTCAAAATAAATAAGACACCAAGGGGCGTTGTGTCGGGCAGGGCGGCCGCAGAGGCGCAGCCAGCCAAACAATGATATCAGAAGACGGGCAGCGCTACCAAGAGGGGTGCAGCGTGTCATTACAAAGGAAAGTCACACCTCAGGGATGGTTTAATGGTCTCATGAGACACATTTTAGACGTGTTGCGTTCGGCGTGTGCAAGGAGAGTAACTTAATGAGCCACCTTGTACAAATGCAGCATTACTGCTGTACAAGGTGGCTGTTATACATGCCAACGCCTGGGGGGGGGACAGGTTCCCTTCAATTTCAGTTCTTGAGTCTGCATGGCGTTTGCAGGACACGATGCCGGCTACACAGCAGGGGAACAGCTGGCGTTGCTGAACCCCACTGACACATTGGCGGGTGTTTTTCTCTGTGCAGCCAGGACTTCCAGGCGCCAACTGGCAGTGTTAGTGCCCAGGGTCAGCAGGAGGAGAGGGAGCAGAGTGTAGGCCGAAGCCTGCACTGGCGGCAGCTTTGTGTCTGCGTGGCGTTTGCAGGACACGATGCCGGCTACACAGCATGGGAACAGCTGGCATTGCTGAACCCCACTGACACATTGGCTGGTGTTTTTCTCTGTGCAGCCAGCACTTCCGGGCGCCAACTGGCGTTGTTAGAGCCCAGGGTTAGCAGGAGGAGAGGGAGCAGAGTGTAGGCCGAAGCCTAATTGAACCAATTTTAAAGGTAACCTTTAACCCCCCCTCAGGTGTTACAAACTGGAAGAGCCACACCTTGTGCAGCTGTAATGCTGCACAAGTGAAAGGTTGCTCTTTAAGTTTTGAATCTTGCAGACGCTGAATGAAACACGTATAATATTTAGCCCCTAATACAGTCAAACTGTCTTGGAGGCATGACTTTCCTTCTTAATGAGACGCAGCACAGCTGTCAAAAATCCCACCTTGGTGCTGGGCGCAGTCTCCTGAGCGTCGTTATTAGCTGTACAGGAGTCTGCGCTGTTGTGTTATCCCTTGGCAAAGAAAAGAAAAAAAGATTGGACTACAAACAGGCCAGCACAACCACAAGAAATAGAAAAATACCAAATAGTTTATTAAACACCACAGCAAAGAACATCTAAAAACATTAAAAATACAACAAGTGTGTACAAAACACCCCTAATCACACATAATATGTCTGCAAGAAATATTTTAACATAATATAGTAAGATAAATAGGGCTGGCAGTATAAATCACCACATGTTTGCAAAGAAGCATATATATATAAATAATAGCTGAAAAGGGAGAGGTCTCTATAACGTGCAAAAGACCTGTAGATAAGGAAAACCAAACCCTATGTGCTGCACTCCCTATAGATGTATCAGCATAGTGAGCCTAAGAAAGAAAAAAAAAAAAAAAAAAAAAATTATTATTATATATATATGTCCAAAAGCTCACCAAAAGACCATCAACCAGGGTAGAAAACAGTCAACAAGATTGATAGCCCATGCAAACAATGAAAGCGATATAATGCCGTATATACTCAGCTGAATGTGGAAGAAAATAAGCCGAAGCCCACAGATAAACTGGCTCTAAAATGCCATGCAGCTATCCATGCCCTGAGTGACTGGCATGGAATCAGAAAAGGGTGTGTGGAGAGAACCCCACGTGTATCGCTGCCGCAGCGGCTTCGTCAGGGGAAGTGGGTGCTGGGATGAATAACTCATGTATAAATGCAGATGATCATCATCAGAAGTGTGCACAGCTGCATCTCACAGGGGCGGGAGGTATAGACCAGAAGACGAGCACTGGTTCAGAGTTAAAAAAAAACAAAACAAAAAAAAAAAAACGGAAGTACCGGTAATCTCCATGGAGATGAATGACGCATGCGCAGACACGGCTCAAATCATGAGCCGCGCTGCACAAGCATCTAGAAGTACATCAGAGGGCACAGGTGAAGCACAGAGGTACATAGGACAAGAAGCAAGACGCAATAGCGCACAAGTGCTGGCCACAAGGACCTGCGACTCAAAACGGGACGCAATAGAACGCAAGTGCATGCCATACGGGCATGGGCAATATAAGTGTACCCGAATAAAGGAAAATATGATGTTAATATAAATACAGTACAATGCAAGACAATGGAGCGGCTAGATATCATGCCCATAAGTAAATGGGTACAAGACAGTAATACATAGGGAAATATATTGGTAATGCAGATATGATATAATGCAATACAATAAAGCAGGTGACTATATATATATATCATACCCATAAATAAATGGGTGCAGGAAAATAATACACAGAAATATTAATAACCAATAACCATAATGTCAACCGTCCCAGATATAATAAAGGAGACATATATAAAAAAAATAAATAAATAAAAAGGGAAAAAGATCCAAAATCAGGGAACCACTAATTTGTCCAAGCCTGACGTCGGCATATCCACTTGCTGATGGCAATGTACAGGCATATATAAGGAAGAGGACAAAAATATCCCTCCTCCAAAGAACTTGCAAAAACTGTCCATCTAAAATACTGTATCCCTCACATAACAGTAGGGGATTAGTACAACCGACCGAAATACAGTTATCATGCCCCAAGATGATCCAGGCTCAAATGAGTCCATAGCCGAGTCCCGATTCCATAGCCATCCAGACACCGTTGTCCTTCAAGGGTCCAAGTCGCCCATAGCCGAGTCCCAATTCCGTAATCGTCCAGATACCACTGTCCTTCAAGGGTCCAAGTCGCCCACAGGTCATGTACAGGTGAACAAGCGACCGACATCCAACCGATTACAGGGCAACTGATGTTAAAATGGGTCAATCCAACCCCAATGAAGGCTAGAAAAGAATAAGAATGTTAAAACCACAATAAGGCCGGGCTGAATACGTTGCGTCGTTGGATCAGCTACCCAGAAATCCTGTAAAGAGAAGTTCTTCGTTCAGCCCAAAGGGAGCTACTGATTGTAGCTGAAAAATCCATCTAGATTCTATTTGTAAAAGTGCTTTACGTCTATCCCCTTCTCTCTCATTTGGAGTGAGTTTATGCAAACCCACCACCCTGAGATTAGTTGAAGAACCTCCGTGGTGAGCAAAAAAGTGTTCAGACACCGGGGTAAGAGTCTTGCCCTTTCTGAAATCTGAAGCAGCTAGATGGATTGTTGAAATGTGCTCCTGGACACGTTTCCTCAGTTCTTGTGAGGTCTGTCCCACATACAGCATTTTGCACGGGCAGATGAGGGCGTAAATGACATCCCTAGATTTACAGTTAATATACGCCTTGATGGAGTGCCTACTAAGGAGTACTATATTATGTTAAAATATTTCTTGCAGACATATTATGTGTGATTAGGGGTGTTTTGTACACACTTGTTGTATTTTTAATGTTTTTAGATGTTCTTTGCTGTGGTGTTTAATAAACTATTTGGTATTTTTCTATTTCTTGTGGTTGTGCTGGCCTGTTTGTAGTCCAATCTTTTTTTCTTTTCTTTGCCATATACATTATTGGACTAGGCACTGAACCCCCCTCTGTTTATCCAATACAGCTTGAGTGCACCCTTTCTTATATTTTGTGCTACTTGTCTAGCCCTGTGTCCCAGGGCAATTTTTGCTAGGGTTGCACACACCTATTTGGGTGGTGCTGTTGTGAGCTATATAGATATATATTCATTATTACTCATCGTCTGGATTGTGTACTAGTTGTTGTTGCTATGGACTGGGAGGCTAGGGAGGCGGCCTGGTTGGCTAAATCGTCTAGCATGTTTGAGACCACTGTGGTTTCCACGTCTGGTGTGAACAATGGTTTTTCCACACTTTGCTCTGATTTAACTAGAGCCCATAGGACATGTGTGAGACTCTGGTGGAATATGCGTAGCCTGGACGAGTATATTAAATCCGGATATGTACCTAGGGGGCTTCGTGTTGCTATCTTCCCTGCTTGGGAACCTTCTGACACTTTTCAACAGCTGTGGGAGCAAGGATTAACACGTTGCTCAACCATCTTGATGAATTTGTTGCTTGAACATGATAAAACATTGTTTGCATCTACCAAAGCTTTAGTTAAGGAGCTGGAAACTAAACTAGCTACTTTTGAGGAAAATCAGGTTTTGGCCTTCAAAAATAAACTTAAAGACACACTAGATAAATAAGAAATAGAAGTGACACAACGTAAATGCAAAAAGTTTCAACGGGATAAAGCAGATTTTGAACAGAAAGCAGCATATAAATGGAGACATGCGGGTAATGCCCGTCATCCAAGACTGAATAGGGGCGGTTCTCCATCACCAGCCAGTAATTCCTCACGCAGGGAAGAGAGCTCCAGTGATTTTTTGTCCTCCACCGGGAGCGAAGTAGACCACGGACCAGAAGGGGGGGAAAGCGCAAGAAGCGTGAAAAAGAGATTAACACGGTTCAAGGGTCAGACACCACCCTACCGTCACAATTACCCCACCAGACGGAAATAATAGGCCCGGTGGCCCCCGACCAGAGCACATGTGAACATGAGTCTGGATCTAGGACACTACAGGTAATAAACCTCTCTGAATATAATCTTACAGCTATCGAGTTATCGGTTCTTCAGAGGGGCTTATCATTTGTTCCTACACATCCAGCAGATAAATTTACCCTCATAAAAGATCTTTTTCTTTTTTGCAGAAAGCTTGTTTTGCAGGTCATGTACAAGAGACCCGACATCCTACAAACCATGCCCATAGATGAACGCGGGACATTTCAGGATCTATTGGAATTACTAGAAGAAAATGAGTCTGGCTTGAATAGAAGAAAGTTTCCACACAGGAATAAGTCTCTGAAAGCACCATCTTTCTCCCTGGTACCAGCCATCAAAATATTCTTCGAGGTGGTCAAGCGAGATATTCAGGCAATGCCTACTCGGGTAAGTGGCCCCTCAAATCTTAATGTAGAGGAGAAGCGAGCCCTAACTGCCTTACAGAACAACAGAGAATTTACTATCAAAGAGGCAGATAAAGGGGGCAATGTGGTGTTGTGGTCTTACCATCTGTATGAATCTGAAGCTAAAAGACAACTCAGTAGTATCCAGTATTATCAAAAGCTTCCTTCTGTCCCCACTCCTGTGTTCCTTTCTAAATTTGATCGACTCCTCTGCAGGGCCCTACAGTTTGCCATCATCACCCCACAGGAGAAATGGTATCTGTGGGTGGAAAACCCAGTCACGGCAACATTCTACATGCTGCCGAAAATACACAAAGACAGCACCAGGCCTCCTGGAAGGCCAATCATTTCCAGTGTCGGCAGCATGTGTGAACGGGCGGGTGAGTACTTGGACTTTTTTCTTCAGACTATCGCCTCGTCCCTCCCTTCATTTGTCCGTGACTCCTCACATTTTATTGATGTATGTGGTCAGATCGAACTTCCTGAGGATTTCCTTCTAGTCACGTGTGATGTAGAATCACTCTATTCTAACATTGGCCACAAAGAAGGGACTGAGGCGGTTGCCTATTTTCTGAATAAGAACAGCTCTTCAGATAGGGGGCACGATTCATTTCTGCTAGACTTACTGACATTTGTTCTTCATCACAATTTCTTTCTCTTTGACAGGGTCTACTATCTTCAGCGATCAAGCGTGGCGATGGGCGCGAAGTGTGCACCAGCGTATGCTAATACTTTTCTCGGCTGGTGGGAAGAGAAATTCGTCTACCCTCTACCATCCTTTGCGGCCCACGTACACGCCTGGTTTCGCTTTATAGATGACATTTTCATTCTTTGGAAGGGTACTAAGGAGGAGTGTATTGTATTTCTTAACAACTTGAACTCCAACCCCTTTAACATCTTCCTCACCTACTCTTTTTCTACCAGTGAAATCACTTTCTTGGATCTAAAGATTTTTCCATATGAGAATCGCTTGGAGACGAACTTGTTCCGAAAACTGACAGCAACAAATGCACTCTTGGAATTCTCTAGTTTCCACCCCTGGCATACTAAGGTGGGTGTACCTACGGGACAGTTCTTACATGTAAGACGTAATTGTACTCGTGACTGTGATTTTTCGATCCAGGCTCGGGATCTTTCGGATCGATTTCACCAAAGGGGTTACCCGAAATGTGTCATCTCTATGGCCTATCAAAGGGCGAGAAGTCATGATCAGAGATCACTTCTTTCATCGAGAAGACAATGTCAGGAGACACAAACTAGATTTATCACTGACTTCAACAGTAGTTGGAAACAGGTCAGTGATATCCTCAATAAACATTGGCAAATTCTTCGAGCGGATCTACAAACAATGGAGGTTACAAGTGATAGACCCCTCATGACTGCTAGACGGCGCCCAATTTGAGGGACCTCCTTACTAGGAGTCATTTTAGGAGACCAACAGTGAGGTTAAATAGAGGTATTATCCTCAGGGGTTCCTTTCCATATGGGGACTGCAATGTATGTCCCCACAAGGCTCCTACCCGTGACCTCTTTGTTCACCCCACACTCCTTAGTAGGCACTCCCTCAAGGCGTATATTAACTGTAAATCTAGGGATGTCATTTACGCCCTCATCTGCCCGTGCAAAATGCTGTATGTGGGACAGACCTCAAAAGAACTGAGGAAACGTGTCCAGAAGCACATTTCAACAATCCATCTAGCTGCTTCAGATTTGAGAAAGGGCAAGACTCTTACCCAGGTGTCTGAACACTTTTTTGCTCACCACGGAGGTTCTTCAACTAATCTCAGGGTGGTGGGTTTGCATAAACTCACTCCAAATGAGAGAGGAGGGGATAGACGTAAAGCACTTTTACAAATAGAATCTAGATGGATTTTTCAGCTACAATCAGTAGCTCCCTTTGGGCTGAACGAAGAACTTCTCTTTACAGGATTTCTGGGTAGCTGATCCATCAACGCAACGTATTCAGCCCGGCCTTATTGTGGTTTTAACATTCTTATTCTTTTCTAGCCTTCATTGGGATTGGATTGACCCATTTTAACATCAGTTGCCCTGTAATCGGTTGGATGTCGGTCGCTTGTTCACCTGTACATGACCTGTGGGCGACTTGGACCCTTGAAGGACAGTGGTATCTGGACGATTACGGAATTGGGACTCGGCTATGGGTGACTTGGACCCTTGAAGGACAACGGTATCTGGATGGCTATGGAATCGGGACTCGGCTATGGACTCATTTGAGCCTGGATCATCTTGGGGCATGATGACTGTATTTCGGTCGGTTGTACTAATCCCCTACTGTTATGTGAGGGATACAGTATTTTAGATGGACAGTTTTTGCAAGTTCTTTGGAAGAGGGATATTTTTGTCCGCTTCCTTATATATGCCTGTACATTGCTATCAGCAAGTGGATATGCCGACGTCAGGCTTGGACAAATTAGTGGTTCCCTGATTTTGGTTCTTTTTCCCTTTTTTTTTTATATATGTCTCCTTTATTATATCTGGGACGGTTGACATTATGGTTATTGGTTATTAATATTTCTGTGTATTATTTTCCTGCACCCATTTATTTATGGGTATGATATATATATATAGTCACCTGCTTTATTGTATTGCATTATATCATATCTGCATTACCAATATATTTCCCTATGTATTACTGTCTTGTACCCATTTACTTATGGGCATGATATCTAGCCGCTCCATTGTCTTGCATTGTACTGTATTTATATTAACATCATATTTTCCTTTATTCAGGTACACTTATATTGCCCATGCCCGTATAGCATGCACTTGCGTTCTATTGCGTCCCGTTTTGAGTCGCAGGTCCTTGTGGCCAGCACTTGTGCGCTATTGCGTCTTGCTTCTTGTCCTATGTACCTCTGTGCTTCACCTGTGCCCTCTGATGTACTTCTAGATGCTTGTGCAGCGCGGCTCATGATTTGAGCCGCGTCTGCGCATGCGTCATTCATCTCCATGGAGATTACCGGTACTTCCGTTTTTTTTTGTTTGTTTTTTTTTAAATTCTGAACCAGTGCTCGTCTTCTGGTCTATACCTCCCGCCCCTGTGAGACGCAGCTGTGCACACTTCTGATGATGATCATCCGCATTTATACGTGAGTTATTCATCCCAGCACCCACTTCCCCTGACGAAGCCGCTGCGGCGGCGATACGCGTGGGGTTCTCTCCACACACCCTTTTCTGATTCCATGCCAGTCACTCAGGGCATGGATAGCTGCATGGCATTTTAGAGCCAGTTTATCTGTGGGCTTCGGCTTATTTTCTTCCACATTCAGCTGAGTATATACGGCATTATATCGCTTTCATTGTTTGCATGGGCTATCAATCTTGTTGACTGTTTTCTACCCTGGTTGATGGTCTTTTGGTGAGCTTTTGGACATATATATAATAATAATTTTTTTTTTCTTTCTTAGGCTCACTATGCTGATACATCTATAGGGAGTGCAGAACATAGGGTTTGGTTTTCCTTATCTACAGGTCTTTTGCATGTTATAGAGACCTTTCCCTTTTCAGCTATTATATATATATATATATATATATATATATATATATATATATATATATATATATATATATATGCTTCTTTGCAAACATGTGGTGATTTATACTGCCAGCCCTATTTATCTTACTATATTATGTTAAAATATTTCTTGCAGACATATTATGTGTGATTAGGGGTGTTTTGTACACACTTGTTGTATTTTTAATGTTTTTAGATGTTCTTTGCTGTGGTGTTTAATAAACTATTTGGTATTTTTCTATTTCTTGTGGTTGTGCTGGCCTGTTTGTAGTCCAATCTTTTTTTCTTTTCTTTGCCATATACATTATTGGACTAGGCACTGCACCCCCCTCTGTTTATCCAATACAGCTTGAGTGCACCCTTTCTTATATTTTGTGCTGTTGTGTTATCCCTTGGCCATGCGCTGTTAGTGCTGCCCGTCTTGTGACATCATTTCATGTCGGATGGTGCGGTTCGCGATGCCCATGAATCCCAGCCCCGCAGTGTCTTTTCATTAATTCACACTGCGGGGCTGGGATTCATGGCCTTGCGCAGTCAATATGTTTGCCTCTCACTCATGTCCTTACACCTGCTACAGACTGTGCTGCGTCAGCTGATCCCTTATCTCATGCCACGGCCATGAAGCCGTACAGTCTGAAGAAGGCGGAAGGAGATGAGTGACAGGCGAAGATATGCACTGCTCATGCCCGTCAATCACACCCTCGCAGTCAAAATAAATAAGACACCGAGGGGCGTTGTGACGGGCAGGGGGGCAGCAGAGGCGCAGCCAGCCAAACAATGATGTCAGAAGACGGGCAGCGCTACCAAGGGGGGTGCAGCGTGTCATTACAAAGGAAAGTCACACCTCAGGGACGGTTTAATGGTCTCATGAGACACATTTTAGACGTGTTGCATTCGGCGTGTGCAAGGAGAGTAACTTAATGAGCCACCTTATACAAATGCAGCATTACTGCTGTACAAGGTGGCTGTTATACATGCCAACGCCTGGGGGGGGGACACGTTCCCTTCAATTTCAGTTCTTGTGTCTGCATGGCGTTTGCAGGACACGATGCCGGCTACACAGCAGGGGAACAGCTGGCATTGCTGAACCCCACTGACACATTGGCAGGTGTTTTTCTCTGTGCAGCTAGCACTTCCGGGCGCCAACTGGCGGTGTTAGAGCCCAGGGTCAGCAGGAGGAGAGGGAGCAGAGTGTAGGCCGAAGCCTGCACTGGCGGCAGCTTTGTGTCTGCGTGGCTTTTGCAGGACACGTTGCTGGCTACACAGCAGGGGAACAGCTGGCGGTGCTGAACCCCACTGACACATTGGCGGGTGTTTTGCTCTGTGCAGCCAGCACTTCCGGGCACCAACTGGCAGTGTTAGAGCCCAGGGTCAGCAGGAGGAGAGGGAGCAGAGTGTAGGCCGAAGCCTGCACTGGCGGCAGCTTTGTGTCTGCGTGGCTTTTGCAGGACACGTTGCCGGCTACACAGCAGGGGAACAGCTGGCGGTGCTCAACCCCACTGACAGAGTGGCGGGTGTTTTGCTCTGTGCAGCCAGCACTTCCGGACGCCAACTGGCAGTGTTAGAGCCCAGGGACAGCAGGAGGAGAGGGAGCAGAGTGTAGGCCAAAGCCTAATTGAACCAATTTTAAAGGTAGCCTTTAACCCCCCTCAGGTGTTACAAACTGGAAGAGCCACACCTTGGGCAGCAGTAATGAAGCCCAAGTCAAAGGTTGCTCTTTTAATTTTGTTCCTTGCACACGCTGAATGAAACACGTACCACATTTAGGCCCTTATACAGTCAAAACTGTCTTGGAGGAGGGATTTCCCTTCTTAATGAGACGCAGCACAGCTGGCAAAAATACCACCTTGGTGCTTGGTGCGGCCTCCTGAGCATCGTATTTTGCTGTACAGGAGTCTGCGCTGTTGCGTTATCCCTTGGCCATGCGCTGTCTTTCTTCTGACATCATTTGATGTCGGCTGGTGCGGTTCGCGATGCCCATGAATCCCAGCCCAGCAGTGTCTTTACATTGTTTCACACTGCGGGGCTGGGATTCATGGCCTTGCGCAGTACATATGTTCGCCTCTCACTCGGGTCCTTACACCTGCTTCAGACTGTGCGGCGCCAGCTGATCCCTTATGGCATGCCACGGCCATGAGGCCGCACAGTGTGAAGAAGGCGGAAGGAGATAAGTGCCAGGCAAAGATAGGCACTGGTCATGCCCATCAATCACACCCTCGCAGTCTAAAGAAATTAGACACCGAGGGGCGTTGTGTCGGGCAGGGCTGCCGCAGAGGCGCAGCCAGCCAAACAATGATGTGAGAAGACGGGCAGCGCTACCAATGGGCTTGCTGCGTGTCATTACAAAGGAAAATCACACCTGAGGGACGTTTTAATGGTCTCAGGGGACACATTTTAGACATGTTCAGTTCCATGTGTGCAAGGAGAATAAGTTTATGAGCCACCTTGCACAAATGCAGCATGACTGCTGTACAAGGTGGCTGTAATACATACAAATACCTGGGGGGGGGGACAGGTTCCCTTCAATTTCAGTTCTTGTGTCTGCGTGGCTTTTGCAGGACACGTTGCCAGTTACACAGCAGGGGAACAGCTGGCGGTGCTGAACCCCACTGACAGAGTGGCGGGTGTTTTGCTCTGTGCAGCCAGCACTTCCGGACGCCAACTGGCAGTGTTAGAGCCCAGGGACAGCAGGAGGAGAGGGAGCAGAGTGTAGGCCGAAGCCTAATTGAACCAATTTTAAAGGTAACCTTTAACCCCCCCTCAGGTGTTACAAACTGGAAGAGCCACACCTTGGGCAGCAGTAATGTTGCCCAAGTCAAAGGTTGCTCTTTTAATTTTGTTCCTTGCACACGCTGAATGAAACACGTACCACATTTAGGCCCTTATACAGTCAAAACTGTCTTGGAGGAGGGAGTTCCCTTCTTAATGAGACGCAGCACAGCTGGCAAAAATACCACCTTGGTGCTTGGCGCGGCCTCCTGAGCATCGCATTTTGCTGTACAGGAGTCTGCGCTGTTGCGTTATCCCTTGGCCATGCGCTGTCCATCTTCTGAAATCATTTGATGTCGGCTGGTGCGGTTCGCGATGCCCATGAATCCCAGCCCAGCAGTGTCTTTACATTGTTTCACACTGCGGGGCTGGGATTCATGGCCTTGCGCAGTACATATGTTCGCCTCTCACTCGGGTCCTTACACCTGCTTCAGACTGTGCGGCGCCAGCTGATCCCTTATGGCATGCCACGGCCATGAGGCCGCACAGTGTGAAGAAGGCGGAAGGAGATAAGTGCCAGGCGAAGATAGGCAATGGTCATGCCCATCAATCACACCCTCCCAGTCTAAAGAAATTAGACACCGAGGGGAGTTGTGTCGGGCAGGGCTGCCGCAGAGGCGCAGCCAGCCAAACAATGATGTGAGAACATGGGCAGCGTTACCAATGGGCTTGCTGCGTGTCATTACAAAGGAAAGTCACACCTGAGGGACATTTTAATGGTCTCAGGGGACACATTTTAGACGTGTTCAGTTCCATGTGTGTAAGGAGAATAAGTTTATGAGCCACCTTGCACAAATGCAGCATGACTGCTGTACAAGGTGGCTGTAATACATACAAACGCCTGGGGGGGGGACAGGTTCCCTTCAATTTCAGTTCTTGTGTCTGCGTGGCTTTTGCAGGACACGTTGCCAGCTACATAGCAGGGGAACAGCTGGCGGTGCTGAACCCCACTGACAGAGTGGCGGGTGTTTTGCTCTGTGCAGCCAGCACTTCCGGATGCCAACTGGCAGTGTTAGATCCCAAGGTCAGCAGGAGGAGAGGGAGCAGAGTGTAGGCCGAAGCCTGCACTGGCGGCAGCTTTGTGTCTGCGTGGCTTTTGCAGGACACGTTGCCGGCTACACAGCAGGGGAACAGCTGGCGGTGCTGAACCTCACTGACACATTGGCGGGTGTTTTGCTCTGTGCAGCCAGCACTTCCGGGCACTAACTGGCAGTGTTAGAGCCCAGGGTCAGCAGGAGGAGAGGGAGCAGAGTGTAGGCCGAAGCCTGCACTGGCGGCAGCTTTGTGTCTGCGTGGCTTTTGCAGGACACGTTGCCGGCTACACAGCAGGGGAACAGCTGGCGGTGCTGAACCCCACTGACAGAGTGGCGGGTGTTTTGCTCTGTGCAGCCAGCACTTCCGGGCACCAACTGGCAGTGTTAGAGCCCAGGGTCAGCAGGAGGAGAGGGAGCAGAGTATAGGCCGAAGCCTGCACTGGCGGCAGCTTTGTGTCTGCGTGGCTTTTGCAGGACACGTTGCCGACTACACAGCAGGGGAACAGCTGGCGGAGCTGAACCCCACTGACACATTGGTGGGTGTTTTGCTCTGTGCAGCCAGCACTTCCGGGCACCAACTGGCAGTGTTAGAGCCCAGGGTCAGCAGGAGGAGAGGGAGCAGAGTGTAGGCCGAAGCCTGCACTGGCGGCAGCTTTGTGTCTGCATGGCTTTTGCAGGACACGTTGCTGGCTGCACAGCAGGGGAACAGCTGGCAGTGCTGAACCCCACTGACAGAGTGGCGGGTGTTTTGCTCTGTGCAGCCAGCATTTCCGGGCACCAACTGGCAGTGTTAGAGACCAGGGACAGCAGGAGGAGAGGGAGCAGAGTGTAGGCCGAAGCCTAATTGAACCAATTTTAAAGGTAACCTTTAACCACCCCCTCAGGTGTTACAAACAAGAAGAGCCACAACTTGTGCAGCTGTAATGCTGCCCAAGTGAAAGGTTGCTCTTTAAGTTTTGAATCTTGCACACGCTGGATGAAACAGGTATAACATTTAGCACCTTATACAGTCAAAACTGTCTTGTAGGCAGGAGTTTCCTTCTTAATGAGACGCAGCACAGCTGTCAAGAATCCCACGTTGGTGCTGGGCGTAGTCTCCTGAGCGTCGTTATTTGCTGTACAGGAGTCTGCGCTGTCGTGTTATCCCTTGGCCTTGCGCTGTTACCGCTGCCCATCTTCTGACTTCATTTAATGTCGGCCGGTGCGGTTCGCGATGCCCATGAATACCAGCCCCGCAGTGTCTTCTCATTTATTCACACTGCGGGGCTGGGATTCATGGCCTTGCGCAGTCAATATGTTCGCCTCTCACACTTGTGTCCTTACACCTGCTTCAGACTGTGCGGCGTCAGCTGATCCCTTATCGCATGCCACGGCCATGAAGCCGTATAGTCTGAAGAAGGCGGAAGGAGATGAGTGACAACAGGCGAAGATATGTACTATTCATGCCCGTCAATCACACCCTCGCAGTCAAAATAAATAAGACACCGAGGGGCGTTGTGTCGGGCAGGGCGGCCGCAGAGGCGCAGCCAGCCAAACAATGATGTCAGAAGACGGGCAGCGCTATCAAGGGGGTGCAGCGTGTCATTACAAAGGAAAGTCACACCTCAGGGACGGTTTAATGGTCTCAGGAGACACATTTTAGACGTGTTGCATTCGGCGTGTGCAAGGAGAGTAACATAATGAGCCACCTTGTACAAATGCAGAATTACTGCTGTACAAGGTGGCTGTTATACATGCCAATGCCTGGGGGGGGACAGGTTGCCTTAAATTTCAGTTCTTGTGTCTGCATGGCGTTTGCAGGACACGATGCCGGCTACACAGCAGGGGAACAGCTGGCGTTACTGAACCCCAATAACAGAGGAGCGACTGTTGACTGTGCGGACAGCACTTCCAGGCACCAACTAGCGGTGTTGGAGCCCAGGGACAGCAGGAGGAGAGGGAGCAGGGTGTAGGCCGAAGCCTGCACTGGAGGCAGTTTTAGGTCTGTTGTGTCTGCGTGGCGTTTGCAGGACACGATGCCGGCTACACAGCAGGGGAACAGCTGGCGTTGCTGAACCCCACTGACACATTGGCGGGTGTTTTTCTCTGTGCAGCTAGCACTTCCGGGCACCAACTGGCAGTGTTAGAGCCCGGGGTCAGCAGGAGGAGCAGAGTGTAGGCCGAAGCCTGCACTGGAGCAAGTTGAAAGGGAACCTTTAACCCCCACCCCAGGCGTTTGTTGCTGAAAGAGCCATCTTGTACAGCACTAATGATGCAAAAGGAAAAGGTGGCTCTTTTAATTATGCTCCTTTCAAAGGCTGAACTACACACTTATGAAATGTGTCCCCTCACACCGTTAAACCGTCCCGGAGGTGGGACTTTCCTTTGTAATGTGACGCAGCCCAGCCATCATTCCTACCCCCTTGGCGCCGTGAGCCACCTCCTCAGCGTTGTTTGATTCTGTCCCAGATCCTGCACTGTTATGTTATCCCTTGGCCAGGCACAATTAGCGCTGCCCATCTTCTGACATCATTTTGTGTCAGGCTGGCTGCGCCCGTGCGGCCGCGCTGGCCGAGATCCCGCCTCGCAGTGTCGTCTAATGTAATCCCACTGCGGGCCTGGGATCCGTGGCCATGCGCAGTGCATATCCTCGCCTCTCACTCCCCTCCCTCCGACTTCTTCAGACTGTGCGGTGTCACGGCCGTGGCATGCTATTAGGGATCAGCTGACGGCGCACAGTCTGAAGAAGGTGGAGGGAGATGAGTGAGAGGCGGAGGTGAAGATACGCACTGCGCATGCCCATGGATCCCAGGCCCGCAGTGTGATTAAATCAGAAGACACTGCGAGGCGGGATCTCGTCCAGCGCGGCTGCACAGGCGCAGCCAGCCTGACACCAAATTATGTCAGAAGACGGGCACCGCAAAGTGTGCCTGGCCAAGGGATAACATAACAGCGCTGGCTCCGGGACAGAATTAAACAACGCGGAGGAGGCGGCGAACGTCGCCAAGGGGGTAGGAATGACGGGTGTGCTGCGTCACATTACAAAGGAAAGTCCCACCTCTGGGATGGTTTTACGGTATCAGTGGACACACTTTAAAAGTGTTAAGTTCTGCGTGTGCAAGGAGCTAAACAAAAATAGTTACCTTTTCCTTGTGCAGCATTACTGCTGCACAAGGTGGCTATTTCAGTAACAAACGCCGGGGGGGGGGGGACAGGTTCCCTTACATTTCAGTTGTTGTGTCAGCGTGGCGGTCGCAGGACACATTGCCGGCTACACAGCTGGGGATCAGCTGACGTTACTGACACCCAATAACACTGGGTCGTATGTTTTGACTGTGCAGACGGCACTTCTGAGCCTCAACTGGCAGTGTTGGAGCCCAGGAATTACAGTTCAGGTGGTAGAAAGATGAACACAACAGGAGACCTGGATACTGTAGACAGTCACCCAATTATTTAATCAGGAAGAGGAGTGGCAAATTCCTGCGAGATCCAGGCCTGGTTCATTTTCAGGAAAGTAAGCCGGTCAACGTTATCGGAGGATAGTCGCATGCGACAGTCTGTTAGTACACCACCTGCAGCACTAAAGGCGCATTCCGATAATACACTAGCCGCAGGGCAAGCCAGCACCTCCAATGCATACTGGCTTAGCTCTGGCTATGTATCCAGCTTAGAGACCCAAAACTTGAAAGGGGAAGAGCTGTCTGGGAGTACTGCAAGAGGGCAAGACATGTAGTCTGTCACCATCTGACGGAACCGTTGCCTCCTGCTGACTGGAGCCGTCTGTGATGGTGTAGACATTTGTGGCGGGCACAAAAAACTGTGCGACAGTTGGGCCATACTGGTCTTGCCTTGAGCAGAGGCACTGCTTCTGCTCCCTCTTTGTGCAGAGCCTCCTCCACTGCCTGGACGCACTGAGCTGCTTTGTAAAGCACTAGCAGCACTTCTCTCAGTTGGACTGGAGAAGATGATGGAATTCACCAGTGTGTCTTGGTACTCCCGCATTTTACGCTCCCGGTTCAACGGTGTTATGAGGCTTTGTACGTTGTCCCGGTAGCGAGGATCGAGGAGGGCGAACACCCAATAATCAGACATGTTGAGAATGTGGGCGATGCGGCGGTCGTTTCTCAGGCACTGCAGCATGTAATCAACCATGTGCTGCAGACTGCCAACTGGTCAAGAAACGCTGTCCCCTCCTTGAGGCGTGATCTCTGCCCGCTTGTCATCACCCCACCCTCACTGTACACACTGACTATTGGACAATTGTGTAACTCCCTCCTCTGGATGGATGTCTTCCTCCTCCATTGGCTCCTCCTCATCCTCCTCACAAAGTGTCCCCTGCCTATGCGTTTGTGAGGAACCACGTGGCGCTGACTGTCCAGAAGATGATGGAAATGGTGAATCCTCATCCTCCACCTCTTCCACAACATCATCCCTTAGCGCTTGCAGTGATTTTTCAAGCAGGCCGATAAGGGGGACAGTCATGCTGACTAGTGCATCATCTGCACTCACCATCCAGCGTGGAATAATCGAAGGGACGCAAAACCTGGCAGACGTCCTTCATAGTGGCCCATTCTGTGGTTGTGAAGTCTGAACGGCGCGGAGTGCGATTTCTTTGCGCCTGATGCAGCTGTTACTCCATTACTGCTTGCTGCTGCTCACACAACCGCTCCAACATATGTAACGTGGAATTCCACCTGGTAGGTAGGTCACATATGATGCAATGTTCCGGAAGGCGGAATCGGCGCTGCAGAGCCGCAATGCGCGATTTTGCCGTGCTGGAACGCCGCAAGTCAGCACACTCTAGGCGGACCTTGTGCAGCAGTGCATCAAGATCTGGTTAGTCCCTCAAAAAACTCTGCACGACCAAGTTGAGCACATGTGCCAGACATGGGATGTGAGTGAGGTTGCCGAGGCCCAGAGCTGCCACCAGATTTCGGCCATTATCACACACCACCATGCCTGGCTGGAGATTCGCTGCCACAAACCACACATCGCTCTCCTGCTTGATGGCATTCCAGAGCTCCTGCGCTGTGTGGCTTCGATTCCCCAAAGAAATTAAATTCAAGACGGCCTGTTGACGTTTGGCCACGGCTGTGCTCATGTCGGTCAAACAGGTAAACGTTCATGGGTCCATGTGGAGGTGGACTGTGACGGCTCCTGCAGCGATGATTCTGAGGAACTTGTGTAAGAGGAGGAGTCAATGCATACAGACTGGATTCCTGAAATCCTTGGAGTGGGCAGGACACGTCCTGCGCCACTCGCACGATCTGTACCCGGCTCAACAACATTAACCCAATGGGCAGTGAGGGAAAGGTATCGCCCCTGTCCATGTTGACTGGTCCACGCACTGGTGGTGAGGTGGACCTTGCTACTGACGGCGTTCAGTAGTGCGTGTTTTATGTGTCCCTCCACATGCTAGTGCAGGGCAGGGACGGCTTGCCTGCTGAAATAACAGCGGCTGGGCACATTGTACTGTGGGATTGCCAATGACATAAAGTCACGGAAGCTGTCAGTCTCCACCAGCCTGATTGACAGCATTTCCAGTGACAGAAGTTTGGCAATGCCTGCAGTCGGAGCCTGTGCTCGTGAGTGGTTTGCCGAAAAAGGCCGCCTTTTCTCCCATGCCTGTACTACCGATGGCTGTGGACTGGGCTGGGAGTGTGAGGATGACTGGGAACGTGGTGCTGCAGGTGGAATTACAGTGGGTCTCTGGACAACAGTGCCAGAGGTTCTTCCATGGCGATCCTGGGAGGAAGCCAAACCAGCTGTGTGTGAGCTGGAGGAAGAGGCAACATGAGCTGAAGAGATGGTAGCTGCCGCTGTTTGTTGGCCTAGCTCTTCAGTGTGTTTCTGTAACTCCGCCGCGTGCCTAGTCCGCACATGTTTCCACATGTTGGAGGTATTGAGGTTGCTGACATTTCTCCCTCTTTTGACTTTGTGATGACACACCTTGCATTTGACATAGCAAATGTCATCTGCAACTGTGTCAAAAAAGGACCAGGCACTGCAAGTCTTGGGAGCGCCCTTTTTGGCTTTTGGAAGAGACATGCTCCTAACGAGTGCCAAAGTGGAGGCTACAGGATCCGCAGTCTTCCCCCTCCCTCTCCCTCTTTGGGCCGTACGGGGAATCTATTCCTCAGAGCTGCTCCCACAACCTTCCTGTCCCTCACGCCATGATGGGTCAAGGACCTCATCATCTACACTACCCTCTGCCACCAACTGCTCCTCCTGGGTAGTCTCAGCAGCAGAGCACGCACCAGAAAGTGGCACCTGAGTGTCATCAGCGGATGCGTTCTGCGGTGTGGTGACCGGAGGCACTGGCCCACTCGCCTCTTCAGACTCAGAGAGAAAAAGCTGTTGGGCATCACTGCACACTGCCTCTTCTTTCATTTCTCCAATGCTGCTTGGCTGGCCCCCTGTTTCCAAGCCAAGAGATTCAGAGAACAGAAGTAGACGGCTCCTGTCCTGGGCTCTCTGTCTGCCTGGGCAATTTGGCAGGTGGTGAAGAGACAGATGGGTGCTCTCCAGTGCTCTGTGTCTGAGAGGATGTGGCACTAATTGAAGTCAATGCGTTAGCTGCCATCCATCCGACAACGGCTTCAATTTGGTCTTCACGCAGCAGCGGTGTACGGCGCTCTCCGACAAAGCTGCGCATGAAGGACTGTTCCCTGCTGAAACTGGGTGATGATGAGTCACCGGTGCCCGCAGCAGGCACAGAATCCCCACTTCCTCTCCCTGCTCCATGCTCACGCCCACGTGCCTTACTCCCTGCCTTCTTCATCTTGGTTGACTGATAATGATAAGCAGAAAAGTACTAACGGCTTAGTGTACTTATTCCAGAACAGCTCCTAACAGGTATAAGAAACACTAATTTTCTAAAGTGTGGACTAGACTTTAATATGAGCTAATGTGGCCTACACAACTGTAAAGTGGTGTGTTTGGTGAACTTTATTATTTATTTATTTTTTGGGGGCTGGACTGACAACAGGGAGAGCTGCACTCACACGGAGACCGCGCAGACAGCCGTAAATGGCACTGCAAGGCCCCAAAAACCTCCTCTACGTTATCCTATGTAGCATTTTTCCACAATTTAGCTGGATATGGGTGGAAAGCCACTAATAGGAATTATTTGAAAAAATGTGCAGCGGGCTGCACTATTTGCAAAAAAGGACAATGGAATGGATAGAACTGTATGAGTCAGTGAACCACCCTGAGCTGGATACAACCGGCTGTGGCTGCACACAGACTACAGGGCGAGCTGCACTCACGCAGAGACCGTGCAGACAGCCGTAAACGGCGCTGCAAGGCCCCAAAAACCTCCTCTACGTTATCCTATGTAGTGTTTTTCCACAATTTAGCTGGATACGGGTGGAAAGCCACTAATAGGAATTATTTGAAAAAATGTGCAGCGGGCTGCACTATTTGCAAAAAAGGACAATGGAATGGATAGAACTGTACGAGTCAGTGAACCACCCTGAGCTGGATACAACCGGCTGTGGCTGCACACAGACTATGCGGCAAGTATCGGATCTTGGTATCGGAATTCCGATACCGCAAGTATCGGCCGATACCCGATACTTGCGGTATCGGAATGCTCAACACTAATGGCCACACATCGCATCCATCGTACAACGGATCCGTCGTGTTTTGGCGGACCGTCGGCATGAAAAAATGTTCAAGTGAACTTTTTTTGTCCATCGCGTCCGCCATTTTCTAACGAGCATGCGCGGCAGAAACTCTGCCCCTCCTCCCCGCACTTCAGAATGGGCAGCAGATGCGTTGAAAAACTGCATCCGTTGCCCACGTCTTGCACAAATTTCACAACGTGCGTCGGGTACGTTTGCCCGACGCATAGCGATGGACCCGTACCAATGCAAGTGTGAAAAAGGCCTTTATGAGCGTTGAATTTTAAAAAAAAAATGGAAAAAAACGGTGTGGGCTCCCGAGCAATTATCTGCGCCAGAGGGGGAAAGCCGACAGCCGGGGGCCAACATTTATAGCCTGCTATGAATATCAGCCCGCAGCTGTCTGCGTAGACTTTACTGGCTATTAAAATAGGGGGACCCCCCCAAAAAATGACGTGGGGTCCCCCTATATTTTATAGCCAGAAAGGCTATGCAGACAGCTGCAGGCTGATATTCATAGCCTAGAGAGGGGCCATGGATATTGGCCCCCCGGGCTACAAATACCAGTCCGCAGCCACCCCAGAAATGGCGCATGTGTAAGATGCGCCAATTCTGGCACTTAGCCCCTCTCTTCCCACTCCCGTGTAGCAGTGGGATATGGGGTAATAAGGGGTTAATGTCTCCTTGCTATTGTAAGGTGACATTAAGCCAGGTTAATAACGGAGAGGCATCAATAAGACGCCTATCCGTTATTAATCCAATAGTAAGAAAGGGTTAATAAACACGCACACATTAGGAAAAAGTATTTTAATATTCTTCATTTCACCATACTTACCATACTTCAGCTCCTGCAAAAAACGTAAAATAATAAACCGTATACTACCTGTCCACCGTAGTCCAATTAATAACGAGTGTCCCACGACAATCTCCCCTATAGAACAGTGACATCGGGTGATGTCACTGCTCTATAGGACCCTCAGTGACACACTGACAGGAGCCAATGGCTCCTGCAGTGCATCACTGAGGTTATCTGAGTTCAAAGTCTCACTTTATGGCAATTGCTGCCTGGGAAAATTTCTCATACAGCAATGCCATAAAGTGAGACTAGGGACTTTTTCTTTACAGTGGCGGAGGAATACCTTCCTCCGGAGCGTCATTGTGTTCCAGGAACCCCTGGAGAGCGGTTGCAACAGCTGTTGCTGCCATTCCCCATGGGAGATCGTCGTGGGACACTCGTGGATTTCTGCGGACAGGGAGTATATTGGTTGTTTGTTTTTTTTCAAATTTTTTACAGATGACACTGGCTTCGGGGATCAAAGTGACAAGTAATGATGAGTATGTAATCTATGTTTAATGTACTGTATGTCTATATGTATGTCACGTATGTAATGTATGAATGTACTGTATGTAGTATGTATGTATGTAGTATGTATGTATGCAGTATGTATGTATGTAGTATGTATGTAGCATGTATGTAGTATGTATGCATGTATGCAGTATGTATGTATGGAGTTTGTATGTATGTATGTAAGTAGTATGTATGTAGCATGTATGTAGTATGTATGGATGTATGTATGTAGTATGTCTGCAGTATGTATGCTGTATGTATGTATGCAGTATGTATGTAGAATGTATGGATGTATGTAGCATGTATGTAGCATGTATGTAGCATGTAGCATGTATGTAGCATGTATGTAGCATGTAGCATGTATGTATTCCATAGTCTCACTGCTCTTACAGTAAAGAATCCGCGTCTGGTATTATGCTTAAACCTTCTTTCCTCCAGATGTAGAGGATGCCCCCTTGTCCCTGTCTCAGGTCTATGATTAAAAAGATCATCAGAAAGATCTTTGTACTGTCCCCCCATATATTTATACATTAAAATAAGATCACCCCTTAGTCTTCATTTTTCCAAACTTAATAGCCCCAAGTGTAATAATCTATCTTGGTATTGCAGACCCCCCAGTCCTCTAATAACCTTGGTCGCTCTGCTCTGCACCCGCTCTAGTTCAGCTATGTCTTTCTTATACACCGGAGACCAGAACTGTGCACAGTATTCTAAGTGTGGTCGAACTAGTGACTTGTATAGAGGTAAAATTATGTTCTCCTCATGAGCATCTATGCCTCTTTTAATGCATCCCATTATTTTATTTGCCTTTGTAGCAGCTGCCTGACACTGGCCACTGAATATAAGTTTGTCATCCACCCACACACCCAGGTCTTTTTCATTGACGGTTTTGCCCAGAGGTTTAGAATTAAGCACATAGTTATACATCTTATTACTTCTACCCAAGTGCATGACCTTATATTTATCCCCATTAAAGCTCATTTGCCATTTATCAGCCCAAGCTTCCAGTTTGCATAAATCATCCTGTAATATAAAATTGTCCTCCCCTGTATTGATTACCCTGCAGAGTTTAGTGTCATCTGCAAATATTGAAATTCTACTCTGAATGCCCCCTACAAGGTCATTAATAAATATGTTAAAAAGAAGAGGGCCCAATACTGACCCCTGTGGTACCCCACTGCTAACCGCGACCAAGTCCGAGTGTGCTCCATTAATAACCACCCTTTGTTTCCTATCCCTGAGCCCGCTCTCAACCCACTTACACATATTTTCCCCTATCCCTATTATTCTCATTTTATGTATCAACCTTTTGTGTGGCACCGTATCAAAAGCTTTTCAAAAGTCCATATACACTACATCTACTGGATTCCCTTGGTCCAGTCCGGAACTTACCTCTTCATAGAAGCTGATCAAATTAGTCTGACATGAACGGTCCCTAGTAAACCCATGCTGATACTGGGCTGAAGATACAATTCACTTTTATTGTGGATGTGGGGGAAGGGCTTGGTATATATGTCAGGCAAGAAATGTAAAGAGGTGGCATAGTATGTAAAGGGGAAAGCATGTGGGGACTTTGTGACAGTTATATTTTATGAGAGCGGACAGTGTTAAATATAAATCATAAGGGAGATGATGTGACCATTGTAGTTTATAAGGGAAGATAGTATGGCAGTTGGAGTTCAAAAGGGGGAGGGTGTGACAGTTGAAGTTTATAAGTGAGGACAGTACAGAGGCACTATTATATAGGAGAAGACAGTGTGAAGACATTGCACGATAAGCGTGACAGTGTGTGTAGGGACATATTTCATGTAGAGAGCACAGCATGTGTGGATATTGTTTATGCAGGATAAGTTATAATAACACTGTTGTCTTTAACGACCCGGTGTTGGGATGGGAGGCAGAAGGCCTGAGGTGAGAAAGGTCTGCATAGTCTATCTCTTGATGTGAAAGGTCATCATGTTGCCAGAAGCAAATGGAGATGAATAGGATCAAAAAAATTCCAATCGGAGTAGCTGTTACTAGGGTTGAGCGAAACGGATCGGTCATTTTCATAAGTCGCCGACTTTTGGCAAAGTCGGCGTCTCATGAAACCCGACCCGATCCCTGTGTGGGGTTGGCCATGCGGAACGCGATCTTGGCGCCAAAGTCGCGTTTCGTATGACGCGTTTAGCGCCATTTTTTCAGCCAATGAAGGAGCGTGGGCAGAGTGATGACATAGGTCTTAGGGGTGTGTACGCCTATCGCCATTTTAGCGCTTGTGCGCAGTAGGGATTTGCAATGTGTAACATTTTCTTTGCTGGGACGGGAGAGAGAGAGAGAGAGAGAATTTTTCCCCATTGACATGCATTGGGTTTCGTGTTCCGGCCGATCCCCGACTTTTCACAGTAATCAGCCGATTTCGCCCGACTCGACTTTTCAGATAGTCGGGTTTCGTGAAACACCACTCGACCCTAAAACAGGCAAGGTCGCTCAACCCTAGCTGTTACCTGTATGTAAATAGTTTGCAGCCTGATGATGGATGGTAAGTAGAGATGAGTGGTTCAGTCCACGGAGGATCGACTTTGAGGCAAGTTTTCTGAAATCCACAAGTTTGATGCTTTGAGATCCATGTGAGATTCAATTCACAAGAATTGTCCCCCTCAAAATGACACCATTTCTCACACTGCTAAAGTCTCAGAGAGTGGGCTAGTCAGATGTGGCCTTGGAGGCTTTCTCATAATGTCCTGCCGCTACTAATAGCCAGTATAAAAGATGGGTCCTGACAAGGTGTGTCATTTCCTACTTGTACAGTATATAAATAGGTGGTCAGAGTGCACAACTCATTCAACATAGGGATAGAAAAAAGCCTTATTTGATTGTGCTCTACAAATTAAGTGCTGAAGCAGATGGGAGTGCTAGTCTCAGCCTATAAATACTATTCCAAAGATTCTACTGTAGAGGGCTGTAGCTGAATAGTCACTAAGTGAGACTGTGAGTTGATTAATCTGAGATATACTGCAGTAACAGCATCTTAATTTCGATGTTTTTCTCGTAACTATTTTCTCGTGACATATTGTACTTTATGATCGTGCTAAAATTTCTTCCATTTGATTTGCATTTATTTGTGAAAAAAATTGACATTTTGCAAAAAATTCACAATTTTCAAACTTTTAATTTTTATGCCCTTAAGTCAGAGAGTCATATCGCACAAAATAGTTAATAAATAACATTTCCCACATGTCTACTTTACATTAGCACAATTTTGGAAACATGTTTTTTTTTGTTAGGAAGCTATAAGGGTTAAAAGTTGACCAGTAATTTCTCATTTTTACAACAAAATTTGCAAAACCATTTTTTTAGGGACCACCTCACACTTAAAGTGGCTTTGAGGGGCCTAAATGACAGGAAATACCCCAAAATGATACCACTCTAAACACTGCACCCCTCAAGGTACTCAAAACCACATTCAAGAAGTTTATTTGCCCTTCAGGTGCTTCACAGGAATTTTTGGAATGCAGAAGGAAAAAATAAATATTTACTTTTCTTTCAACATTTTTTTCCTTACCTCATTTTTTTTAACTTTCACAAGGGTAACAGGATAAAATGGACAATAGAATTTTTTGTGCCATTTCTCCTGAGTATGGTGATACCCCCTATTGTGGGGGAAAAACACTGTTTGTGCACGGCAGGGCTTGGAAGGGAAGGAGCACAATTTGACTTTTTGAATGCAAAATTTGATGGAATAATTAGCAGACACCATGTCCCGTTTGAAGAGCCCCTGATGTGCTTAAACAGTCGAATCACCCACAAGTGACACCATTATGGAAACTAGACTCTTTTGGGACCTTGTTTAGATGTGGTTTGAGCACCTTGAACCCCCAGTTGTTTCACAAAAGTTTATAACATAATTTTGTATTTTCACAAGGGTAAACGGAGAAAATGGACCCCAAGGTTTGTTGTGCAATTTCTCCTGACTTCATCAATACCCCATATGTGGTCGAAAACTACTTTTGAGCCACAGTGCAAAGCTTAGAAGGGAGGTAGCGCCATATTACAGTGCAGATGTACCCACCATAAGTGACCCCATCTTGGAATTTATTGCCTTTTGGGAATTTAACTTCAGATGTAGTGACAATTTTGACTCCATGGGTGTTTTCCAGAAACAGGCAGCAGTGGATGTTGCTGAGTGAAAATTGCCATTGTATTGACCAATACGCTGTAGTAATCAGTACATTATGCCCAGCTCATGCTTCTGGAGACACGCACCTGTAAATTAGGTGGGCTCTCATCACTACAGAAATGCCAAACATGTGGGTGCTATATGTTGTTTAGGTACACTGGGGCTCAGAAGGGAGAGGGACATTTAGATTTGGGAGTGGAGAATTTGCTGAATTTCTTTTGGCGGTGAGGAGCCATTTCGCTTTTCCAGAGCCTTTTCACTAACAGTAACGTGTATGCAGGGGTGGAACTACCGGGGTCGCAGAGGTCGCGGCTGCACCAGGGCCCGGGCCCAAAAGAGGGCCCGGTGCCGCCGCGACCTCTGCGACCTCGGTAGTCCGCCGTGGGCGCAGCTTACCGGGCCGCCGCCAGGATGAATTGCAGGCTGAGCGGCCGGTCACTGTGGGGGCAGGCCGTGCGGCGTCACGTTCCTCGGCTCCTCCTCCTCCTTTTCGCGGGGCTGCCAGGCGCGCGCGCGCTGCCTGGGGGACTTCGAGCGGTGAAGGTACGTGCAGCAACAGGACATGTGGGGGGTGCGACATGTGGGTGCGCCATGCTCTTCCCAGGTCCCGGGCTGCCTGGCGATGCCGATCGCCGGGCCCACGGCGCAGGTATGTCCGGGCGGCAGGAGCCGGTGCCATTATCGTTTAGCTGGGGGGGGGGTGCCCTGCAATCCCCCCTACAAGTGCTCAAACCGCCCTGTGAAACTGTATTGGGGAGCCATGGGATGCATTCCCCCCCCCCCCACCACATACATTGGTTTTGTGTATCTGCAATTCTTTTAAATGTAATGGCTGCAGTTATTGCGTGGTATATACAATTGCTCTGTTTGAACTTTCTTTGTGTCTATATTTAGGGTTTAACACCTGGATTTATTTTTCAAATTTCATTTTCAGATTGTTTAACTTTTATAACAGTTTATATCCACCATGTCCTCTTACCATCATTTGAGTGGCTCACAAAAACGTAAAAAAAAAAGGGAAGATGAACATAAAGTTCAAAAATTCCCAAAAATAAGCATTTTCTTCTCGCAGACAGCTACTGCTTCTGCATCTGCTGCTACAGACACTGTAACTGGTCAACGTGAGGAGATGATTGACAGCCCTAGCACTTCTACAGTTGCTGAAAGCTCTCAATCACCTTTAGGGGTGGAAAGTGCCCACACTGAAGCATGTAGCAACCAAACAAGCAGCACATCTGATGTGCAAGAAACAATAAAGGATACAGGCACCAGCTCTGCCTCCATAGAACATTCTTTAATTGAAGAAAAGTATGTTACAGATAGGGGACATTATCCTGTAACAATTACAGATTACAATATCAAACGTTTTATTCTTGCCAATGGTCCCTGCAGGCCTAAAGGGCCATTTCCTAGAGACAATGATGAACATCGTAGATGTTTCTCTGAAGCCTACTATGAAAGGACCACAAAAGCAGGGCACAGACTTCCAGTCACATGGCTTTGTTATTCTCCAAAGTTAAATGCTGCATATTGTGAGCCGTGCTGGTTATTTGGTGACCGTAACAAGTTAGGCTTTGAACCAGTATGGGCTAAGGGAATTTGTAAGTGGCAACGACTTTCTGCTAAAATAAAGATTCATGAAGCTTCCCAAGCTCACATGAACGCTTGTGTTGTATATGATACCTGGAGGAGAAACAAATTAATAGATAAAGAGACTGAAGTACAAATTTTAAAAGAAAAAAATTTTTGGCGACAAGTCTTGCACAGAATAACTAGTGTGACACTCACTATGGCTATGGCCAATCTATCCTTCCGTGGGCATAGAGAAAAGATAGGCGAGATTAGTAATGGAAACTTTCTTTCTATAATAGAACTCCTAGCAGAATATGATCATGTATTGAAGGAGCTCCTCCAGTTACCTTTAGGAACAACAAAATATCTAAGCCCCAAAATTCAAAACGAAGTTATAGATATTCTTGCAAAACAACTTCAAGATGTCATTGTAGGTGAAATTAAAGCTTCTCAGTTTTTTTCCATAATTATGGACACTACTCAAGACATATCCAAAGTTGACCAGTTAAGTCAAATATTCCGGTATGTGACTGTATGCAGGGATGAGAGTGAAAGGGCAACTGCTATAAACATACAAGAGGTGTTTTTAGGCTATCATGCAGTTGAAGACCCTAGTGCTGCAGGACTTGAGAATGATATTCTCAAGTGCATAGAAAGTAAGGGCCTACAGCTGTCAAAATGTCGGGGCCAGGGTTATGATGGGGCTGCCACAATGAGAGGAGTTTATACAGGAGTTCAGGCTCGCATTCTAAAGCGAGAAAAGAATGCCTTGTATGTTCACTGTGCAGCCCATAACCTTAACTTGGTTATACAGGATGCTGTGAGCAATGTTCCTGAGACTTCACGATTTTTTGAGGTGTTGCAGAGTTTGTATGTCTTTTTTGGAGAAAGCATCACTCGGTGGTCTGTTTTACAATCCTTCACCACTGAATCCTCTCTCACCCTAAAAACCTTATGCCCTACACGATGGTCATCCCGTTACGACTCACTAATTGCACTTCGCTTTCGGTTTGTTGATGTCCTTAAGGCACTCTCTAAGTTGATATTGACATCCACCAAAGCTAAAGAGAGGGAAGAGGCTATGGCCCTTAGGACAAAAATTGAATCTTTTGAGTTTGTCCTCCTTATTGTTGTGCAGAGCAAAATTCTGGACAAGATAAATACTATCTCAAAGGTTCTTCAGTCAGACCATATGGATCTATCCAATGCTGCCCACTTAATTCAGAGTACCATAGAACATCTTAGCAGCTATAGAGACCAATTTGAGGATAGCAAAAAAACTGCCATCACACTTGCTGAAAAGTGGGGAATTTCTGCAGTGTTTGCAAATAAAAGGATTGCAAAAGTAAAGAGATACAGTGATGAGCTGAGCTTGGATGAGAGACTGCAGGATCCGGAGCGGAGATTTAAAACTGCTGTTTTTTATGCCACTTTAGACATAATCGTGTCTCAGTTAACAAGTAGGTTTAGTAGCATGAGCACAATAGTTGAAAGATTTAAGATCGTTCAGCCATCTGTATTGTCTACTGAATCAGATGATGACCTATTTCAAGCTGCAGTGCGATTTCAGCAGTATTATGAGGAGGATATATCCTGCGATTTTCCTGGGCAGCTACTTGGCTTCCGTGCAACACTTCAAAATGAGATAGTCAAGTCCCCCACAGTCAAAGATCTGGCTCATCTACTTATTATAGACAATGCTGCTTTGTCATCTACACTCCCAGATGTGTGTACAGCATTGTTGCTTTTTCTCACATTGCCAGTTACAGTTGCCTCAGCAGAAAGGGCATTTTCTAAATTGGCCTTGATTAAAAATTACCTAAGAAGCACCATGTCACAACAAAGGCTTTCTGGGCTTGCCCTGTTAAGCATTGAAAACGAAAGAGCCAGAAAACTGGACATTCCGGCAATTGTTGATAAATTTGCTGATTTGAAAGCAAGGCGGCGCAAGTTCTAACTATGTATTTTGCGTAAGTGTGCAGTTTGTTAGAACAAAGAGTTCCTACTTTGAAAAAGTTCATACTAACACAAAGTTCATACTAACACAAAGTTCATACTAACCAAAGTTCGTACTAACACAAAGTTCAATTTGTTACCTGGTTTGGTTTCACTAGTATTTTGCCTGCCTTCTTTTGGTAAAACATGCTTGCTTGTGACGCAGTAACATAGTAACGATAAAGTACCCATAAAGTCAAAATCAAAGCATATCTGTTATATTACCTCCCAAATAGTGTATATTTTTGTAAGTGTGTTCTCAGAAAAGAATTTTTAGGATGATTTCTTGCCTACTGTTCTTGAGCCACCTATGCAATTTATGTAGGTCTCTGTGAAGCAGTGACTGTAATTGGAATAATTGTTTGTGAATGGAGGGGTTAAAGGGAACCTGTCACCACGTTTTTGGAAGATGGGATAAAAATAGCGTTAAATAGGGGCAGAGGTGGGCGTTACATTAGTGTGTGTGTTATGCGTTTATTACCCACCTAAGTTGCCGAAATAACTTTGCAAAGTCTCTGTTTTCGCCTGTCAATCAGGCTGGTCAGGTCGCATGGGCGTTGTCTTCCCCCAGATTTTGCGTAGTTTTCCGTTGGTGGCGTAGTGGTGTGCGCATGCCCAAAGTCCGGAATCCTCTTCCAGGGGATTTAAAATAGCGCGGTGTTCGTTATTGCATTGGTGATCGGTGGGCGCGGCCATCTTCCTTTGGCCGCGCGTGCGCAGAAGCGGCGCTCTGCTGGCCGCGGCTTCAGGAAAATGGCCGCCGCGATATCCATCTGCGCACGCGCGGCATCCCGCGGCCATTTTCCTGAAGCCGCGGCCAGCAGAGCGCCGCTTCTGCGCACGCGCGGCCAAAGGAAGATGGCCGCGCCCACCGATCACCAATGCAATAACGAACACCGCGCTATTTTAAATCCCCTGGAAGAGGATTCCGGACTTTGGGCATGCGCACACCACTACGCCACCAACGGAAAACTACGCCAAATCTGGGTGAAGACACCACGCCCATGTGACCTGACCAGCCTGATTGACAGGCGAAAACGGAGACTTTGCAAAGTTATTTCGGCAACTTAGGTGGGTAATAAACGCATAACACACACACTAATGTAACGCCCACCTCTGCCCCTATTTAACGCTATTTTTATCCCATCTTCCAAAAACGTGGTGACAGGTTCCCTTTAAGGTGGCTCTTTCTGCAAACCTGCAGAAAACTACTAAATAGCTGTTCATTGAAAATTCAAAGAATATGCAAAGTGTAGTTAAAAACAGAGGCAGGAACAGCCATCACCCCACAGACACATTGAATGCTTTGTCCCATACAGTGTGATGCAGGAGGGCTGGCATTTCAGCAAGCATCAATCTATTTAATAAAGCATTTAAGCTTGTTAATCAAAAAAAAAATACCTTTACCATTTGAGAATGGTACCACAAAAGCATCATACAAAGAAGGCAGGCAATCAACAATTGCAAAAAGCATTTAAATTAATAAATGTTCCCATTTCCTTTTCTACAGTGACAAGAATATTCATATTGCGTTTTATTACGTTCCTGTTTGAACACAGTTTGCCGTTTTAAGCATTTGTTCGAGTTGATTCTTTGAAACCGTTTTTATGTTGTTCCGCTTTGGTTAAGAAGCATGACCAGCACTGACTGAAAAACCAATTTCTGTAGGTAAAAATTCTTAACATGTAAACTTAATTTCCAGGTAATGTATTAGACTGTCAGCTAATTTTCCTTACAATCTTTTCTTTTTAGGGGATGCAACATGAAAGTTCATCTTTTGAGGGTAAGCTGTTGTTTACAACACTTTTTTCTTATCTTTCGGAAATGTTTTTTTTGCAATAGATATTTACTTCTTAGTTTAACATTGTATGCGTGTGTCTGTATATCATTTTTTTTTTTTTTGGGGGGGGGGGGGGGGCCCCATTCAAAAGTTCGCACCGGGGCCCGCAGGACTGTTGTTACGCCCCTGCGTGTATGCACCTTATATTTCCTTTAACATATGACAGATCTGAGTGAGGATTTTCCTTTTTTGTTGATTGAGTGGAAACTTTTATTGGGAACATTTTACATAACGTTTGGGATCACTGTTATCCGGCACTCTACGGTGACCACTTTCTTTACTGTTTCTATCTAAATCTCTGAGTGACATGATTCAGATGAAACCCCGATGGATCCATTCACTATAGAGAGGCAGCAGAGTTACTCTGGACTCCATCTGGCCTCTGTTCCGCTGTTTCCCTTTTTTCAGAAGTGCACAAAGCTGTAACCGATGGCACTTTTATGCTATCCTAAAAAGATGGACACCGCTGGATCACAGGTCCTATGGCACCCACAGTGCCTCCATTTGCCTCATTATAGGGAATCTTCTACCAGAGGTTCTGCCTGAATCACACATTTCAGCGATTTACATGGAATACCCGGAGTAAGCGCTCAGCACAGAGAGACGGATAAATGTGCGCCGATCATTACTGCGATCTTTGCGAGGCAGAATGAAAAAATCACAGCATGTGAAGAATTGGTTTCATTTATTTTTTATGCTGTTCCTCGTGTGGTATAAGTGATTAGGCAACTTTATTCTTTGGTTGGGTGCGATTACAGCGATACCAGATTTATATTTTTATGTTTGGCAGCTGTCACACACTAAAAGATGCTTTTTATTGCGAAAACTAGTTTTTGCATCACCATATTTGGAGAGCTATAATTTTTTGATATTTCGGCCGACTGAGTCATGTGAGGGCTTGTTTTTTGCAGGACGAGCTGACATTTTTTTGGTGCGATTTTCAGGCACATGACATTTTTTGATCACTTTTAATTTAGATTTTTGTGAGACAGAATGAACAAACACCAGCAATTCAGAATTGTTTTTAATTTTTTTTAATACCGTTCCTCATGTGGTAAAATCGGTAAGACAGCTTTATTCTTTGGGTCAGTATGATTACAGCGATACCTCACTCATTTTTCTATGTTACGGCGCTTTTACACAAAAACTATTTTATAAAAAAAATATTTTTGCATCGCTTTATTTTGAGAGCTGTAACTTTTATTTTTCTGCTGTATGGCGGCTTGCTTTTTGATCGACAAAATGACATTTTCAGCAGTACCATTTTTATTTACATCCATCTTTTTGATCGCGTACACTTTTTGTTCTGCGGTATGATAAAGCATTGTTTTTTTCCTAGTTTTATGTATTTTTTACAGTTTTCACTGAAGGGGTTAACTAGCGGGACAGTTTTATAGAACAGGTCGTTACGGACGTGACGATACCAAATATGTGTACTTTTGTTCTTTTTTATTTGCATAAATAAATGTATTGATTGGTAAACAATATATATTTTTTTTATTTGGAGATTTAAAAAAATATATATTTTTAAACATTATAATTTTTTTTTTTACTTTATTACATTATTCCAGTATTGGACATTACTATATTACATCAGATCGTTGATCTGACACTTTGCACAGCAGAGTGTAGGATCAGGATCTGACAGGCAGGGAAGGAGGCATGCTGGCACCTGCTCTCAATAGGCACTCGCAAGCCACCTTCCTTCCAGGACCCACAAGGACCCCGCTGCCATCTTGGTGTTGGGGTCTTCATGGAGACCATCAGAACAATGCGATTGTATCATGTTGTTCTGAGGGAAGCGTGCAGGGAGCCCCCTCCCTGCGCAATGCTTGTCTATGTCGCTGTCACTGCTGACAGCGGCATCAGAGGGGTTATATGCCCACGATGGGTGCTAGCACTAATCATGGGCATTGCTGCGGGGTGTCAGTTGTCACATGCAGCTGACACCCGAACATGATCTCGGCGCTCAGCATGAGGCTGCAGCAATCGCGGCGCCTTGCTAGTACTACTCAGGGCACAAGTGCACCTTCCGCAGAGCAGTACTAGTACGGCGCATGAAGCGAAAGGGTTAAACTCCACAGTGCTAATTTTACTACTAAAATAAAATCTTGAAATTTAAACACAAATGTAAACCTCTGAAAGTGTGCATGGTGAATTTTTTTTCAAGCACGTTGCAATATTTCACTTTTAGACATGTACACATGCTACCTGAATACAGCTGTCTGTTGCAGGTGCTTACATTTGGGACATGAATACCTACCTTGTTTAGACCATTCTATTCTATTTTGTTAAGGCATATGAACTTACTTGTTTAGGGGCAAGTGGGAAGAGAGAGGCTACGGGCTCATACTCATATGTGAGAAAAAAAGGTCTGTAATCTGGACCGAAAAAACAGATGCGTGACATGCTAGTGTCATGCGAGTACAATGCAAGTACAATTCAATTTTCACACATAGCATCCGGTTTACATCCGAGTGCATTGCGATTCATTTTCCCACAGTCCAGAGTTCACCGCAGTTCAGGTTGTGAGGGAGCAGAGCCTCAGTGACATCACCGCTAGTCACTGAAGCTCCGCTCTCAGCAGCTCATTCAGAAGTGTTTTTTAGCTGGGACGGTCACATCTTGGCACCGGCCAGGTTGAAAACTGTACATTCCCCAGATATGGATTACTGCGTGGGACACAACGATGGACAGGTATGGGTATATTGTTGGTTTGTTATTTTATTATAGGAGATCGATGGCTCTGCAGGAATTAGGTGTGGTTGTAAGTATGGTTTAATTAAGAATAATAAAGGAATCTGTGTTTTTCTTTCAAATAAAGGGCTTTATTCTGGGTGTCTGTGTTTTCTTACAATGTGACTATGGGGTTAGTAATGGGGGCATCTTATAGACTCCTCTCTATTACTAACCTCGGGGCTTGATGTCACCTAACGGTGACATCAACCCCTCAACTATTACCCCACTTGCTACCGCTACAGGGCAAGTGGGAAGAGCGAGACTAAGTGCCAGAATTGGTGCATCATAGAGAGACAATGTCCTTCCCAGAAGAGACTCCCATCGACTAAGGAAGTGGTGTGATCACTGTGAAACGTGTAGAAATAAAGTCTATTTCTCTATTGCATCCACTTGGACTCCTCTGGTTCAATATTCTGACTGTATGTCTTATAAATAGAATGGGTTAATTAGGCTTTTCAGGAAGACCAAATGTCTGCATGAAAAATGTGTTAGCATGAACTAGTCTTTTCCATAATTCATATGCATATAACTCATTCAATTAAGTCTATGGGGGCAAAAAAATCACATACCGCTCAAATCAGGAAACTGTATTCTGTCTTAATAATTGTATTAACTGCTGATGTATAAAAACAAATATCATACAGATTGCATACAGAAGACAATACAAATACAAAAATTCTGTTTTTTCCAGATAAAAATCAGATCATTTTTTTTATGTGGTCATGCAATCTTAGCCTTAGGGCTCATTTCCACATGCGAGGCACACGTCCGTATCTCGGATGTGGAAACCAAGCTCTGGCGCCGCCACTTTGGAGCGGAGCTGTGCAGCTCCATGTGTTCCTATGCGGCCGCACGCTCTGCTCTGGAGTGCCGGCTCCACAGCTTGGTTTCCACATGCGAGATACGGACGTGTGCCTCGCATGTGGAAATGAGCCCTTAGTATTAGTTCACTGCGCAATTTTAAATCCTGCTACTAGCCACTTTTTTGGCATTTTTTTTGTAAAAATGATTTCTAAAACAGAATTTAAAAAAGTAAAGAAAAATCACTCTGAAAAATTGTTTTTTTTTTATAGTTGATGTCAAGGGCAACAGTATGCCACATGAGAGCTATCATAATATATCCCATTTTAAATGTATCCTTTTTCTATTCTTAAAAGATGAAAAAATATGCTGTGAACGACATGTTTGAAATTTTTATACTATGTCACAAATATTGTTTCTATCATGACAATTATTACACAACACTCAAACTTGTCTGTATGGCACTAGTGATAAATCTGCTCCAATATTCTCTATGCAAGAGAGCATCATTTCAAGTCACATTTTGCATTTCTGTGTTGTCAACTAATCTCCAACATAAGCCAGAAAATATTTGTTCTAAGTTTATGTTGCCTGATAAAATACATCCTGCTTAAGCCCTCAACTCATTCTTGGCAATGTACAACTGTTTCTGTACTGTGTTTCTTTAGTCTTTGCCTTCTCACCAGCTGTTTTTGTGTGGTATTTGCAGATGGTTCAGTGGGCAGATGGGCTTGGAAGTTCATACTTATAGACGCGCCGCAAATCAAAACCTAGGATCATCTGCAGCTTCAATTATCAAGGTCTGCCTTGATGTCAAAGGCAAACAAATCCCTATTCGGCAATATGCTTTGATTGCTAATTAAGGCAAACAGCTTGTAGTCTTCAGCTATACACAATAGCATATCAGTGACCAAATGGCTCGCGACAATTTCAAGACGTAATTCAATGGCCAAAAGTGCTCTGTTAATGCAAAGTCTGACAACCGACTGTGTATTTCCTATTAAAAGTCGTATTGCTTAGGGCATCTGCTAAACTGCTGTACCAACTGAAAATCTAAATGTTCTACCTGGACAGAAATAATACAAAATTCATAACGGAATGGTGATAGTTAGGAAAAACAACAGTGCGTACTGAGAGGTTATAAAATATAGACATCAAAATAACTCAAGTCGTCCAAGAATTTAGAATATGTCAATAAATCAAGATAATGTTTACTTTAGCTAATCATCTATCATCTCTCAGACTTGAGTACTGGGAGATAGCTAAGTAAATGACAACCCTGAATCATTCTTAATAGTAGTGCTTAAGGTCAACTGTCCGCAAACTAGGCCCATGGCATAGCATTGCCTATGATACTGTGCCAGCTGCAAAAAATATGAATCTGAGTAGTTACCGAAACAGCAATGATGACATGTGCCAGATTACATAAAAAAAATTGGCCATCCGTATGTCCCCATTGAAACTGCAACCTTTACATAGAGATACTCACATGCTGAGCCAGCAGCATAAGTGTCCATAAAATAATCTGAATCATATAAATATGAACTCTCATAGCTTAGTTATCCTGAATAGTGATGAGCGAATATACTCGTTACTCGAGATTTCCCGAGTATGCTCGGGGGTCCTCCGGGTATTTTTTTAGTGCTCAGAGATTTAGTTTTTCTTGTCACAGCTGAATGATTTACATCTGTTAGCCAGCATAAGTACATGTGGGGATTCCCTAGCAACCTGGCAACCCCCACATGTACTTATGCTGGCTAACAGATGTAAGTCATTCAGCTGCGGCAAGAAAAACTAAATCTCCGAGCACTAAAAATACTCGGAGGACCCCCGAGCATGTTCGAGAAATCTCGAGTAACGAGTATATTCGCGCATCACTAATCCTGAAGTGTACAGTGGTTGCAGCTAAAATAGACAAGATATAAATGTACCAGCCACCAAGACCATCTAACACAATAGTTATTTTCCCAATGTTTCTGCAATGGTCTCCACCCTAATAAGGAGACAACCTGTCTTGCTAGCAGTCAAACAGCAGTTCCTTTAAGGTAATGTTTCAATTTGGGTATGGATCAGTACTGGTGAACAATTATCCCATGCTATGACATCACATGATATAGCATTGCATTATTTATCAGTTTGGCGTTATAGTATTTATTACTATTTCTGTAGTTGGGTATGGTTCTGCTGCATTATGTGCATACTACAGGTGCTTCTCACAAAATTAGAATATCATCAAAAATGCTTAGTTACTTACCAGTAACGGTGTTTTTCGGAGCCCATGACAGCACCACAAGAGAGGGGATCCGCCCTTCAAGGACAGGAAACCTACAGACATAAGAGAGCGGCACCTCTCTCTCACATCAGTTGGATTACAGAGTATGAGAGGACCTCCAAGGTAAGTAGCATTATATACATTATTCCATACACAAAATCATTTTTCACACGTGATTATGCCAAAGTAAAAGAAGTGCTCACCCACACGTGAAGGGATGGAATATAAGGGTTCTGTCAAGGGCTCCGAAAACACCATTACCGGTAACTAACTAAGCATTTATTCGGTCTCTCATGATGTCACCACAAGAGAATTACAGAGTGGTAAAATTAGGGAGGGACCACAGCCTGAAGCACCCTTCTCCCAAATGTGAGATTAGAGGAGGCACCCATATCAAGCGCATAATGCTTATAAAACGTGGAGGGAGAAGACCATGTAGCCACCTTACAAATCTGCTCAATCAACACCTCTGATCTCTCTGCCCAGGAAGTTGCCACGGCTCATGTGGAGTGAGCCTTCAGACCCTCTAAAACTGCCTTACCAGTTGCTGTATAGGCCAAAGAAATTGCTTCCCTGATTCATCTAGCTAAAATGCTTTTTGAAACCTTAAGTCCCTTATTGCCCCATGAAAGGACACAAATAAAAAATTACCCTTTTCCAAGGGTCAGTCACTGAAATATATCTAAGTAGGCATCGTCTGACATATTGTCAATGGAGCCTCTCTTCCTTCTGATTCCCGGAGATTGGCACAGAAGGAAGAACTATTTCCTGCAGTCTGTGAAATTTAGAGGCTGCTTTCGGTAGGTAAGAGGCATCCGGCTTCAAAATGACCCTATCCTTCCAGAACTGAGTATACGGTGGAAGTCTGGAAAGGGCCTGAATGTCATTAACCCTATTGGGCAGATGGTAATGCAACAAGAAGGGCCGTCTTAAGGGAAAGAAATTTTATTGGGGCTAAATCAATGGGCTCAAAGGGAGACTGTCAACGCTGTTATAACTAGGTTCAGATACCAAAGCATTATTCTCTCTCTAAGGATGGGCCTAGTCCTAGCCAATGCTCTAATAAACCTAGCCACCCAATAATTGCCCGCCAGATCACAAATATATAGGGCCCCCAGTGGACTTTGAGGGTGTTCGTGGATAGTCCTATCTCTAAGCTCTTTTGTAGGAATTCCAGAACTTGCCCTATCTGAACCTTTCTCCCAATCTCAACCTGATGCTGATAGAAACTTATTCCAGGTTTTGGCATATATCCTTGTTGTGGATACTTTCCTACTCTGAAGTAGAGTGGTTACTAGTTTATGAGAAAACCCTTTCCCTATCAATAGCGCTGTCTAAAATTCCAGCAGTATCACTGTACTTGATTGGCCAGTAAACTCGCCTGACCTTAACCCCATAGATTAGGTATTGTCAAGAGGAAGATGAGAGACACCAAATCCAACAACGAGCTGAATGCTGCTACCAAAGCAACTTGGTCTTCCAAAACAGTTCAGCTGATTTCCTCCATGCCACGAGTTTCACTTTTTGTATTGAAGAACTGAAATAAATGAACTTGTTGATGATATTCTAATTTTGTGAGAAACACATGTATGTCATCATTGTGTGCAAAACATTCATTTATTAATTTCTGACACCATTGTGTTCATATCTTTTATTTTTTTACATTAATTGGGCTTAATTCATTGTGACTAAAGATGAAGAGATCTTTTAATATTCAAATATTCTCAAATATTTTGAATTGCGGCAAATAAATGTAAGCAAATCTCAATACTGGAAAGATTGGAATTGCTAAAAAAAATACATTTCGGGGAGAAGAGATATTAAGAGAACCTCATCATAAGAGCTAACACTTTGCAGGAAATAGAAAGAACTCTGCTGATCATAAGAACTTACACTCTACAAAAGTGAGAGGACCCTGCTGAATACAAAAGCTTAGACTCTACAAGTGAGACTTACTCAATGACTCTGGAAATGGAAAACAACTCTGCTGTACAGTCTGTGCTACACTGGGAACTCCTCAAGGGCTGGAGAAAATTTGTTGTGAGGTGCAAATAGCGGCACAAGCCACTATGTACCTCGCCTGATTCATTAAGAGTAGAGATAGGTGAACCCAAACAGTAAAGTTTGGCATCCGTACCGAACACCTACTGTTTGGTTATGGACACTGAACAAGGACTTCACCAGGAAGTCTGTGTTACTGTTTGGGATGCCCCCCCCCCCCCCCCCCGGACACTGGGTGTTTGTTACACTGTCAGTGCATGAACACACAAGGTTTGAGGAACAAATTCCTTAGTTGACCATATCTGTTGCCAAACATCTATAGCATCCCTGAATGTGTCGCATGGATTTATGTCTTTCTACATCATCTAAGGAATTTGCTCCAAAGACCTTATGGGGGCATCACAACACAGAACCAGACCGCAATCAAAGGACAATAAAACTTCCACACTCCTTATTTATGACCTATTGCAATATTTACAGACAAAACAGTTAATCCCTCTCTCATAATGATAGTTCTGCTTCACGTCACTTGTCTTATCTATTGCATTATTTCTCTCCTGTGTTATGCATAAATATATGACTCTCCAGATTTTGCATTAGTCTATGCCTGATGAAAAGACCTGTGTAGTCTCGAAGGCTTTCAATTTGCTACCATCTTTTCAGTTAAATTGAAGAAAACTGAAACACTATCAAAGGTAATAGTGGGGAGCAGACCTCATCAGCTCCCTCAGCACACCCACAGGGTGTCTGAAAAAAGGAATAGCTCCAAATAGAGATTGGTATAAAACAGCGGAGCAAAAACATCCATGACCACATTCTTATTTATATAAAATTAAAACTTTTATTCAATATTTGTACCACAAAAATGTAACAACAATAACCTTAAATACTGCGGTAGGTGCTATATGCACCCCGCAAAAGCAAGGAGGCAACCAACAAAAAGGGACGTAATAATAGCCAGGTCAACAGGGAGACGCACATGTATATAAATGTGCTCCTGATCTCTTCCACCTACTAGAGAGCCCAGCCCAAATAGTAAACCAAACAAGATACATACAATGTCTTAGTGACATATGATAGAGGGCTCTGATGCCGAACCAGCATCAAACACTAAGTCAGGCTTACCCATAGTGGTTTCTTGAAAAGGGTTCCCCCTCGTGACGTGGCTCCCCTGGACGCGCGTTTCGCGTTACCGCTTTCTCAGCAGGGTTGGTGTAATGTCGTTCTTGTGCCATTTAAATTTCAGAATGACCGGAAATGGAGCCGGCATTACGGCGCATGCGCGGTGACGTCCACGGCTCGTCATAGCCTAGACCGTTCCAGCAGAGAGAGCATAGGGGGAAAACACCTCCCATAGACGTCATGTAATGCTCTCTCTGCTGATAGGGACGGGCGCAGCACAGAACGCACACCCTGGACCACAGCGGGCGTGCGCACGCCTAACATCCATTTTTGGAAGGATAACAGCGTCGGCCATCTTTTCAGGGGCTCACAGGGCTAGATGTCCGAATCCACCATAAAAGTGTATATCATAAATCATTGCACATATGTGAGATAGTAGTATCGGGACAAAACCAGGGTATGAATATACCACTGTACTCCAAATAACAAAGTGAAATAAGACATAAATTAACAATAATATAATAAGTGCATAAAGTGACCAGTGCATAGTGATATTTCTATTTATAATGCAAATACAAGAAAAAAAATTACAAACATAGCATTCCAATCTTCTGAAACGGAACATCCATAGCTCCCATCTTTTTTCTTCTTTCGACACCAAGTTGCAAGGTGATCATATTTTATGGAGATAACAGACATCATACCGCCCAAATGATACCAATGGCCGTTGATATATAAGAAAACTAAAATAAAATACAATAAACACACATAAAAAACAATTAATAAAAACAAATTAAAATAGGATGGTGACCGTACTCAGGAACACAGAATACAACATGGGCAGAAACCTACCCAATGAATCATTAGCAACTATCTAATTTGCCTCCGCTGCACAGACGGAGAGGGGGGAGGATGTGGCATAATACAGATTCTAGGTATTTTAGAGGAAGGGGGCAAAGCTCAATTTTTCATTTAGCCCCTTGGGAGTTGTAGTATCAAGGGTGACAATCCACCTACACTCGTGTTGCGCAAGTACCTTGGCGATATTGCCACCCCTGATCCCTCCATGTATCTTCTCTATACCTCTTATGCTCAAACCTCTGGGGTCACTATCATGATATTTATGAAAATGTCTTGGCAGAGTTTTTAAAGCTGCCACATCACTTGCCTTTTTTACATTTTTCGCCGCACTGATGTCGCGTACATGTTCACGCAACTCCCTAGATGTGAGACCCACATAAATAAGGGAGCAGGGGCATGTTGCATAGTAAACGACATAGGTCGTGCTACATGAGATGTAGTCTCTAATTTTAAACTCCCTGCTCCCATCTGAAGTCTTGAAGGTCCCACATCTAAGGATATTCGGACACGCGACACATGAACCGCATGGATAACACCCTTGTCTTGGGCTACCCACATCCAGGAAATTCCTACTCTTGTTTTTAGCTACATAATGGCTTCTCACCAAATTGTCTTTTATATTTCTACCTCTCCGTTGGGTCATCAGAGGGAAGTCTGTCAAATGTGAGGCCAGTACTGCATCAGTCTGTAATACAGACCAGTGTCTGTTCAAAATCTCCCGGATGTGGTGCCACTGACAATTCGAAGTTGATATAAATCTGACCCCGGGATCGTCATTGCATTTAAACCTCCTTCCTGGTGCCAACAAATCCTCCCTCCGTGTAGACCTAGCTCTTCTATACCCCGCCCTGATGCTCCGGCGGCTGTAACCCCTTGCCCGGAAACGTTCCGTTAGAATGGCGGACTGTCTCTCAAAGCGGGCCTCTGTGGAGCATACCCGCCTGTTCCTCAAAAATTGTCCAACTGGGATGGCCTTAATAACGGAATAGTTGTGTGCCGAGGACGCATGTAACAATGAATTTACGGAAGTTTCCTTCCGATATAGATCCGTTTCAATGGAACCATCCTCGGCAACACATAACGTAATATCTAAAAAATCAATAGTGGTTTTGTGCCAAGAATAAGTAAATTTTAAGTTAAATGAATTTTGATTTAGCTCCTGCATAAATTTGGATAGGCTGGTCTCGCCACCGTTCCAGATCATCAGAACGTCATCAATGTAGCGAAACCAGCCCACCACTGGGTCCGCGGCACGTGCCCCGTCCCCCTGGAAGACACATCTCTCCCAGAACCCCAAAAAGAGGTTAGCGTATGACGGGGCACATGCCGCGCCCATTGCCGTACCTTGTAACTGTAAATAAAACTTATCTTTAAAAACAAAATAATTATGAGTTAAAATAAACTCCAATAACTCCAAAACAAATTCAATTAGATGTCCATCCCAGTTGGTACCCTCGAGGAAAAAACGGGCAGCCCGCAGACCATCTTCGTGTCTAATAGATGTATATAACGATTCTATGTCAATAGTGACAAGGATCATACCCGCTTCAAGAGACAGCCCATCCACTCTCCTTAATACATCCGTAGTGTCTCTGACATAGGAGGGAAGCGTCTCAACCAATGGTTTTAAGTAAAAGTCTACCAGTTTGCAGACATTATCACATAATCCCCCTATGCCAGAGACAATCGGTCGTCCAGGTGGGTTCACAGCATCCTTGTGCACCTTGGGCAGGGCATAGAAGGTTGCAATTCTTGGGAATTTAGGTACAAGTCCCTCCATAATTTTCCTAGGGACAGCATCAAACCCGTCCGCCAGATCCAGGTCAGTTTTTCAGTTAGCCATTAAAAGGTATCAACTACTGAGGACTAGAGATGAGCGAACATTTCAATGTTTGGTTTGGATTTATTCATCGAATATTCGCTCAACATAACAGAGTGCCATTCAAGGCAATGAGAGGCAAAAACAAACGCATGTACAACACCTTATAATGGCCCCAAACACTGCCAAAACACATCAAATTATGGGCAGACACCAGTAAAGTGGCCTCAATTCACCAACAGTACAAATTTTAGCATGGCACAGCAGCAATCAGCCATGCATGAGGTATCGCGGTCTGGGCCAGCATTTACAGCTTTCAATTGACCCTCACAGTAAGACAAGGTGGGTGGGGAATTGGTGTAGGCCTCCTGTACTGGGAGCCCTGATACCACATGCAACAATTCAACCTGCTTTTATACTCAGCCACACTCAGGTGGCACAAATAAATAAATTTCGTAGACTACTATTGTCAGAAAAATCTAAGGATAGTAACACGGGTAGTTGACTCCAAGGAAGTGGAGGCCTGATGGTCTTGGATGCCTACTGCTACAGACAACATGCATGAAGGAGACCCAACCAGGAGTCTACACATTTACAAAAATTAGTGGCAGACACCAACAAAGTGGCGTCAATTGCAATAGAGTCAACTAGTACAGCGGGGACAGACTCCTCTTCCATTACAGCCAACCCAGCAGAGAGAGGTTGTAACTGGCAAGGTGGTGTAACCACTATGCCATATCCCTCTGAAAGCCTGGAGGGGCGTAACTAGTTGTCCTACCAAATCCCAACTCAGACAAGTGGCAGCAGGTGAAAACCAACCCAAGGAGGGACAAAGAGGTGGCACCAGGTGCTATTACATAGCTGACTTACAGAATATGGCAGCTGACCCCCTACAGCAGGTAAGCTGCTATGGCCTAAATGAGGGATGAAGAATGTAAGCAGGCATTGTAGGGACTCTGGAACCACAGGTGCAGATGGGACTGACTGAGGAACATAAAAGCACTGGCAGGTGTGGGCTGGACCGGGAGTTAGATAGATGGGCTCTGGCAGGTGCGATCTGGACCGGCTGATGGACAGAAGAGCACAGACAGGTACAAGCAGATCAGCACAGACAGGTAAGAGCAGACGGGTACAGGGTAGACAAGCAGGCAGGTGGCCCTGGGGATCCTGACAATTAGCAAGCATGCAAGGCAAACTAACAGCATAGCTCAGGAACCTCCATATTGGAGAAGGCTTAAATAGAAGGTGTCACCCAGGTATAAGCTGCAAAAAACCTTAGGTTGATGTGGGTGGTCCCCTTAAGAGGGAGAGAGCGCACGCGCTCTAAGCATAGTGCCCAGTCCTACAACTGAATCTTGTTGGACACTGACACATAGGGGGCGAGATGAGGAGGTGTTGTGTGAGTAGGAGACACTGAAAGTCCTATCTGTTAGGTGCGAGGAGATCCAACAAAGGTCCAAGTCTGTAATGTCAACAGACCAGAAAGTCTGTAGTAAGAGGGAATGGTCCACTGTGTCAGGGGCAGATGCCAGGTCCAGGAGAAGGAGGAGGACAAACTCGCTTCACTTCCATTTGGTGGTTAGTTGGTGACTTTAGTCAGGGCAGTTTCAATGGAATGGTGCAGTCCGAAGCCAGATTTTAAGCAGTCAAAGAGGGAGCAAGAGGAGAGATGGGAGTTCAAAATGGATGTGTTGTTCCAGTAGTTTGGAGACAGAGGAGAAATTAGATGGGATGATACAGGATGGGTCAAGGGTGGGCTTTTTGAGGACGGGTGTGATTGAGGTGTGTTTCAATCAGGAGTGAAGACACCAGTTTTTTGTGACAGGTTGAAAAAGTGGGTTAGTCTTGTGAAGACTGTGGTAAAGTTTGGAATGAGGTGGGACGTTATTGTGTCAAGTTCACAGGTGGTGAGGAAAAGTCTTCAGCTGAGATGAGAGGAGAGGGAGGGGGATCTGGTGGATGCAGGAGAGAATTGAAAGTACTGAATAGCTGTTTAGAGTTGTGAGACAAGTAGGATATGAGGGATGAGAAGTCTGTTTGTGAGCAATTACGAAGCATTTTTACAACTTCTGTTACTGAATGGGCACCTCCGCTCCCTTGCTTTGGCAGCTGTACAGCGATACACTTTGTAGATAAGGGCCAGAAATAACATGTGCTCCAGTAGATGGCAAGCACTGCATCAAGTGGCCTCTGCTCCTCTTCCACCACTTTAACATCACACTCAGTACATTCCTCAATGGTGGCACCTCAATTACCCTTGTTTCCCCCCACATCACAACTCTCCAACTGCTCAACTGACTGTTGAGAACCACAGATGGCTGAGTCTGCAGATCTCTTCACGCATTGTATGCCATAGGCATAGGAAGTGTACTCTAAAGAGTCACAGAGTCAAGAGTCAAGAGGAGGAAATCATCTGCACCAATGGCCAAATATTTTCTTAGTTTGATCCATATCCAAATGAAGATGGGTCCGAGCATAATCCAAACCCTCATCAACAGATGTTAACCCCATTTGGTGAATGTGATCCATTAGTAATGAGACTCAGATACTTAAGACACCCGCAGACTGTACTGTGCTGTGAAGGTAGGAAGAGGAAGAGGGTGACTCCCAGGGCGAGGAGTGGGAGAATAGAGAGCATGACGATGAGGTGGTAGATCACACTCGGTGTAAACCCAGATGCATGTAGCTGAGTAGCTCAGCAGAGGAGGAGGAGGTTATGTAGACATAGTTATGCAACCATGACAAACAATGCATCCTGAGCCCCAAGTCTGGCAGTGAACAGCAGCGTTCACAGTTACCTATCTTGGGTCTTTTTTTCAGACCGGCAAAAATATAAAAAATCACACTAGCTTTCAACTTTTTTAAAACCGACCTAGTAGAGTAAAAAAAAGGAAATAATTTCAGTACTACATTCATGAACTGGCATATGCATGATCATCATCCGTTAATCTTGGAATGTCACTGTGCTAAAATGCAGACTAGTGGGCCTTGCCAACCACCATCCAGTCCATCAGCCGCATATTCTGATTGTTCCTCCTCCCTCACGACGGCAAGTGTTGTCACGCAGATCTCTGGTTGAAGAACCTCCACTTGTTTACCCCCTACAGTTGGAGTGACTGAGAGCCTGTCAGCTGATACAGAATTGGACATGCCTGCTGATTTTGACTGATCTTACATACCAAGCCCACCCCATCTTTCTTAATCCACCATAACATCTCTGCCTGTATCTCTCTCACAGTCCAGCAGCTTGTCGTGTTCACCCTACTCCACCCTGTTTCAGCACAGCAGCAAACCCTCATTTGTGCAGTTGTGCTCACGTAAAAGAATCTTTCCTCCTACACATGGCAAAGCTAACAGCTTGAACTTCACCATCTTCAATCTACTAATAATAATAACCTTTACTTATATATCGCAAACACATTCTGCATAGCTTTACAAGTCAGCAGTTCATATAAAACAGTCAAAAGTTACCAAGTTTCAGATAATCAAACATTTCAAGCCAAATTATTTACAACCATTCTCTACAATCTACAATCTACAATGAGGTGGGGGTGACACAAATTACAGGTTCTTATTTACAATGATGGTACAACCATCTTGGGGAAATTGGTGGGAAGATAAAGGCTGCATGAGCCTTTGGAGTAAGGTTGAGTTTGATGGCATATTATGTTATATATATAGGACTTTGATTAGGGAATGTGATAGGCCACCCTAAACAGATGTGTTTTTAGGGAGCACCTAAAAATGTCTAAGTTGTGGTTATACTAATTTCATGGGGAAAAAAGGTTGAGAGGTGAGTCATCTAGGTAGGAGATTGAACTGAGCCAGGCAAAGTCCAGATCAGGGGTGTTACCATCTTTGTGTGTGTTTCAGAGTTTGAAAGTTGTGAGAGACCACAAGAATTGGCTACAGATAGAAGCTGGGATGCAGTTGGGGAGATGTGGCTGTTGAAGTCTCCCAGGATAAGGGTTGTCAATTCTGAGGACATGAAGTGTGGCAGCAACACATAAAAGTGGTCATGGAAGTGGGTGGGTGAGCCTGGGGGCCGGTATATGACTGATACTCTGAGGGAGAGGGGTGGAACACTCTGATGGTGTGAACCTCAAAAGAAGAATGGCATCCAATCTACTTTATTGAAGTAGGGCATCAAAAAAAAGTTCCCATTTTTAGGAAGTGGGTCTCTCATACCGTTTGCCTAGGCAGTAGTGTTGAGCATTCCGATACCGCAAGTGTCGGGTATCGGCCGATACTTGCGGTATCGGAATTCCGATACCGAGTTCCGATACTTTTGTGATATCGGGAATCGGTATCGAAACCATATTCATGTGTAAAATAAAGAATTAAAATAAAAAATATGGATATACTCACCTCTCCGGCGGCCCCTGGATCTTACCGCTGTAACCCTCAGCCTCCGTTCCTAAGAATGAGCGCGTGAAGGGCCTTCGATGATGTCGCGGCTTCTGATTGGTCGCATAAGCGCTCATGTGACCGCTCACGCGACCAATCACAAGCCGTGACATCATTGCAGGTCCTTCATGCGCTCATTCTTAGGAACGGAGGCTCCCGGTTACGGCGGTAAGGTGCAGGGGCCGCCGGAGAGGTGAGTATATGGATATATATATACTGTATATATATGGATATACTCACCTCTCCGGCGGCCCCTGGACCTTACCGCCGTAATCGGGAGCCTCCGTTCCTAAGAATGAGCGCGTGAAGGACCTGCGATGACGTCGCGGCTTGCAATTGGTCGCGTAAGCGCTCATGTGACTGCTCACGCGACCAATCACAAGCCGCGACGTCATCGCAGGTCCTTCACGCACTCATTCTTAGGAACGGAGGCTCCCGGTTACATCGGTAAAGTCCAGGGGCTGCCGGAGAGGTGAGTATATCCATATTTTTTATTTTAATTCTTTATTTTACACATGAATATGGATCCCAGGGCCTGAAGGAGAGTTTCCTCTCCTTCAGACCCTGGGAACCATTCCGATACTTTGCGTCCCATTGAAATGGGCGGCGAGATCCGATATTTTGCCGGTATCGGCCGATACTATCCGATACCGATACCAATGCATATCAGAAGGTATCGCTCAACACTACTAGGCAGTGAATGCAAGGGCTGCCAAAAATTCCTGGCGAAATGTGTGAATTTAGTAGTGTGGACTGTGGGGCGTTGGCTGTGTATTTGCGCTTGCGTTCCAAGGACTGGGGTATAGGCAACTGAATGCTGCGCTGGGACAAGGACATGGCCGTGCTTGCTGATGGTGCTAGTTGAGTGTATGGAATGACAGTTGCAGGGTAGGAAGCATCTTCACATGCACTATGGACAGGGTATTAGCTTGCACACACAACAGCGGAAGCGGTATCACCCGCAGACACTGTTCCATGTGCCTGATCATGCTGGTGGTGGTGAGGCTGGTAGTTTTGCTACCCCTGCTGATGCTGGCCTGGCAGGTGATGAAAATGACCTTTTTGGGGTTATCAGTAGAGTCTTTAAAAAACAATCAGACTTGGGAAGACCTAACAGTTGGACTGGCAACTTCCGTCGTGTTGGTGTTACGGGGAACAGTTGCTCGCCTTCTGTCTGTGGCCACCACACTGCTTCTTCCTGCCTGCTGGGGTGCTGCGCCTTCCTCCCCCTGTGTGCTGCTGTCCTTGCTCTGCATGTCCTCCTGCCAGGTTGGGTCAGTTAATGTATCATCCACCACCTCGCCTTCCACTTCCGCACCCTGTTACTCCTCCTGACTTTTTGGCAATTGTGTCTCATCATCATTCACCTCTTGTGACACTTTCCCACCATCGCCTTTGTGTGACTGTGGCTGCTCAAATATTTGGTCATAGCCACATGTGATTTCCTTTCTCCACTTCAAGTGGACCGGGCAAGAGGCTCGAATCTATAATTGGAAAAGTAAACAGCTCTTTGAAGTGTCCAATTGTGGGATCAGTTGTCTTCAGGCACTCGGCAAGGAATATGTGGTTCACACACATGGCTACTGAGACTTAACTGTGTGGATGAAAGGGAGGTGATAGTGGCAAAGTGACTGGAAGCATTATCCACTCTCCAACCAACAATCTTTTGACAGTGCTCTTGGTTCAATAGTGTGTGCTGCGGTCCCCTAGTAATTGGGACAGGAAGATGTGGCAAGAAGATATGGGTGTTTGTTGTGGCACAATTTCAGCTTGCCCATGGCCTTAACCTCAGCCTCTGCATGCACCATCACCATCACCATAAAGTCCAGTTCTAGGTCCCTAACCACGCCCCTTGCCCATTTTAAATCGAGGATAATATTTTCCACATTCACTACAAATGGCTGAATTTGGAGAGAACTTATATGTGATCCGTGTGATGGACAATACCACAGTTTTAAATAGCTGGCCTGTAGGTAACTATTTTTAACAACAGACTGATGTCAATAACTTCGCTAACACACTGCAACAAAATTTAAATGGAGGCCAGAAATGGCAGAATTTTAAGTGCACTGATATGTGAGCCGTGTGATGGAAAACGACAGCTTTAAATAGCTGGCCTGTAGGTAACTATTTTCAACACCAAACTGGTGTCAATAACATTGCTAAGACATTGCAACAAAATTTAAATGGAGGGCAGAAATGGCAGAATTTTGAGTGCACTGATATGTGAGCCGTGTGACGAACAATTCCACGGTTTTAAATAGCTGGCCTGTAGGTAACAATTTTTAACAGCAGACTAGTGTCAATAACTTCGCTAACACACTGCAACAATATTTAAATGGAGGGCAGAAATGGCAGAATTTTGAGCGCACTGATATGTGAGCCGTTTGACGGTCAAACCACAGTTTTAAATAGCTGGATTTTTAGCACTGTAATATGGAAAAGATCTGCCTGTATTTTGCAGTGCTAACAAGCAAGCTGAAAAATTGTGTTCTCTGGATTGCTTTTTCAGCAAATAATCAGGATTAAGATAAAAAAAAAAATATTCCTGGCCCCTGATGCCTGGGGCTATGTCTAGAAATATTTGTAATAGCAGCAGCAGACAGAAATGGAATGGTCCATCTTGCTATATGCACTGAAGTCTGCCACATATACTGCCTGCCTGCCTAGCACTGATATCTATGCATTTTTTTCAGTCCTCAGAAGGGCTGTTAGTTGAGATGGATTTATATATAATATATGGTATACTCACACTAAGTAAGAACCAAGCAAATCTCTCCCTACCTCAGCAGCAACTCTCCTTACACTGCCTGATGTCGGAGCAGACTGTGACAAGCATGGCGGTGCCAGGTCTGAAATAGACCTCATGACACTGTGCGGCCAGCGAATCACTGTAATGTCACAACCAACATGGCTGCGTCAATACAGTGTGTGGCAGACAATCCCTGCATCTTCATTGGCTCTCTAAAGAGCGCCAAACATGCAGGACGGGGACCCGAGCTTCTGCCGAGCAACCCCGGAAATACTCGGCGAGCTCCGAGCATCTCGAGCAGTGAGATGCTCGGGCGAGTGATGCTCGCTCATCACTAAACAGAATGTGTCTGAGGCCCTCCTTTATGTTTAATACAGGGTGCATCTGAGTCCCTCTTCCATCCAATATTTGGCAGTTCTTGCTTCCTTTATAAATTACACTGAAATTTCCAATTTTTTTTATTCAAATTTCAATATTTGTTAAATGTTGTTACTTAAATTATTTTTTTTTAATCCTATTTAAATTTAGCCTTATATGCAGGTCATTATATGGGAAAGAATGTTTATTAACATTTTTTTTTCCTTTAAACTACAATTTCTCTTCAATGTTTTTTCAGTCCTTAAAGTGGAGTAAAAGTGTGACACCAATGTTCTCAGCAGCGATCTGGGAGTCAGAAATGCTTCCAGTGGTCTTCCACATGCTGTTCTCCTTCCATTCAACACTTTTTCCATCCATTTTAACATTTTCACTGCCCTCCAGGCTTCCTTGTAAGGTCTGCCGGAAAAATGCTCAGATTTCACATTGACTCCCGATATACCAGTTTTTCAAAATGAGCATCCGAGCATTAGAAATTTCTTGGTTCAAGTAACAAGCACCTTAGCATTTTAGTACTAGCTCATCCCTAATAAATATATGTATTTATTGATGTAATATTTATTTATTTTATTTTGTGATATATATATATATATATATATATATATATATATATATATATATATATATTTAATTTTTTTATTTCGTCCTTCCATGGTAATTTAACTTTTATTAGTTTGATCGATGATATAATGTGTTTTAATGCACCAGCATTGGATTGCATTGTATCTATCAGTGTTGCTCTGACACAAGGCTCTTATGCTGTGGGCAATGTCTAACAAAGCCACTATAGCTGCCAGACCTAGAGGTCGTCATGAAGACCTCGAGATGCCATGGCCACAATCTCGTGATGACATCATGAGGGTGTAGATTTGAAGGGAGAAAGAGCATTCTCCCAGCCTCCTAAGTATTGTGGTCGATATCTATTTTGGCATTTAGGGGATTAAATGGTCCGGGGAGGTGCGGGCACCACTCCTGGCAATGACAGCTGGCTCTTAGCTATTTCTTACTCTCCGAGCGCCCTAACGATCATGCACATGACGTAATTGACACCATAGATCGTAAACCCCTTCCAGGCCACGACGCAAATGTGTGCTAAAGGTCAAGAAGGGGTCAGTTAATAGATCTTGGAGTAAAAATAAGTTCCACAATTGGATGTGTTGCAAAAAGAATGTTCTTATGGTGAGATAATCTTAGAAATGAGCCCCTGCTATGTGCTGTGCAATGGCTGTGTCCAACATACCACAGCTCCTGGCAGGGGAGGAAGCAAAAGAGTATTTAGACAAGAGAGCATGGGCTCGCAAATTTATCTCACAGAAATAATCAGCTGATCCTTTGCTGTCCTGCCTGTATACTCCCTTTTTCTTTCTCCACTGCCAAGGAGATGTGACTTGTTCAGGCCATGTTTCTGCATGGTGTGACACAGCAATTACACAAAACATAGCAGGGGCACATTTATAAGATGATCCCAGCACAAGAATATTCTTTTTCTAACACAATTTTTTTTCATTCCAAGATCTATCTCATCATAAGAACATTTTTATTTAATATATCCAATTGTGGAACTTATTATTTCTAGATATATCGATTAAAATGTATTTTGTTCTTGGGAAAACATCTTTAAGCTCAGGGAAATTGATAAAATAGTGGAATGTCCTACGGACACTTTAACTTATTCCTTATTATACACCTGTCAAAAAAGAAGAATAGAAACCTCTTACACCTTTCAGAAGTCGCCAAGTCTAACTTGTATTTAGCTTAAGACTCAGTATTTGGATAATACACAAGAGGCAGGTTGCCATACATATAGATATATGAAAGCCTTTAATGGAAGGACCATTTCTTGACTTATTGCCTTGCCATACAATACAAATTGACTTCTCTATTAAAATATCTACAGAGCACAGTCCTAAGAGTCACATTATCTGACTGGAAGATTGAAAGTATCTATTCTAAATGAAAGTTACATTCTAGAAGCCAGCAGCAGAGCCAGATGGAAATAATCACTCTAAATTTCTACTTCACACTGTTGGAACTATGACAAATCACTTGCAAAATTCTGTTCTGTATTAGAGAAGCAAAGTCAAGGTTGGCTTATAAAACCCTAATAGGACTCCTCAGTGGTTGTTGGTATACCATAAAACTTTTATGAAATAAGGAAGCAGTGTACAGTTTAATGTGTGGGTGTGGCCACAGCTTTATTTATCAATTAAACAAATAGGAAGCATCTTGTATCACCACACTTGCTGTTGTACCTGATGACAGAAGATGTCACCAGAACGCCATAACCTCAGCTTCTCTGGTCAGAATGTCATGGTTGTTTTGACTTGATCCTGTTATGATTAGGTAACAACTCACACTGGAAAAAAGGAAATACACTAGAAGCTGCAAATGACCCAGACAACAAGGACAGTGTTAGGGGCAGGCAAACTAGGCTTTTGCCTAGGTCCCCTATCCTTTAAGGGGCCCCTGCCTTTAAACAATTGTTATATTTTATTTCCTATGCATTTGTATTGCGCATGTATCTACTGTAAACTAACATGCATAGTACAAACAAGATCACAGGGAGTCAGCACAGGAAAAGTGAGGACAGTCTTCCAATCAGAGTGCAGGGAGTGAGTCATGTGACCACTCCTCTACAGTCTGCGGAGGAGAGGGGGAAGGGAGATCACTCACCCAATCCGGGCTGAGTGCGCTCTTCTCCAATGCTCCCTTCTGGGAAGCCATCAGCTCCTGCAGCAGCCAGGACACAGCAGGGGTCTCCTCTGACAGTGTGAGCTCAGCTTACTGTCTATACTTGTCTGTTTCTGACTAGGAGGATATGCCTGCCAGCGGAGGAGAAGCAGCAGCAGCCAGGACCATAGAGGACATGAGGGCATGTAAACAACACAGAAAACAATCAGGTATTGACAGGCTGATAACAGAGGACAGTAGAACACACAAGTGGTAGATGACAAGCAAATGACAGCACACAAGCACAAGAGTTGGGAGGCAGACAACAGAGGACATTAGCTCACAGAATGAGATAGATGACACAGGATGCTAACACAGAGAGTGAGAAGCAGACAAGATCACTGGATGAAGAAATAACTATATAATTATATAAACGGCCAATATGGCAGGAAATAATAAGCTGAAACAGAGAGCACCAGTAGTGAAGAAAAAAGAGAAATAGGACCTTAGTTTGCTCACCGGATATAGGGGTTATGTGTGGCCAATAGTTGCTCACCTTGGGCCTGATTCACCATCTCTCCTTCCTTGATTGACATGTCTGACATCTCCTTTGTCATTGCCAGTCTGGTCAACTCTTGCACGTGCACAGGAGGGAACAGGAGTTGTGGATGACAAAGGAGACGTCAGCCACATCAATAAAGGCAGGAGGAATGCAATTGTGGGGTCAGAGGTTGTACTGAGCAGGGTTCATACACATTAATCCGACTGGATGGTGCTTAGAAGGAGAATGATAAGTTATTTTCTCAGGTTTGTGCGTGGCTGTGATCTTGTGGACAATTTGTAAATGCAACTGAAAGGTGATGGCTACAGATTGTAAGCCCAAACCCAAACTCTAAACCCATTCAATTTAATGGGGGTGTCGAACATCCAGTATTTGCCACGCTGTCATTTGCAAACACACCAGAACTAGCGCATCTAATAGATGCGTCTTTTCTGGGCCGCTGCAGGCTGCTGTTTTTAGACTAGGGGGCCAATAAGCATGGTTCCTTACCAGCCTGAGAATACCAGCCCCCAAAATGAGGGGGACCCCATGCCATTTTTTTTAAATTATTTATTTAAATAATTAAAAATATCGGAGTGAGGCCCCCCTCTATTCTTGATTACCAACCTTGCTGAAGCTGACAGCTGAGGGTTGCAGCCCCCAGCTGTGAGTTTTACCTGCCTGGTTATCAAAAACACAGGAGAAGTCTCAACAGGTTTTTTTAAAATTATTTATTTACAGTGCAGGCGCTGGCTGGTGAATAGTTCCATCAGCCACTATGGCTCTTGCAGTTATTAGCAGCAGCATGCATTGGCTAATGGGAACAGTAATCCCATCAGCTGACACCAATGACCAGAGGTAATGTAACACCCCAGGAATTCGGTTGTTACAGTGGTATTGCCTTCCTCACGGGGAGGGTGATGCCATGCCTGGAAGGGAGGAAGATCCCCTTAACAGGTAAAACATACATACAACACTGTTCTGACAGGCCAGAAGGGGGAGCTCGAGACCTGGTTTGAGGGTAGCTTCCCTATATATTCTGGCTGGAGGAGGAGTTAAGGAGTCTGTGAGGAGAGCTGGAGCTGAGCAGACATGCGGCTCTGCAGCTCTTGACAGGAGAGTCAGGCAGATTGTAGGAGACCGTGAGGGGAGAAGGAGCAAAGGAGAAGAGAGAGAAACTGGTGTGGAGCTGCGACTGGGGCTCACTCCAGAATCAAGCGCAGAAATCGGAGGCCGGAATTCAGAGATTGTGGGGGTAACTCTATGCCCCACAGCAGAAACCGGCGGGCAGGATATTCCAAGTCTCCTGGCCACCATTACACTCAAAGTCAAAGCAGCAAATAAAGCCCTGAGTCACCACAAGAAGGGACACCTGTAAAAAGGCTCGAGTTGCCTGCCATGCGGGTAGTATCCACCTAAAAGGACAGAACGAGAGAGGCAGAGCCTCGGGCAGTAAGGGACTGAGAACACAGTGCAGTAAGGATGGCTTCCAACCCCACCTGGCTAAGGGGATTCTGAATCGCTTCAAAGCTGCCCAGATTCCAAAGACCGCCAGTAAACTGTACCTGAACTGCATAAGTAAAAGGTAAAGAGACTGCAACCTTATGTCCTCTAATTCTTTCCTGCACTCCACCGTCAACTATCCCTTTTTCC